>NW_025336044.1:922339-1177663 GCF_004798865.1 Varanus komodoensis
CTCGGCTCGGCTCGGCTCTGCTCTCCGCCGGCCAGCGCGCAGGGGCGGGGGCGCGGCGAGGCGAGGCGAGGCGGGCGCGGGGGCGGCGCGGCGCTGCTGCTGCTGCCGCTGCCGCTGCCGCCGCTCCTGGTGGTGGCGGCGCGTCGCGCTCGCCAAGCAGAGGCGACCGGGCGCGGGGAGAGCGCAGCGGAGGGGCCCCTGCCCGCCCGGCAAGATGGCGCAAGGCGGCGCAAGCCCCTTCCCGGCTGCGCGGCGATGAGCGCCTAGCCCGGCCTCCCGGCCGCGTCGCTCCGGCGCCGAGAGGAGCGCACGTGCGCTTTGTGCAGCCGCCGCCGCCGCGGCTCGCAGCTTCCGGGGCTGCGGCCGCCGGCTGGGACTCCTTCCCGGGCCGCGCCGCGCCGCGCCGCGCCGCTCTGCTGGTCCTCCGCGCGCCGGGAGGGACGCCCTGGACCCACCGCGCCTCCGCGGAGCCAATGGCTTCCCGGGGCTGCCCGCTGGCTCCCGCGTGCGCTCTCGGCTTCCTCCTGCTCGCCCTGGGCGCAGGTAAACGGGGCTCGCTGGGGAGGCGGATGGAGAGGGGCGCGGGCGCGCGTGCTGCGGGGCGAGGGAGCCCTCCCCGCGAGCATCCTTGGGTTCAACTTCTGGGCGCGCGTTCCTTGTTCCGTGTCTCGGCGCGTGTCCGTGGGAAGGGGGATGCCCCAGCGCCAGTCCTGCGAGGGCTTGCTCCGGGCTGCTCCGCCGCCAAGTCTGGGTTTTCTGCCCTGGCGGGACAAGCGCGGCTCTGTCCACAAGGCTGCCCCCGCGGAGGGAAGGGTGCCCAGGAATAGAGCCGGGGCCGGGGCCGCCGCCGGGCCTCTGGGCGAGCGGCGGCGAGGTCGCGGCGGCGGCTCCGGCTCCGGCGCGAGGTCGTTTCGCTTGCGCCTTCCCGGGTGCGAGCCTTTCCCCGCGGGACCAAAGCGAGGCCGGCCCCGCTGCTGGCCCTGCCTGCGGGGCAGCTCCGAGCCGGGCATGGAGGGGTCGTTAGCTCTCGCCCCCAGGGGGTCAGCGTGGCCCGGTACCCACAGGGGCCGAGGGGGCTATCCTGTGAGAGGCGCAGCCCACCCCTTTGTGGCCGGCAGTCCTGCGAGGACCTCGAGCTGGGGGGGCCTGGATGTCCGTGCAGCCAGAGCGTGTGATGGTTCCTGGGAGGGCTGTGAGCCTCTGCAGAAGAGTAGACCGGTGCGCCAGTGAGGTTGGCGTTCTTAGATGGCATAGAGCCTCCTTTTTGTCTCGGGATGAATCCGGGCTGGCTCCCGGAGGCCGTGTCATCCTCACAACGACGGCCTTTCGAGGTGGGCCGGGCCGGGCCGCGCCGTGAGCCGGTGGCTGGCCCAAAGTCGCCCCGTGAGCCTCGCAGCCGAGGGGGGACTGGAGCCCGCGTCTCCGGGGCCCCGCCAGGACTCCCGTCAGCAGGCCGGCCTCGCTCGCTCGCTCGCGAAGCGCTGCCGTTCGCTGCGCGACGGGGGCGGCCGTGGGGTGCGCGGAGGAAAGCCCGGGGGAGAGGTCGCCCTTCTGCGGCTTGCCCTCGGGGCGCGCTGCGCTCTTCGGAGGCGGATGGCCGCCTCGTTATCCGAGGCAGAGCAGCCGCGCTCGCCCCCAGATCCTGGGGCCGGCAAGAGTGGGGTGGCGTTTTCCATCTCGCTTCCCGGGGCTTCCCGGCGGGGCCGCAGGTCTTTGGCGGGGCGAGGGCTTGGGGCTGGAAGGAGCGAAGAAACGCAGAGTTAAACACAGGAGGCCATGGACCTGGTATTGCTGGAGAAGATGCTGCTGAGGAAGCGGCGCATCTTAGAGAAAGGCGTGGGAACTTTTAAATGTTTCTACTGCGGAGTTGGCGAAAGGATGTTTACTGAGGCGGCAGAAACATTTTCTGGCTTTTTCGCTCGGCTTCGCTTAGCTTGCTTGCGATGATCGCAAAGTGTTCACAGGCGGGACCCCTGCGAGTCGTGAGGCCAGCGCACTTTGTGCATGCTCGGTGATACCTCGATTACCCGACACCCCCAGCAGTGACAAAGAAGAGGAAGGCGGCAGCCCTTCGCGCCGGGCCTCGTGGGAAGGGGCTTTTGGGTGGCGGGGCTTGCGCCCATAGCCGTGTGCTTTGGAGCCGAAGGCCTGGGAAGCACCCGCCCTTGCCCGAGGGGGACTGGGAGCGAAGACGGCTGGGGGAGTCCTGGGGAAAGTGCAGGGGAAGTTGTGCTGGGGGATTAGGATGTCCTCCAAAGGGACTCGCTTTCTGTGAGGGTCGAGCAGCTGCGGGCTGGAGCAGAGCAGCGAAAACACGGTCGGCCGGGATTTCGCTCGCCTCGCGGTCCGAAGAGCAGCATCCCGTTGCCCCCTTTCGTCAGCTTTACTGCTGGGCTGCGGATTCACGGGAAAGAGGCAGGCAGGAGAGCCGGCGCTCCGGAGCGAAGCTGCTTTCCCACCCCTGGGACCACTGCCACTTTTGGGAACCCCCTTCAGCGAACTCACACGGGGTGCTTTGTGATGCACACCACATCATCTTGCACACTAGCAGAGCACACACTTCTGGGTTGACCCTGTACATGCATTTGCATAGGGCAATTTGCATCCAATTTTCTGATGCCCCAGGGCAGCATTCTCCACCTGGTGCCCTCCAGGTGACTCGGGGGGGGGGCAACTCCCAGCTTTCCTGGCCCTTGGCCGTGGTCGCTATGGCTGATGGGAACTGAAGTCCAGCACATCTGGATGGCACCAGGTAGGGACGCCTGCCTTCATGAGTGATCTAACAGGGTGGTTACGCTACTTGTATTTTGTAAACAATTATGCTAATTTTTTTGTCCTGGCTATTTTAACTTGCAATATTTGAGAGGGGAAATTAGAGCAGTTTTGGGCAGAAACTTGAGAAACCTGTTCAGACAGTAAAATGTCCTACAACTCTGCACCCCCCCCCCAGCGCTGCTGAGAGTTGTAGGGGTTTTCACTGTCTGAACATGCTCCGAATCATGCCCTTGCTTGATGCTGTATTATGTTGAATTTTTAATATTAGATATTGGTAAGGCATTAAAGCAAGAGATGCATCTTCCTTATGCTCTTTGGATTTGAGAGCGAAAAGGTGCTGAAACGTGCCGACATGCTAATGCAATTTAGTCACCCCAAAACCTCTGCATGGCATGGGACAACTTGACATGCTCAGAGAGCTGTTGCTGTTGGATGGTATATGAATGACATAACTAATAGTATTAATAATAATAATATTGGGTTTTTATTCGGCATCCATTCCTTGCTGCTGCTGAAGTTAGGAAATGGAAAAAAGTCTGCAAAGAAACAAAGCACTGGTCGATTTTCCAGGACAGGTTCCATTCTGGAAGATTGTCCACAGAAAATGTTCTGCCCTGCGTCACTGGCAGCAAGCGATGGTGTCTCCTAAAAGAGCAAAGAGGGCACAGATGGAGTGCAGTTTATTCGCAAGAGATCAGATCCCTCTTAGGAAAGAAATAATTAGCAGGACGAGGTTGTTGATTTCAGCAAAATAAAGCCGCCGACGCTGGTACCTCTTGGAGGCAAAGGTGAAGGGATTTTATATGCGTGGTCCTTGTGAGGTGCAAAGCTCTGATTAACTAAATGCAATTAGGCAGCTCTGCTTATTAGCATGCGGCTGTCATGATGTCAGGGTAGATAACAGTATGCAATTAAGATGATTGAAATAATGTTGATTTTTCTCTCTCGCTGATACTCTCTTGAAAACTGAACCCTTCATGAATGCAAGCCACCGAACAGCTAGACTCATATTAGGATGGGGGAAAGATCTGTGATTAATTCTGACTTTTGGAGGGAGGGGGTTGCTTTCCCATTGTTTGGAACATTGCAGCTCTGGGGCTGGCATGCCCCTTGCTTTCACATTGCATTCCCTTCGGTATGAAGTATTATTCTTCGTGTGGGATTTACGATTTATGGAGTACTTTTCAAATGCATCCTTGTAACATCTGCAGGAAGTAGATCTTTTATGGTCCCATTATACAGACGAAGGACTGAGGCTGAACAATACTCAACTGCCTGTTGCCATTCATGGGAAAGCAGAACTAGCATTTGATCTAAGGAGTTCTGTGCATTAAGTCTGGGTAGGACTGTTTCTATTTGTGTTGCGTATTTGGTTGCATATATTGTTGTGTATAGTTGTGTGTATTGGCTGCAGCGCTGAACTGATTCATGTATTTGGAGAAGGGTGTCCTTTATTTATTGCGCTGGATTTGAATCCCATCACTGTACCAAAAAAGAAACACACAAGTCAGCCTCAGGTGGTAGGATTGTTGGCTCTTTCCCCTCTTGTGCTGGTTTTCCATCCACATTTGGTGTATGACCTTCGCAGAGCTTGAAAATCCTTGGCACAGCTCTGAACTTCCAGGCAACTTCTGGTCAACCCCAGGCCAGAGCCGAATCCAACCAGGCAGCGTTCCCGGGAAGCAAGCCACTGACCCCAGCTCTTTTCTCCAGCTACCAACCATTGGCTGCCTTCCTGGACCTTGTGGAGCTTTCCCCTTGCTTCTGACAGATGGGAAGCCTCCTTAAGGGTCAGTGGCTGGTGGGTGGGGCGTCCAGCTAAAATATGCCGGCCTTTCTGTAGTTTTGGGCCCCTTTGGACCTCGGCTCCCCTCCTCTGGACTGTACCCCTCTTCACTGGAATGTGGCACCTCCCAACAAGAGGGTCTCTGAAATGGAATCTGGCCCTTGAACCGAAAGCAGTCTTGCACCCTGGCCTGCTGGCAGGTTCACTCCCTGCACCTGGGGGACACCCCACTGGGAAGCCTGGAGGACTGCTGCCAGCCAGGGTCGGCAAGACTGAAGAGGATGAGCCCGGTATGAGGCAGGCTGCTACGTAATTGAGGTTGATACGAAACCCAGCCCCATTCCCTTGTCATCGGGCCTACCTGCCTACCTGGGGAGCAGGTGTGATAGTTTAAGGGAGCCCTTCATTCTGGGGAATACCAAGCTTCTTACTTTTTGGCCTTCTGCTGCCCACGTTCCATGAATGGGCAACGTCAAGGCCCCGGCTGCGCTTGTGGAAGGTCTTTACCTTTGATCTGGAACTGGGCAACATGTCAATGAGAGACCGCTGACAAAATGCAGGACAGTCCTCTGGCCCCCTCCCAGTGCAGGGCTGTCCTCTGTAGAATGGCCCTGTGGCCACTCTAACCTTGGAGTTAATGGCAGCCTAAAAGCCATGAAGTCCTTGCAGGCATGCCTTGCTGATGTTCCAGGGGGTGGGTGTCTCTCTCTCTCTCTCTCTCTCTCTCTCTCTCTCTCTCTCTCTCTCTCTCACACACACACACACACACACACACACACCTCTCCAAAAATTCCTCTTTGTTTCTGGTGATGGACGGCTTTTGTCAGATGTCCTGGAGCATGGCTTTCAGTGAAAAGAACAGGATAGGTTATGTGGGCCCAGGCGTGACTCAGTGACAGGCCTGGAATTTAATCTTGCCATTTCTATTTAACCAGGGCTCCACTTTCTACATTATTCAAGGGTCTAAGCTTTCATTAATTCCTCCGCCTACATGGCTTTAGTTTTGTTTTTGATGTTGAATGGGATTTCTTTCGCCTAAATTGGTGTGATACCCCCCATCTTCCCTCTTCCTCTCCCTGCTGCTTAAAATACATGTTGGGTATCGTTTCCCTAATAAAAAAAATGTTGACATGATATATGAAATTCAAGCCGGCATTCGGCATAGAAACGCATTTGAAAGCGGTGAGATTGGATCGCCTCTCATCCCTAATCAAAGCAGGCAGCTCAAAAAAAGCAAGGTGCAGATTGGCTGTGTGGTGTGTGAACAGAAATGCGCGGGAAGTTAAATGAACAGTTGATGGGATAGATGTCAAGGGTTCGGGCGTTTCCCCGTGACACTGGCTGATTATTTACGCATTCGTGTTCCTCAAGGAGTCACAAATCTCGCAGACTAGCAGTCCTGGGGCGTCCTGGGGCCAGCAAACTGCAGTTTTGACCCATGGTGGGAAGATACCTTGAGTGTATCCAGCTAAAAATGTGGTTTGGGAATCCAGAGAACCAGGAAGCCTACAGATAATTCTGGGGTGCATGAGACTTGCACCCGCTTGCCTCTTTTGGGAAAGCAATAGAGGTGCTTCCTGGTCTCGGACCGGAAGTGCACAAAGGTTTTGTCGGTGGAGAATGGGGGCTCGCCTTCTCCTCTCCCCACAGCCGTGCTACTTTTTTCCGGAATAAAGTGGGCTTGCATGGAGGCCAGATAGGAGCTCTTTTGTCAGATCGCTGTAGATTGAACCCATAAAAATTCCAACAGCTCCTGTGGTCATTTGCACACACTCACTAAGAGCCTGGTAAGTGAATTCATGCGATGGTGAACAGGGGTTATTGTTTGCTGCATCTTCAACTACCAAATCACACCCAGTCTGTCTTTTCTTTTCTCCTGCACTTCCTTCTTCCTCAGAAGGAGCCCAGAGTTAGCCCAGCTGCTTGTGGCTCGGCCCTTGGAAATGGTCCTCCATCCCGCGAGCGCAATTCTGGACCAGCCGCCCGTCCCCTCCCTGCCCTTCTCTTCCACACCAGGCGTGCCTTTGGCGACCAAGGGCGCTGGCTTTCTCAATTTCTGGCATCTAATGCAGGTCCCCAGCACGCAGCGGGTGCCCCCGTAGCCGCATGCCGTGCTCTCCTTGGCCAAACTGGCCACAGCACCTGGCCTTTGGGCATAGCACTGGAGCAGTGCAAGGGCGGGTGGGCGATGGGAGAAACCAGGCACATTGGCCCAGCTCTGGGGGCTCAGCGGGCCCAGATTTAACAGCACAATCTGCCCTTTGGCTTAGAGGTGACGGAAAAGTTCAGTTCCTCCCTTCCCCACTTTCTGACCCACCGGCAGCTTTTGATTCCATGTTGTCAGTATATCGATCAAGGGACAGTATCTATAGAGTAGGAACATCTGCTAAGGCCAACAAATTAGGGAGGCTTGGGTGTGAAGGAGTTGATTCAGAATTACTTCAGTCTCCCAACTGCTCTGAACTTTACTGCAGCTCTTTTTAGTTTTACAGAGTTTTAAAAAAACTAATAAATTATGTTACAGGGCTTGTGAAAAAGGCTGGGCTTGGCCCATGGATCCAGAAGAATATAGAAAGGTTTGGTTTTGCAGGAGGATAAAAATAATTGTTTTCACATGTTTAGTGAGGCCATAAAAGCAACTGTGGAGGAAGTGAGCATGTCCGTAATTGCTCTTTTCAAGGTCAAGAGGCAGAGGCGGACTGCAGATGGCGCAGCCTCAGCCTCACTAAGCCATTGTCCCAGACTGGCCTTAGAACTGGTTTTGGGCAACGTTTTCAAGGGATTATCTTGGGAAGTGATAGCCCCGCGCCATTTGGTGCCTGCAGGACCTTGCCCTGCATCCTGTCCAAGAGGATTTGGGGTGAGTCGGAAAGGTTTCCATGTTCTGGACTCTTTTAGGACTGAGCCTAGATTTCCAGCCATTAGTTGATCCCTGCTTAAACTGCCTATGGAGAAGTCCAGGGTCTTGTCTTTTAAAAGAGAGCATCTTACCACAGACCTTGCTGCACCGTCGTTAGCTGTGAGGCGAAGGCATCAGCTTGTGACTTCGGGACCAGAAGACCCAGCCTGGGGCAAATGGATTTCATATGATACAACCTCTTTTGGTGCCCCTCGCAGAATCCCTGATGGCGCCTCCCGCAGTTTTGTGGGGAGGGAAAAAAGATCAGAGCCAGTTTGATCTCTTTCTGGGGGTCTCCTTCGAGGTTTTTTCGTCTTTTAAAAATGTTTCCTTCCTGTTTCCTTTTTGCCGTTGTATTTGGAGTGCTAACACCTGGGAAGGTTTCAGCCTGGGTTTTGGAGCATCTGAAAAATATTAGGAGGAGTTTTGTTCAAATGTGATTGGGATGTACATTTTATGGCCTGTTCTGCCCTGGAGCAAAAGTCCCACTGTCTATGGGGGAATGAGACTCCAGAGCCTGGCAACCCGTTCGGGGTGCAAATCTGCCCGAGCTTACTCAGAAGTAAGTCTCCTGTATTCAAGGAGCCTTATTTCCAGGTGTGTGCATCACAACCTTCGTGTTTTAAATTAGTTTGCCTTACTGCTGATGAGAATGTTTTCATGCAGATTTGAGGAAGGGGCAGGGGGGGGACCTCTTTGGATTATATTGCCTTCAAAATTGCAGGAGAGCTAAACAATCCGAAACGGGAAATGTTACCGTGGTGCAGTGGTTAGAATACTGGTTTGGGAAGCTTGCTGAGTGTGTGTGAAGAGGTAGTCACTGACCTGGGTTGCACGCAACGGCACTGCCTGGGCCGCTCAACCCAGGCACGGCTGCGACCGAGCCACGCGAGCGAACACGCTGCCCGGCAAGTGCCCCCTGCCTCAGCGCTCGGTCTGGAACGAGCCGCGGGTGCTGGTTGGGTGAACCTGGAGCTGCTTCATGTGGCTCAGGCCAGAGTCCTGGCTGCACGAATGGGTGTTCCTGCGTTGTCAGATGAAAGCGGAAGTGAGCAGTAGGGGTGGTCGCACGCCCTGGGCTAAACAACGCGAGTCACAACATGGTTACGCGTGAGTCAAACCTAAATGGATTGAGGACAAGGATGTTTTTCGGTTCTTCCGTTGTTTTTCTGCATGCATTTCAGAGTGGAGTATATTAATTTTGATATAAGCGTTTTCATTTCTTATTCATATGGTGTCAGTGGAACACCCTGCTCTCTCTGGAGGAAATAAACAAATAAATAAAATTTCAACTAGGCAGGGGAGTTTTTGTAAAACGGAAAAGGAATTCTTTGCAATTGCTTTGTCCATGTGCCGCAGATGAGTACCACTGGTGTGCAGAGACGATGTGGAAACTTCCATATATTGGCCCAAAGTGGGGCTGCCATGGAGAAGGTCTCTCAAGCATCCCTGGGCTTTTCATTCGTGGCAGGTGAAATTACTCCTTAACTTTCGCTGCAGCTTCTTACGTGGCTGGTTCAGAAGTAGCACCTGACTGTGCCTTGCTGCTGTGTGAATGAGACTTGCACTCTGCCTTCCCCTTCTCTCCCTCTCTCTCCCCCCATGCCGCCCTGCCAGCTACAGGCTCTGATTTCTGCTTGATGTAGTGCAAACCACAGTTTATCTTAACTCCAGGTTGGGCAAACTGTGGTTGGTCCTTGTGATTTGTGGAACAATCAAGGTTGGCCTGACCCAGATTAATTGTCAAGCTGGATATTTGGGACAAGGAATATCTGAGGTCAGGTTATTCCTGCACCCCCCTGCTGCCCACTGACAGGAACCAGGGAGGCTGGGCTCCATGGCCGGCCTCTGCCTGAAGCAGGATTGGTGCTTACAAACTGCAGGGCCTTCTTAGTGCTGGCTCCAGATTCCGGAACTTTCAGAGCCCCACAGGAAAGCAGAAAGAATATCTGGTTCAGCAGTGTTCAGGGTGGGACAAGGTTTTGTTTCTCCTGTATAGCTGGAGGTGGTGGCTGTTTTAGTCTGGCTCTGCTTTGGATTGTACCTCAGATTTCTTTGCAACCGGCTCCCCGCAGCCCTCTGCTGCAATGGCTAAGAGAAAGCTGCTACTCAGGGGACACCTGTGCCAAGGTGCGCCAGGTACCTCACACAGGGGCTTTCCAGAGAAGGAAAGGGAGAGGTTATTTTTGTGGGGAAGGGAGAGGCTGGGCAGGGCTTCCAGGTGGCATCCGGCCCATGGACTAGGATCCCCGGCCCCCGATCGAGTCAGGCGTGGTAGTTCTGCTTCGAAGCTGGACAAAAGGCAGAGTTTAATCTGTAGCGACAGAAGGTTTGAGCACATGGCCAAGTTCTCGTAGCCATGGTACGCTGGGCTGCTCGTCTGGGACTGGGTTGGTGCTTTCTGTAACGAGAGATAAAGGCGACCAGTGGATGTTGGGTGAAATTAGTCATTTTATCTAGGAAAGGAGAAGCCTGCCCCGCAAATTTTGTGGGCTGGGTGGGGCGTGGGATGGTTCAGGTTGTCGAAAAGAACTGCAGATGAGCCATTCAGTCAACAGAGCTAGCGAGCACGTGGGGCTTTGAGGAAGGGGTGGGCAAGCAATAATTAGATCAGCTTCAAAGTGCCTTGAAAGCCGTCCATGCATCCCGAGCACCTTTCCCCCTCCCTCCTCTATCCGAGTTCAACCTTGCCAATGCTAATTGCTCGCTCTGTGATCAAATATTGGGTGATATTTTTTGTTAAATAACCATTTGTGTTGTCACACAGCCTTTTGCTGAGAAAGATATGAAATGTTTCGTGCAGGGGCTGTCAGAAAGGGGGAGGTTTTGCCATCAGGTGCTTCCTCTTCCATTGTGTTGTTGTCAACCCCGCTCCTCTCCGCCCTTCCTCCGCCTGCCATTAATAAAAGGTAAAAGTGATCTTTTAAAAATCCCTTGACAAAACCCAGCTGGAGTTGAGACAGTCGTGCACTTAATTGACGGAGGGAGAGTCGCCTGCTATTTCAGGAGCTGGGCTGGCATCTGAGGCTGGCATCCTGCACATGCAGGTGTCACCGTCAGCGCTGTGCTGCACACCTTGATCTGGAAGTCTCCTTTTCGTGGTACCTCCTGGTCTTCCCCCTGGAACTTGCAGGGAAGTGAGATGGGATGTGCAGCGGAACCAAGATTTGTGGACACATGCAGCAAATATTTTTCTTTCCAGGCAAATGGGAACAAGAAAACTATGTGATGAATTGGGACAGAAGACCTTTCCTCCGTCTCAATTAATTGCGCGATCTTATCGTTTCCGTTTGCCTGGAAAGTTGATGCCCTTCCTTTACGCTTCACCTTGGCCTGTGAGTGTATTTCATTCCGTCAGAGGAGGCGTCTATAAAAACAGCACCTCTCATCCCAGATCGCCTTCTTTTCAGCGGTGCCTGCTGCCCGCCAGAGCTGGATGACCTCTAAAGCAAGCATTCCTTTGTCTTAAAGCTGGGCTCCTGCTCCCGCTCGAGGGAGAGGAGGAAGGGAGGGGCTCGGGAGGGGCTGGAGCAAGGGATCGTCCGGGGAATGCTCGTTCTGCAGTTAGCATTCCTTTTCCTATCGCCCGGAATGTCAGGCAGAAGGTTTCAAGATCTAGACTCTGATCTGGCCAACGGATCGGTGCCCAGTCAGGGGTTTGCGGCTCTCCGTCCAGGGAACCCAATTTTGGCCCTGCTGGCTAGTTGTCGGTTTATCAGAGGTCTCCTGGATCCCCCGTGCTGCACTCTGGCTGAGGGGTGCGTGCACGTGCTGCCAGGTGCCTCGGAAGCCACGTTCTGGGCAGGGCCCAGAATGCACTGGGGCTGCTTTCCCTGTGGCTGCAGAAGCAGCTTGGTCAATGGTGGCGACCGCGAGCGCACTCTGACGCAAGTGGCATGCTCTGTCCGCTCCATCGGATGCACTTCCACGAGCAGTTCCTTCCTTGCATTTCTCAGCATGCCTGAACTTGGGTGGACGGCCATTTCTTCCACCTTGGGTTCCATGGGCGAAAAGGTGGGATATCGGTGTGGTCAATATATCTGTATTTTGTTTATCAGATTCTATCCTGCCATTTTCTTTCGTAAGGAATGCAAAGTGGCCGAGTGCCTTCTCCTCTCCTGCCCTCAGACTTATCCCCATAACAACTACCCTGTGAGGTAGGTTGGGCGGAGCGCCTGTGCCTGGCCCAGAGTCCCCCAGTGCACAAGCAGGGACTGGAACCAGGATCGCCGGAGGCCCGGAGCTGTGCTGTTCACCCCTGTGCCACACAGGCTCTCCAGTATAGCACCTATCTTAAGATACCTGCTTGCAGGCGGAGATGCTGGGCGCTCCCCCTGCCTGAACATCCAAGGTGCTGTTGCTGCCAGTCAGTGCTGACGATCCTGGGCTAGATGGCACAAGGGATGTCCGTACGCGGCAGCCCCTGTGCATGTCCCTCCCACAGCACCTGAGACCCACCTCCAAGTTTGCCATTTCCAGAGACCGAGCAGGGACCCGCAGAACCGACTGTGGGGTGGCGAGGAAACAGAAGCCTGTGCGGAGAGCGGGGAGGAGATGCGGCCGCCACGGCTTCCTTCTCCTCCACACAGTCCCTCGTGCAGGACAAGGGTGTGACGGGATTCCTCCTGCCCACGTTCCCCAGCAACTGGTCCGCAGGTCCACGGTCTCTGATCGCCGAGGTAGCCCGTAACTGCCAGGACCAGCAGCCACAGACAGCCTCTTCCTCCATCAGTCTGTCCAGCCCCCTTTGGAAGCTGTCCAGCCTGCTGGCGTTCCCTGCCAGGGTCACGAGAGTCCTCCCAGGAGCCAGCCCTTTTCTCTCCACGACTCCTTGTGCCTGGCCCTGGCTTGGGACGTGCGCCGAGCTGAGCGGAAGCCAGCGAGTGCCGGAGGAACTCCAGCTGCACACCGTTTTGTCCACGCTGTGCATCACTTGTCCACCCCTGTCGCGTTCCCCTCATTCGCCTCTCTTCTGAGCGAAACAGCCCCGGAGTATCTGAGAATTGAAGGCACCCTGGCCCGTTTTTTCCAGGCCTCCTGTCGCGCCCACTCAAGGAGGAATTGAATTTGCACACTTGGCAAAAAGGGAAGAAGAGATGGGACAAAATGATCTCTGGGCAAAAGACGCGGGCTGGGGACTCGCCACGTTCTCCCTCTCCCTCTCTATGGCAACTTAAATTGGATTATGAGAAGATCAGCCGGGAGTGTAACCTGAGATGAGGCAGATGGACTGGTAGACAAAGGAGGGGAGGGTTGCTGGCGCTGCGTGTCAAAGGTGAGGCTGCAAGAACTTTCCCAAACGGAGAGGCTCCGTTCAGTGGCGGAGCAGAGCCCGAGAATAAGCGTGGCTTTTGTCTGTTGCTTTTATTAACCCGTTCAGCATCTGTAAACACCGGGCTCCATCCTGTCCCGCAGGACCGTGCCAAGACCTCCCTCCTGCTCACACTTTAAAAAGCTGCCCGTGTTTTAAACACTTCTAAATGTGGAGGGAGGGGAGGCATTGTGGAAGAGAGCCGAATTAATCTGAATCACATTCTTTACTTCTGCAATCTGGGCCAGTGCTTAAAGCCCAGCGTGTGTCCCCAAACTGACACTGTTATCCAGGAGCCCTGCTTCTCCCACGATGGTCTCCGCAGAAGAGCTCACGTTTACAGTCTTGCCTTTTCCAAGACGTTCCAACCAGTTCCACTCCAACTTCAGATATTTGCCAAAATTGTCCAGATGGTTTCAGGTTTGCCCCCAGGAGTAAGGACTAGCGACTTGTGGTGTCAGAATGCTTGGGTCCCGAGGTCTCCAGCTGTGTGCTGGGTCTCGTCCTGGGCTATGCAGCTTGCATGTGGACTTTTGGCGCTCCCAGGAGCCATCCGTGGAACTCTGTGTGTGGTTTGGTGCATGTAGGGAAAGGGGGCTGGCTTCAGAAATCTTACGGGGAAGGCTAAGCATAGGTCCCCAGGAATAACCTGCCCTCCCTGCTGCTTCTCTTCCAGAGGTGAGCCGCTCCACAGAACTGGCCTTCACCCTTGAACCCAGTGACTGCATCGCCGTGCAGGAAGAGCCACTGGCGCTTCACTGCCAGGTGGGGGGCATCCCGCCCATCAGCATCACGTGGCGGAGGAACGGCGTCCTGGTGGCGGACGGCGAGGACTCCTTCACGCTCACAAACGGCTCGCTGTACTTCTCCCGCTTCCAAAGGCTGAAGGGCGATGGGTCTTCGGACGAGGGGGACTACGACTGCATGGCGCAGAACCGCTTTGGGCTGGTGGTGAGCCGCAAGGCCAGGATTCAAGCGGCCAGTAAGTCTCCTCTCCTCCCCTCCCCGCCGCGCGAAACCTGCCAGTTGGCCGCGTGCAGCAGTGGGAGGGCTACTCGGCCGTGGGGCGGGCGGGCCGCGAGGTGGGGAGAGCCCCGTGGGTGTGCTGCAGGGCCCCGGTGACGAGGGTCGCACGGCTGCTGTTGCAGTTCATTTTCGTGCCGCTGTTCCTCCTGCGAGGAGTGCTGGGTGACTTCGGAGGTTGTCCTCTCCATTTTATCCTTGCAACGGCTACGCTGCGAGGGAGGCGAAGCTGGGAGTCTGTGACTGGGCCAGCGTCCCCAGCCCGGTGGGGACTAGGACCCGGATTCCCCCAGACCCGGGCCAGCACCCTACTGTGCCGCGCCGGCTGGCCGTAAACGGCTGAGACTGTAAAATTCCGAAGCGTTGCAGTTTCAGTCCGGGTGCGATGCGAGACCCCAGGCGGGGAGAGCCTCTTCCTCTCTTGAGCATCTACAGCAGGGCCCTGGCTCATAATTGGACTGTGGTGCAGGGCTTGGGGGTCAGCTCTTTGCCCCGTTCCAGCCCCCCAGCTTCCATACATCGAGCCCCCAAATGGCTGGACGCTGTGCAAGGGAGAACCTGTGGCTGTGAACCCGCTCCCCACGCCCTGGTCCTCCCCGCACGCATCCAGCTGAGACTTGCATCGTCTCCAGCTCCGCTGCTGGCCAGGAGGTGTGGGGGGCCCCTGGTTGGGGGAGGCTGGTGCAGACGCTTTCCCCTCTGCTTGCAGCTTCAGGGGCAGGTGGGCTGCAGCCACGGCATGTGTCAGGCAAAGGCGGGTCTCCTGGAACACGGCTGGCGTCGTGGTGTGATTTTGTGGGAATGCCCATGAGCGCGGCGGGGATGCGACACGCGGGGCAGAGTTTGGCCTCTCAGCTCCTGCCCCAAAACAAGCAACCACAAGTTGCTCGTGTTGTGGCTGCGGAGAGGCTGCTGAAATGCATTTGCGGTCCTACGGAGTGGGGTGGCCGGGGTCTTCGGGCTCTGCCAGCCAGAAGGAGCAACGCCAGGAAGAGGCCTGTGCTAGGATACATTTGCCAGCCTGCTCACTTTGCCTCGATGTTTGCAGGGCCCGCAGTTTGGATCACCTCGCAGCAGCTCCTTGGTTAGGGCTGTGCGGTCACTGCCAGGAGGGAAGAGGGCTGGGAAGCGGCAAGGTCTGCCTGGGGCCGGGGGCCTTGGCAGGTGCTGCAGAGTGTGTGGTGCTCGTCGCAGGCACCTGAGCCACACGGCACTGCGTGTTTATCGATCGCATCCATCACTCACTTCTCTGCCATAAGCGTGGAGAGGCCGATTCAAGGGATCCGTCCCTCTTTGGCACTGGGCCGCTCTTCCATTCGCTTTGCCCCGCTCTTGCATGAATCTGCCGTTCTGGAAAGAAGCCTCCACGGAGCCGCAGCCCTTTCCGAGAACTGACCTCTCAGGGCGAGGTGGAAGGGGAGGGGCTCCATTGCCCCAGCCCCGCTTCCAAATCCTGGTCCGTTTTGATTCCGTGGCTGAGGGTGTCCAGCACTGTTGGGGGTCAAGGGGAACAGGCAAGTGGCGCCCTGCTTCCCAGGGCTCAGACCTGGCCGAAGCGCAGGTGGAGCAGGTCCAGCCCCCCGTGGCTGCCTCCTGCCCAAGCACTGGGCCTCCGGAGCCGGAGGGGATAGTCACACTCGCACATTCTTGTTTCTCCGGCCCAAGAGAAGCTTTCACCAGGAGTGGTCACACAAGCCCTCCTTCAGGGGGGCTGCCACCCCCGAAGGGATGGGTTCCTCCCGGACCCCGCAAATGTAATTAGCCAAGACGGGCAAAGCTTGCTTGCACGGCCCGTTCCCCAGATGTACTGCCCTGCCTGCGTCCGTAGGCTGCAGGCATTCCCAGGACGTTTTGTTGCCCGAAAGAAGGTCTGCGCCGTGCCCCCCACGCCCCAGCCCCAGCCCTGCGCCCCACCCTGAGAACGGCGCACCTTCCCGCGTCGCACTGCATGCAGCCCTCCTCCAGGGGGGCACTGCTGCCCCCCCAGGACCTGCCGCCCGAGTCCAGCGCCCCGTCCCACCTTCCGGGAGGGCCGGCCCTGCAGTGGCCAAACCTGAGCCCATGGTGGCGGGGCGCTGGGCTCCTCCGCGGGGCTGCCCCCAAGGCGCGAGAGCGCAGGCAGAAGGCCCAGCATTTCTCCTTCTCGGAGCCTTTTCTGGAGGTGAACGGGGGGTGGAATCCTGCTTTGAGAGCGCATGGCACCTCGCCGCCCTTCCCTCCTGCCCCGGTCCTTTGTTTCTCTGGGTCTTATCAGGCCGGGATCACTGCTGCCCCCTGGAATTTGCTCTGGGGGGCTTCCTTGCACCTCCTGGCTGTAAATCTTCATCTTCTTTGATGGCTTGATAACAGGCCATTAGCTGCCAAATAAAGAGTCGCAGTCCAGCTCAGCTCGATATCTTTGCCAAGCCCCCACTCTGGATTCAGAAGCATTAACTCTCGACGCTCCGGGATTAAGGCCGAGGCCGGTGATATCCCTCAGTGAGCGAGCCTTTCTCAACCGCTTCTGAATCAGTGCACAGGGTCTTAGATTCAGTTATTAATTTCTGTAGCTCTCTGGGCTGTATTTTATAGTATTTTAGTTTTAAATTGCAAGAACAGAATAGAGCAACATGAACCAACCTTCAACAGTTTAAAACAACAGTATGCACCCCAAATGAAAGCTGTGGCATCAAGATCTAAAAACACACCAGGGGTGCAATTCTGTGCACCTTTTCTTATCTAAACTTACATTTTTATTTTATTTTTTATTTATTTTTGATTTATATCCTGCCTTTTTCCTGCAAAGGGCTCAAGGCAGCTTACATCATTCTCCTCCTCCATCTTATCCCCACAACAACAACCCTGTGAGGTGGGTTGGGCTGATAGTCTGTGACTGGCCCAAAGTCACCCAGTTGGCTCCATGGCTGAGCGGGGACTAGAACCCGGGTCGTCCGAGTCCCAGTCCCAGCTCTTACTTACATAATCTGTGCCTTAAGACAATTTCTAAAATTGAGGTATAAAATTCCTGGAAGAATGAAAGGGGAGTGTTAAATCCAGCAATGGGGACACCAGCAAGCTCTTCTAGGGAGGATGTTCCTCAACCAGGGCGCCACCACTGAAAAGGCTCTGTCCTTAAAGGCCACTCACTTCACTATAAGAACCTCTAGGTGTTTTCTTGGGGCCCAGGAGACATAGAGGGAGCCATGTCTCCGAGTCACCTGGCCCAAAGAAGTCTAGGGCTTTCAAAGATAGTATCAGCACTTTGAATTGGGCCTGGAAGTGGACTGGAAGTCAGTGCAAATCAGAGATCAGCTGGTTCCAGTTAACAAACTCCCTGTCCTGTTCTGGACTACCCGAAGTTTTATTGTGGGTTGCAAAAGTCCAGCAAGGTGCTCTGTACTCTGCAGGCCTGGCAAGCAGGGAGAACAAGGTGCCGGAGCTGGCTTTCCGTAGGGACATCTCCATTGACCATCACGCTTAGATGCCTTCTGTGTTAGCTGGACTCCTTCCTCCCACCCTGGAAGGAGAACTGCAGAGACCTCGGGCTTGTGCAGCACCCGTCCCGAGACATCCAAGGGCGCAACCGCCTGGCTGTGCTTGGCATCGTCTTGCCACGGAAAATGCCTCGGGCCGGTCCCGGCCGTGTCCCTCCCACGATGTGACACAGAGTGCGGATCACAGGGGTGGCAGGCGTGCCTGTTCGTGGGCAGCCCCCTCAGGCACAGGTTTTGGAAGGCTGCCCAGAAGTACGTTTGGGCTACGGGTGAATGAGCGATGGTTGCAGAGTTGGAGAAGGCCTGCTTCTGCCGTCGTCTGAACACAGGTTGGACAAATGGTGCTTTTTGGCCCTTTTGAGAAACTCGCCTGGCTGTTTCAAAAGTCCCGCCTGCTGGGGCCGAGCTGAACCCGCCCCCCCCGCACCTATTCAACACCGGATCTATGGGTGGCAAATTGGATTGGAGGTGTGAGGAGGCGGGGGGTGCATTCACCTTGTCTGCCTTTTTGCCCTCTCAGCCGTTTCATGGTGCTCTGGGGAAAGGGGACCTTTAGCCACGGTTCGGGCATGGCTTCCCGGAAACCCTGCTATGGGCCTGCAATGGCCAGAAACTGGCTCCGCCCATTTTTGCCCCTTTTCTGGCCTTGCATCCATTGCATTTATGGGTAATCCTGCATGCTGCGAATTGCTAGATCCTTTTCTGTCTAAATATGCACAGAATTGCTCCTCAGTTTGCTTTTCTCATCAAAGCAAGATAGTTAAAAAAAACCGGAAAGCAAGAAAAGCGCCCCTTAGATGAAGGCACAGTAGAGCAGCATGACCTCCAGCCCCGTTTTTCTGCAGCTGAGGGAGAAAAGCTTCGTCCACCATGAGATGGGTCCCCCTCTGCCGAAACAACTCCAGGGCCCATCAACCTGCAATTGTGGCCCCACTTCCCATGGGGGGCGTTGCACTCTGGCTCAGTTTCGTTGACCCGTCCAGGTGGCTGCTCTGGCCAAGCCCTCCTCACAGAGTGCACAGCACAGGAGTTCCATTGCCCTGCGGCAGGTGCGGCATTCCGTGGGGTCTCACGCTAGAATCCAGAGGGACTTGCGCCTGGCCCGGGACCGTCACCATGCGAGTGACGGCGCAGTGCTTCTTTCTCTCTCATTGCGACGTTCCTCTGCGAGGCCCTGGCTTCTCTTCCTTTGCGCAGGGGACAGCAATCCCCACTCATTTCCAGGCAGTCGGAGGGAAATTCATCCAAGGGACCGAAGGAATGGCAAAATCTGCAGAGCGGTTTCTCTTTTCCAGCTCTGCTGTGAAAACGCAGAGGCTTTGGCATCAGGATGGCCAGCAAAACAGACTGCAAAGCGCTGCAGAACGCCTGCAAGGATCTCGAAGCTCCTCTGGCGGGGGTGGGGGCCATTGCTGCTCTCCCCGGGCCGGATGCCTGCGCCATTGATTTGGCAGTGGGGCACAGTGCTGGCAAGCGTAGCTCCCTGCAGAAATTTGGTGGTGGATCCCCATGGAGTGCAATTAGGGCGCATCTGAAAGCGCACCCTGTCGCTCCGAAGGGGCTTTTTGCTGATGCAGAATTTGGTTGATGTTGGGGTTGGTGGGGGGCAGGGGGGCAAGAGCAACAGGGCCCTGTGTCATGTGCAGCCGATCGAGGGGCCCCTTCCAAATCAGTGTGCATTCACATGGCAGAGTTCTCTGAGCTGAACTCCGTTCTCTGCGTGTCCGCGGGCGGGCACTGGCTGCAAATGCAGTTCTCTCCTTCCAGCACCCGGAATGGGGGACAGAGCTCTCCCTGATCCGGTTTGTGCCAGAATTTTCCTGCGTCTCATAGTGGGGAAGGATTTGATGCCCTCAGGAAGAGCAAATGGGCAGGAGTATAGCCCATGCTTGCTGCTCTCTTTAAGCAGGACAAACTTCTGCTGAGAGGACAGAAGGAAAAGCGCTCCCCCTCCCAGATCTGAGAGCTGAAGTGAGCGGCAGCGCCAGTGATGTGTGTGTGTGTGTGTGTGCGCGGCTCGCACACAGGCGTGCTCTGAGAATATTTTCTGTCCCTCTTAAGGATGCAACCTCAGCAAGCAAAGAGGCCTCTTTCAATCCCTCTTGAAAACCCACATTGCAGCAGCATCTCCCAGGCGCCGCAAAGCAAGCAGACTTTCGCTTTCCGCGGTGCTCCATTCAGCCCCGAACAATGGGGAACAATGGGAGAAGGGGAGAGGGTGGCCAGCCCTGAGCTGCATTCAAGAGGCCATCTGCTCCAGCCCGTCACTGCCAAGGCTGGGAACAGGGAAGATCCCAGGTTCAGACTTAATCGGAGCGACCTGAGGGAGCGCCTCCCCTTCCTCCAGCCAGCCCAACCGTTAGAGGCCCAGCCCGGCGCAGAAAGCCCCCTGAAAAGGCTGAGCCAAGCCTGCCATCGTCCCTGGTAGCCCTTCTTCCAGGGCCCCTCTCCTCGAATTTCAGAAAGGTGTGACCAGGATGGGAGCCCTTCTCAAACGGCTTCCCACAGAGGCTCGCCCCACAGCAGTTCTGTGGCGCTTTCCTTGCAGGGCGGGAACAATTCCTGCCCCTGGGATTTAGGTGGCAGCCGTGCCCTTTGCCGCTGCTTTTATTCTCCCATTGTGCAACATTATTTCTGCTTTATTATGGCTGTGTTTTGCACCTCTGCTGCATGATTGGCTCTTTCACATTTTATTATGACCGTGTGATCACGTATACAAAACTATCTATAGTTGCTTCATAGGGCAGGAACTGCCTTGTGAATGTTTCGCAATTGTGCATTGTCTATTGTGTCTGTTCTCTGCAGCCCTGAGCCGAGTGGATGGTTTCTGCCTGTTGCGGCCACGAGCACCCCAGTTGTTAGGGTGGGGTGGAAAGGATCGTGTCCAAGAGGCAAACCGGTCCCCGGGGGCCGGATGTGACCCCCCAGGGGGCCACGCCTGCTTCTCTTGGGCCCGTCCTCTTTCTTCCAGGCCCCCGTTGTTGGATGGGCGTCTTGCCCATCCTCCCCTGAAGGCTTGCTGGCGAGCAGAACTAGGAGAAATCCACGCAAAGTATGAGCAGGGCCGGTGGCGCAAGGCAGCCAGCTGCGAGGAGCCAAGTGGAACAGCCTTTCCAAGGACCGAGGGCAGGCGGAACAGGGTAAGGCTTGTGTGCCTCCAGTGGAGGAAGGAGCAAGCCTTGGCAGCGGTGTCCCAGTTTGGAAAAGGCGGGAGCGCCAGAAACCCGGGCAGCACCGAGCCTTCCCTCCCTCTGCCTAGCAGCTCTGATGTTGGCAGGGTTCCAGGGAGGAACCTTCCTGTCTTAGCCGAGAAGGCCAGAAACCGTCTTCTGCACATGAACAAGAAGCTCTTGTGCTCCCCTCTCCTGTTCTCACCACGCACAGCTTTGGCCCTGTGTCCCTGGTAGCCTTACAACCCAGTTCCTCACTGTGTCTGAAATGTGGAGCTGCTGTTCCACGACACTTTAATCTTGATTTATAAACCTTGTTAGCAAAGGTGGGTTGGTAGGGATCCAAAAGAAGGCCTTCTTGGGGCCACCGCAAGGTTTTGGAGGTTTCTTCTGCCAGCCCGGTAAGCAAAGCTCTTTGTATTCATGCTTGAATTGGGCTTCTTGGCTAGTCAGTTGGTTGCCGTTTTTTATTGCTGCTTTTGAAGCTGGATTGTGAATGCATTTGTCTCAGGATTGTTTTAACTAAGTTCTTATTTTAGAACTTGGCCTTTATTATTGCTACCTGCCTGGAGCAGCATTTTCTGGCTGGAAAAGCAGGGAATAAATCAAACACACATAAATAAGAGGTGACAGAGGCCTGTAAAATTCTCTACAGCGTGAAGGAAATAGATAGAGACAAATGTTTCTCTCTGTCTCTGGGAAGCTGCAGAAGGCAGAGGCACCTCTGAAATTTACCAGCACTAGACACAGGGCAAAATATGGAATTACTGCCACGGATTCGGGGACGACTGCTTGCTGAGAGGACATGCGAAGGGAATGACGGCATTTCTGGACGAGGCTCTCAGTGCACGACTGACCCTCGCAATTCGCAGAATTTTAGAGCCGAGCCTTCGTGTTGTGTCTTGCTCGTGTTTTCCCCCCGCGTCGCCTATCTTTTCTCATGAGAAACTCCACCGAGGTTGGTGTAGCTGCTCAGAGTCTTTGGGCGGGTTGTGCGAGGGACCCTCCCTCTGGAAGCGCCATTTGTGACGGAGGGAGAGCGCTCCGTCCGTGCCTCTCCATCGCACTTGGGAAATAAACCGCTGAAGGGAGTGGTCGGGACCCTGCTTGTAAGTTCCCGGCCAACACTTGCTTTCATTTCTTTTCATTTGTGGTTCTCATTTGATTTCTAGCCCGCCCCGTTAGGCACACGGTTCTCGGGGGTGAGGTTAGGTGGACTCTCGGGGTCTGGGGGGAGGTAACCCGTGGGCTCTCCTCCCCGGCTGGGGAATGCGGGGCTGCTGCTTCGGTCTCTCCTGGTGGAAGAGGAGCTGCAGCACTGTGGCTGATGGAGCAAACAAGCCACCCCCTCCTAAGTGGCCTCCAGATTAAAGGCGGCTTGTTGTCAAGGCCAAGGGCACCCGCTCCCCCGCCGTCGGCCCCTTGATGCTGCCGGCGCATGGAGCTCGGTGGCTCTGCTTTTGCCGATCCCAGGAGGGCACCGATGGCCGTGGCGGTTGTGCTGGGAGGCATCGGACGGAGCCCCCGATAGCCCTGGGGTCAGGTTGGCTGCAATGGACGGGAAGGGAAGGGAAAGGGTGGGGGACGGGGTGGCCCCATGGCACGCAGCGATGTGCAGGTTAGTCCTTCCCCCTCCGAGGAGCTGCCTTCTCTGGTTCGAGCTTAAAGGCAGGATCGGGTAAGGTGCCCGGCCATGGCTCTGCCCCGCTGGGGACCTGGTGGAACGAGGCTGTTTGGAGCACAGGGGAGTGGGATGCTGGCAAGCGGGTCAGGCCTGTGGTCCATCTGGCCCCGTACTTTCAGCACCAGCTGGCAGCAGACTCTCCAGGATTTCAGAGTGTCTCAGCCCCTTTCGCTGTGACTGAACTTGGCGCTGTTGGCACGTGACGCATGCAGAGCGTAGGACGTCGCTTTACGCTGAGCCCGCCCCGCGGGTCACTTGGCTCAGGCTTGCCTACACTGGCCGGCAGCAGCTCTTTGAGGTTCCAGACGGGGTCCGCTCTGGGTTGTCTCAGAAACACCCTGACGTGAGCCTGGCGCTGCCAGCACACAGGCTGCTTGGGAAGCCAGCGTGCCTGGCCCTCTTCGGAAGTTCCTTTCATAAATACTTGGGATCGGGGCCTTTCCAGGTCTCCTCCTCAATCACATGTGTCCTGAATTTGCAGAGGAACGGGGCAGACTGGAGCGCCGTTGCTGCGCATACGCGATGCGGAATGGGAGCCGCTACCGCAGCCTCCAGACCAGTCCTGGGGCACAGAAAGCTGCCTGAGGCTGGGGCAGCCCCTTGGTCCTTCCGGCCCGGTGAGCGGCAGCAAAGGCTCTCGGGGTTTTCCAGCCCCACCGGGAGATGCTGAGATTGCACTTCTGCCGGCGAAGCAGCTGCCTTGTCCCGGTGCGACCGTCCCTCCCTCCTCGCCCTGGCCTCGCCTCACTGCAAGCGTCGGGCAGAGAAATGGGGGAGAGGTTCCTCTTGGCACGGGTGGTTCTTTTATGTGCGCCCCAAAAGCATGCCTGCCCTCGAGGAGGCGCGGAAAGCACCTCCGAGCGGCAGTGGCGGGAAAGGTTTGTTGCCCTTGCCAGAAATCAAGGGATGCTTGAAGTGCCAAAGGGTTAGGCGGAAGAGACTGGAACTAAGAAAGGAAGAGGCGAGTGTGCGCCCAAACGTGAGTGCCAGAGAGGTCGAGGAGGAGAAGCCGGGGGGCATCATCTCCACATGGTGGCTTGCAGCTCCCATCTCCCTCCCCTTGGCTAGGCTGGTGTAAATAGAGGAGGCGAAGGATTTAGACGGTCCTTTCCATTCTGCCCTCACAACAACAGCCCTGCAAGGTAGGTTAGGCTGAGAGGCAACGACTGGCACTCCTGGCGCTTCATGGAGCCAAGAAGCCAGATCCTCCAAGTGCCAGTCCAACACTAACTACTAGGCCACTTGGTTGTCTTTTCCCCACATCATTTGCCCCGAGCACATAATGAGGCAGGAGGGAAGGGCTTTTGTCTTCCTCCCCCGTGAAAGGAGGCATGAGGGGGGCACTTCCGCTTTGTCATTCTGAGCCGTTTGCTTCCCAGCAGCCGCAGAGGAGGGCCAGTGTGGTGCGGAGGCGAGACCCACTGGGCTAGAACTGGGGAGACCAAGGTTCTAGTCCTCACTGTCAAATTCCTGGGTGACACTGGGCCTCACCCTGTCTCACAGGGTGGTTGCCGTGAGGATAAAACAGAGGAAGAGGATCATGGACACACCCTTGGAGGGAAAGGCAGAAATGTAGCAAATGAACAGCGGTGAAAAGCGGAACTGTGGTCTTTCCCTTCACCTACCGTTCGCCCTCTCTCCTGCCAGAGTCCCTCTGATGCCTTGATGCTCCGCTCCGGGTGCCTCCACCCGACCTAGAGAACTTCCTCAGGGTTCCCCTCGCACCCACACCGTGATCTTCCCAGGCTTCGGCCCTCTCTCAGGCCTTTAAGGATGACTCGCCTGTTGTTTGCAGCTGCCCTGGGTTCTATGTTTCAAGCAGGCATAGAAACATAGAAACAGAGCGAGTCAGAAGGGGCCTCCTGGGCCATCTAGTCTGACCCCCGGCTCCAGCCAGCTCCACTCACGACATGCCCACCATGTGCATGCCCAGCCTATCCTTGAACACCCGCACCGATGGTGCCTCAGCCGCCTCCCGTGGAAGCCCATCCCACTCCCTCGGGGTCCTGACTGTCAGGAAGTGCTTCCTGGCATCCAAATTGAACCTTGGTTCCCTGAGCTTTGCTCCGTTGGAGTGCGTCCTGCCTTCCTCTGCAGGGGAGAACAGGTCTCTGCCCCCCTCCGCGTGACACCCCCTCACATGTCTGTATGTGCCAACAGATCCCCTCTGAGTCTCCTCTTCTCCAGGCTGAAGAGACCCAGTTCCCTCAGTCTCGCCTCATACGGCTTCCCCTGCAAACCGGCCACCAGCCTTGTGGCCCTACACTGCACTGACTCCAACCTGGCTATATCCTTCCTGTAATGAGGGGCCCAAAACTGAGCACAATACTCCAGTTGCGGGCGCACCAGAGTCGTACAGAGTGGTAGTAATCCCTCTCTTGATCTAGAAGCCACACTTCTGGCTATATGCCTGGTATGAACTAAACCTAACTTTCCTAACCCTTTGCCATACTAGCTGGGGCTGATGGGAACTGTGGTTGAGAAACATCCAGAGGGCACTGTGCTGGGGAAGACTGGGCCCCCGCAGGCTGTTCAGGGGCATTGACTCTTTTCTTTCTTGGTGTTTTTCACTGGCCCTCTTTGCAATGTGCTGTGAAGGTGGAGACACACCTTTTGCACACACCTCGAGAGGCAAAGAGAGGCAGCATATCGTGCCACCTTGCATTCAGGTGCGGAGGAAGGAGCGCATCAGGCCATGGGCCTGTCAGTGCTGGCAAAAAGTCATTGCAACATTTGGCCTGTTGCCAGTGACAACAATGGCCCGGGTGGGGGGGATTAGCAGACAAATAACACTTTCTTAACCACTGCTGCATAATTACGGGGCGCTTTCTAATGCAGCTCTTTTTCTCTTGCAACTCCACCCCCAAAAGCAAAGCACTCCTCAGTGTGTGTGTGTGTGTGTGTGTGTGTGTGCGCGCTCTGCTATGAAAAACATGCTGTTTTGACGGGGGAATCAGGTCCTTGCTGAAAGGGGAGAGTCTGAATCCCATTTAGATCATCTGGGCCACTTGTGGGAGGAAGAAGCAGAGGACCGCTCAGTGGTGGCTGCACAGTCAGAGCTAGCCAGGCCGTCTGAAGTGGTCCTCAGTTCTGGAATGCCACAGGCCCTTTGTGTCCCGTCCCTCGGCAGGTTTCTTCCAGGAAGTTCCAATGCTCTGTCCGTCAAAAGCCTCCAGTCGTCCCCTGCTGTGTCAGCCAGGCAGTGGACAAAACCCAAAACCCACCGTCCTTCCTGAAGCTTGTCGGTTATGTTTTGCTTCTTTAAAGTCCTATGTTTTGCTTCTTTAAAGTCCTCTTTGTTTGGGCCAGCGCTCAGCCTTGCAAAACTGACATTACTTTCCACAACCTTGAACTAAAACAGTGGCGGGTTTTGTGATTTGCGGTGGCACAGGGAGGAAGGGACCCCTCGCCGTTCCCGCGAGTCATTCTCAGTTCTTCAGAAAGATGGCCTCCCCTTCCTGGCTTTGCAGATCCGTGAAATGCTTTGCCCATCCCCAGGAATGCTTGGCTGGTGTGAATTGGAGTCCTGCAACAGCAGGGGCTTGGACCTGATGGTTCCTTCCAGCTCATGCATTCTTTGAAGAACGCATCGCAGTTTTATTTCGCAAAGTCCGGCGTAGGTGGAATGACCTGTAATAAGCATGAGGGGGCTGCTGCCAAAATGAGGAGCGCACCTAACTGGATTGAGCATTCCTGGCTGTTTCCACCAGCCGCCTGACCTGACGGGGCACTGCTTGTGCATCGGCGCAGCCTCAGTTTCTCTGCGCTCCGGGGTGGCTCCATCACCGCTGAGCGACCACGTTCGTCTCCCACGTCTGGCGTGGTGGAGAAGCACCAGTGGCTCTGGCCGTGGAGAGAGGCCGTGCTCCTGGGACCCCGGCAGCTGCCTCTGCCGCAGGGCTGCCCCTCCTGTCGGGGAGGGTGAGCCAGCGGCCTGGAGTTCTACACAAATCCAGCTCCTGTCCTCAGAGCCGTCTGCCAGTGCAGCCCGTCGTTGCACGTGGAGTGCCTGCGGGTGCCATCATGCCCTTCGCCGCCGGCAGTGAGGGGTCTTGGGCAGCCCGGCCCCATGTGGGGCGCCCCAGAGCAGCTGGCCCAGATCCTCCATGGAGCACCTCTGTCTTGTGGACGGGCTCTGTCCAGCGCAGCCCTTTGACCATTCAGCTGTAGGCGTGCTTGTGCCCACCTTCCCCAGACTGGTGGTTCTCACGGGCTTTGGCTTTGGCATTTTGGGGAAATCGCTCGCCGGGCACTTGACCACAATGCGTCCCTTTGGGTTCATCCTGGAGTGCAAAACCCCCCTTTGTTTCCGCAGAGCCTGGTTTTGCTTCCAAAGGACCCCCCTGGAAACAGCCAGGCCTGGGTGGCACATTTAGGGCCAGGCTGCGTTTGGAACAAAGCGCCGTGCTTTTCTCGAAGTGCGTGGGGTTGCGTCTGTATCCAAGCCGAACTAATGGCAGCAGTTGAAGCAGAGTCCAGGCCTCGCCCGCCTTATGGCCACCCCTCCAATGCCTTGAAAATGCTACAGAGAATTCAGACGCCCGGCGAAATGGGGAAGGGGATGTTAGGGGAAGAGGCTCTCCGAAAGCCAGGCCGAGCTTCCTTCCTCGCGCCAAGGCAGCTGCAGCATCCAGCCTGCTTGCTGGAGAAAACCAGCCCAGGGCGTGGGGCTCTTCCCCACTGGGGCTGCAAGCATTTCCTGCTCCAGGTGGCCCTCCCCATGCTCTTCCTCCCCAGAGGCGCTTTCTGTACAGCAGAGGTGGGAGGATGGGCGTGAACCCGGGGGCCGGTTCGGGGCCTCCAGAGGGCTTTTCCCCCAGAGCAGGAGCGCGCTGCTTGAGAGGTGTGAATTTGGCCCAGGGTCACCTCCCCACAGGGCCGCACCTACCACGGCAAGCCCGCCATGCGCCCTCGCCTTTTCCGCCACCTCCCATCTCACGCCACCTTTGCCGTAGATGTGGCAGCGGCAAAGGGGAGCGGGGGCACGGTGAGGGGCAGCGGGCAGCTCCAGAGGGCAGTTGACATGGCAGGAGGGCAGTGGGAGGGGGTGGGTGACCACGTTTGCTGCCTGACACCAGCCCCTCGCCCAATTTCAGTGGGAGGCCAGCCCTGGTGAGGTTGCCTGCCATCGGACCATTGAGATTTGGGCCCAGGATGGCAGCTTGGCCTTTGGCGTTTGCTTGCGGGGGAAATTAGGATTTGTGGGATTCGGGTTAGAGGTTAGAGTTTTGAGATGAGCTGCTCCGCTTTCCTCAAGGGACTGGCTCTTTCCCAGCTGCCCCCTTTAGCGACTGTCTTTGCACAGTCTCCTAACCCAGCATCCTGAATTCGAGCTGGTGCTTCTGCACCAATCCGAGCCCAGAAATGGCCTGCGGCAGAGCCCTTCTTGAGCCGTGCCATGTGGGGTTGAAGACGGTGCAATGGCCTGTCTGAATGCAAGGACGATATGATGGACGATAAGCAGGGCCAGCTCTTTGCTGGTTGAAATATGGCTAGAGTGGAGACTCGGCAAAGCTTCCCCCTTGCGTGCCAACTTTGCACGCACCAGGTTTTTAAGGAAAGCAACCGTGGTCGTTGGATATGCAAATACGGCGTGATTCTTGCGAACCCACTGGAAGGTTTTAAAAATGTGCTCCTTCCCCTCCTCCCCAACATCTAAAACATCCCACCCCTCACCACCCACCGCTTCCAGTCCTCCCAGAAGGAAGCTTTTTTCTGGCCCTCTCCATCCTTGCCCCCCCCCCCCCCCCCGCCCTCCTTGCACTCTCTTTCATTGCCCTGCTTTCCTGCGAACGTGTAGCCAGCAGATGTCCACAACGGGCATTTTTCTTTTTCTCCTCCCCAAGTTCTCACACCACTAGAAACTTCTCAAGAGGGGCAGCTTCCGTTTTATAATGCAGATGAGCCCGTTTTCCCAGTCCTTTGCTGCCTTAAAATCCGGGGCTGGGAACACTAAGCCAGGAAACTCACAAAGCTTACGAGGGTCCCCAGTCTTTGGACAAGAGGGCGATTTGCAATTTTAAGCGGAGAGGGAATAATGATGATAATCATAATTTTGGGAAGGGGGGAAAGGACTCCTTTCCTCACCGATGAATTGCTTTTGGGGGGAGGGTCCGGATGTATCAGACCACCCCTGCCCGGAGCAAGCAAATGAGTCTGAGGCTCGTAATTGCGGGCCTGCCTTTCAAGGGTTCCTCTAGGGGATTCCTGAGTAATGGAGGTCGCGCAAGGTCACTGGAGAGCACCGGAGAATAAATCTGAAAGCACTAAGTCTCTCTCCCCTTTTAAAGCCATGCATAAAGGATTTATTTTGTGGAAGGACAGCTGTGGAACAATGCCCTGCTACCCTTCCTATGCATATACAAGCTTGCAGAATAAATAGCCGGTCCTGGACTGGCTCCCTGTAAAGCGTCAAAGTCATTTTCTCAGGGTGGGAAGTGGGTTTAAAAGAATAAAATAGAATAAAATAAAGACTGGTTTGAAGAAAAGTGCCTCCTGGCCTGGGGCCCCAACCCAGGCAATCTAAGTTGACGGGGCTGCCAGAGGGGAGAAAAGGCCCGGAGGTCCCTTGAACATGGACTTGTGTGGACCTGGTAGAGCGCCAAATGGGACCTGCTGCCTTGGAGCGCCACAGGATCGGCAGCCCCAGTTCGGCTCTCCAGGCATTTCACAGCCAAGCCCAGTTCCGCGGCTGCAACCTCGGGCCAGCTAGAATAGCAGCGGAGGACGCTGCCCTGTGCGTGTTTAGGTAGGAAAATGGATCTGTGACTCCTTGTAGATTGTAGAGGCTTGGCTTGGACATCATGGCCGAAGCTGCTTTGCCGTGGGAGGAATTCAGGGAGGGCATCCGAGCTCACAGTGGAAGGGAAAGGAGAGAAAACACTCGAGTTCAAGGCCGGTCCGTGGGATGCGAAGGCTGCAACCCTCAGCGCGTTTATTGGGCACTGCCCTCCACCGACTGCTGTGGGACATGCTTCTAAATAAGCGTGTGCAAGGTTTTTTGGCATGCCAGACTTTGGAGCTGAGCCCGAACCAAACCAGTGTCACATCTATAATGGACACAAGCAAGAACCCAGGTTCTAAATCAGGAACCCCAGTTCTGTTGCTGTTGCTGACGGACTCTAAGCAGCGGTGCACAAGGAGGGGGGGGGCGTGACTGCAGCTGCCTTGGGAAAGCCTTGCCTTGCAAGCTCCAAATGCTGCAAAACAAACGCGATATTGGACCCTCATGGCCTTTTAAAATACAGCCTAAAATAAAACAACATATGGAATGGAATGGCTTGGTCAGACCAAGTGGCTCTGAAGATCACTCTGGGAGGGCTGGGTGATCAGGCAGGAAATACCCATGATGGATTGGAAACCAAAATCTGTGGCTGCTAACCAACCTCAAAAGAAGCTGACATCACTGATCAAAGGGTTGCGTTTTGTTTGTACCTCAAACCCATGGCCATCTTCATGGCCATGTGGCTCACTGGTTGATATTAGCTGCGGCCGAATAAAAAGTCCGCCATGTACTTCAATTGGCTTTGCAGCAACTGCAAGTGATTTGCTCACCGTGGGGTTCAGAGTGTGGCTCTCCCGGGTGCCTGTTACTTGCCAGCTGCGTCGCACAGAGGTGCAGGAGGAAGGGTGCCGAGCCGCCACGTGATTTGTTTCCTAGATGACATGCCAAATGTGGGCAAATTAGCCACGAAATCTTAGCAGTGCGTCGTTTAATTTTATTTGCAGATGAATTAAACCCATTTCTTCCCATTCCAGTTTTCTGGTGAAGCTTGATTAAAGTGGATTTATATAGAGATGTAAATGCAGATGTAGATATATATGTGTATGCGTGGGCCCAGCAAAATATCACACACTGCAATCCCGGAGAAAATCTGGAATTCCGCATCAGAAGAGAGCTTGCCAGCTGGGCTGATTCCGAGCAGCCATTTCCCAGTCTTAATTGTCGCTATTTTGCTGTGCGTTTCCCCTGAAGGAAAAGGGGGCGGCCTGGATCGGCAACTCACACAGAGACACAGTAGGAATTTCTCCTCAGAAAGGGCACCCTAGCATCAGGAAGGGATCACTCTCTTCCATCCAGTACCAGAAGGTAGCAGAGTGAGTGTCTTGTCCCTGGGAAAGCCCAATGAGCAAGCCACAAGGCGTGCAGAGACACAGCGGGCAGACTCTTTCCTGGGCAGCACCTCCAAAGTCGTTCATTCATCCCTGTGTTTGTCACAGGCTTCCTGAGAGCCACTCTCTTTCTGGCACCGTCTCTCTCCATGTGCCTCCCGTTTTTTGTGTTAGCATGTTTACCCGTATAGTTGTCTGTTTGGTATTAGTTGCAAAATTCACCCTGTTGCTAAGCCTTTGAGCAGCAGTGCCTAGTGAAATCTCAGAAGCCAGGTCATTTCCTGACTAGCGGAACAGTAGTAAATCATGTAAAAGATGCAGTTGTGGGTATGGTTTATACAGCTTGAAGGATTCAGCCTTTCTTTGCAGCTTGATGCAGAATTTCGACTGCTTTGGACACAGCCCATGCAACCAGCCCCTCCACCTTCAAGGTGTAGCTAGATGCTCGTTTTCCCTCCTCACGTTTGCTAGCTGATGGATGGCATTTAATATTTCCCCAGTCCTTGGTCTCATTTTCCCTTGACATCTGAGGAGGGAATGCGTATATCAGCACTGTGACTTAAATGATGCCCATCAGGCAACGAGGCACCAACGGGGGACCTTTAATAAAGCGGAGGATGGCATGAGAACGGCCTGCATTTTTGGTGGTGCAGGAGATGACACGCCAGCAGAGGCCTGCTCTTTGCACGTGACTCACGAGAAACACGAAACTACTGCTGCCCTCGTACCATCCCAGTTCGTGGACTCTCCCTCACTCCCCTTCCACAGCCAGGCATATCTTGTCTCTCCGTGGGTCTAACCTCCTGGAAAGCCACCAAAACCTGCAGCATATCTTGTGGAAATAAATCCTATCAATGAGTCATATCTTGTATGAAGAAATACCGTCTTCCCTTAGCCGAGTCTTGTTCTTGTCACGTGCCATCAAGGCATCTCCAACTGATGGCGACCCCAGGAACGAACGCCTTCCCGGATGTCCCACCCCGGGCAACCACACGCAGCTCTTGTGGCGTCAGGGCTGCAGCTTGCTGTATCGAGTCCATCCGCCTCTTTTCTCTCCCCGTTCTTCTTTCCCTAGCAGGGTGGTCTTCTCCAGGGGTCCTGGCCTTCTCGGGATGTGGCCAGAGCAAGAGCCTCAGCAGGGTCATTTCTGCTTCTAGGGAAAGTTCTGGTGTGATCTGGCTCAGCGCCCCCGTTGGCCTTTCCGTCAGTCCAGGGGTGCGCAGAGCTCTCCTCCAGCACCACGTCCCAGCGCATCCATTTTCTTCCTGTCGGCTTCCTTCACTGCCGAGCTTGCACACCCAGACACAGTGATCAGGGAGACGGTAGTGCGAATGAGCTGGGCCTCGGTCTGCGGCGAAACGCCACCCGCTTGATGATCTTTTCCGGCTCCTTCATTGCTGCCCTTCCCAGCCTCAGTCGTCACTCTCTGCTAGAAAAGAAGAGGGAGCCCAGTGCAGTCACTGCATCGTTAGCTGTATAGTTCCGCCGCCCTTCTCTTGCTGCGATTTTTGCTTGCTTAATATTCAGCCAAATCTATATACCATGTGGGTGCCCAAATATGTCCACATGAACTGCTTGCTCAATTCATTAGGCGACTCTTCCAGAAGGGCATCTCACAGGTTATTATAAGGCTGCAGGGCACTGCGGGGATCGACATGGAAGCTCTTCTGCTTTGTGGGGAAGTTCAAACTGTTGGTCCTTTTAGAAGGGCAGCCAATCAACTGAACTGGGGAAATTAAATCTCAAAAGAGTGGCAGAGCAGAGGCATTTTGAAGATCTTATCCCTGACAAAAAAGGGTCTCACCTGTGATCATGTTTTGTGAGCCCAGAACCTACTTCCAGATTTCCCAGTTTGGATGCTTTCAAAACTCAGGTATTAACAGAGGTGTTAGCCTTCTGGCTTTGATAAAACTGTGATAAAAAGTGATGAGATGCTAAAATATCCCAGTTCAATCAATTATAGGTCACACATCGGTGCCACTTTGCATCCAGATAGCTTTCTTAGCATTTTAACATGCTTTGGAATTTATTTTGCCATTCACTGAGGGCCGCTCTATGAGAACTGTACTTACGAAGGGCTACGCATAATACCACTCACCAGTTGAAAATAAATGTTTTTAGAGAGCCAAAATGCAAATGCCTATTTTAGATCAACCAAAATGCGTTCCCTGAGCAGAATGTCTCCATTTAGACTCCAAAGAAGGCCTTCCGAAGATCTCTGAAGGCAAATGACATTGGTGGTGACCATCTTGCACTTTTCGTTGGCAAGTTTCTCACAAGCTTTGGCCTCATTTACTTTCTGCCCTTCTTTTGGGGCCTCTCCCCCCAGACAGAGGTCACCGAACCTGATGGCTTCCCCTCTGTGTTGAAACGCTCCGCGCTGGTAGTGAGCGGGGCTGATGGTCTTACTTGGCCTCAGGTGCAAGGAAGAGGTGATGATGAGCAGACCTCCAGCTGGCTGGTGGTCCCAAGCCATGAACTGTGCGCTCCGGCAGTTCTCCTCTGAGGAAAAGTTGCCAAGTCTGAGCGAGAGGGGACTGCCATCCCTCGAAACCTGTGAAATTTTCTGGCTGTGCACAAGTGTTTGACGTTGTGCAGTTACCCACGCTGTACTGTCTTTAGACCATGGGTGCAAAGGTTTGCCATCAAGGAGATGGTGTGTATTCTTTGTGGAGAAAAGACACACTTTTCAAAAGGCATTGAGCAGTAACCAGAAGAAAACTCACGTGTGTGCACGCACATGTACAGGAGAGGTTAGGCCAGTCCAGTGCAGTATTATGGGTTGGATGAGGTAGAAGGAGCTGCAGTGCTGTTGCATTTGGTTCTTCTGCGTGAGCCACCTGGGGATCCAGAGGCGGGCTAGGAATCAAAGCCAAATAAACGAGGGCTCATCTAATGCCTATTAAGACCAGCAGCCCTCGGCCGTGGGGAGGGCGGGTGCTGGAAACAGGATGCCAGGATGGGCGAGGAGGCCCTTTGGCCTGATTCGACAAGGCAGTTGTTTCATTCCTCCGAAGAAAAGGAAAACATGATCTAACCCGGGAGTGGAGCCGGAATGCTGCTAAAAGGAAGGGGGGAGGGCGGGGCAGGGGGCGGCGCCTTCCTTTCGCCGTGTGCCGGGCACGGCTGTTTCCACTTAGCCTTCTTCGGCTGGGCTGTCTCTCCGCATCAGGGCTCTGCTTTCATCATGCCTATCTTCCACACTCCCCCCGCCCCTCCCCCGCTCAGAGGCCCCGGGAGCCGAAGGCTGGTGGGCTGTCTGGCAGGGAGCAGTGACCTCTGCCTGAGTAGCCGGGCAGATGCCCTCTCCCCCTTCCCGCGCGGTTCCCGCATGGCCCCTGCGGGCATGGCCCTGGCCTCTGCTGCAGTGGCGCGCGGGGCGCCCCAAGCGCGGCTCCGGTGTGCGCAGCGACGGGTGGGCACAACCCCTCCCCCCCTCCCCGAGGAGCCGCACGGCCCAGTTCGCTTCGTGCCGAGCGGGTTGGGTGGGAGGTGCTCGGGCAGTTCCCGTGGGCGTGCGTGGGATGGAGACGCTGGAGGAGCCCTGGCTGCCGTGGGACCCTCCAGAGGTTGCTGGGCTGCAGCTGCCATCACCCCCCACGGGTGGCCTCACGGACTGCAGCTGGTGGGAGGGGAGGCTGCCATGTGTCCCCCTCCCTCCTGCAAAGTTTGGATGCAAGAACTGGCAGGCAGCTGGGTCCACCGTGTGCCCAAGGGTCACTTCTCTTGGGTGGGCCAGTTTTGCATCCGGGTGCCTCAGAGGGCCGGGAGGCATCAGGTCTGCCGTTCTGCCAAATACTGTGCGGGGAGCAAAGCTGGTAGGCGTCCCAGGCTGCTTTTTTGCTCTTGCTGGATCATGAGTTGCAAGATGGGGACAGAGCAGGAGGCGGCCATGCTTGTTTGGGCCAGCTTCCTGGGCGAGTCTATCAGCCAAGATCCCCTTCCGGTCCTCGGGCCGCATCAGAGATGTTGTACATTGGCAAGGGCCGCAGGTGCAAGAATTCCTGGCGCATCTAAGGGCCGGCCCCAAAACAATTGTAGTTCATCCATCGACACAGGTGTGAACTAAATCAGCAGCCCGTGGACTCAGAGGCATGTGGAAAGTATCTGTCTGTCTATCTATCTGTCTGTCTATCTGTCTATCTATCGATCGCATTTGTATGCCGCCCCGTAGCCAAATGCTCTCTGGGTAGCTCACAGTGCAGTACAAGTATATATAAAATGTGGATAAAAATAAATATAAATAACAAACAAACCATAAAACATAGTAAAATTAAAATGCAATATAAATGTAACCATAGAAATAGGACACAGGAGGAAAATAAACACAATATAACATAGAAACAGAGCGAGTCAGAAGGGGCCTCCTGGGCCATCTCGTCTGACCCTCGGCTCCAACTGGCTCCACTCATGACATGCCCACCATAACCATTAGCAATAACCAATAAAAAATACACCAGCAGTAACCTAACAGTCCATTCTAAAGAGAGACATGAAATAAAAAAGTCTCAACTTGGCACTGAAAGCAAGACAAAGTGAGTGAGCTCCATGGATTTGATGTTTGTTTTGTTTGTTTGTTTGGGATTCTTATATGCCGCCCCATTCGCATACGCCTCAGGGCGGCTTCCAACAAATAAATAACAATACAAATATATAAAAACTAGAAATATCCAGGCAATACGTTAAAACAATAAATAAATTAACAATTAATTAAAATAAAGTTTAAATAAAAAGGTCTTGGCCTGGCGCCGAAAAACAAATAACGACAGCGCCAGACGGACCTCTCTGGGATTGAGAGAGCCTTCCCCACCCCGATGCCCTCTGCTGTTCTGCACCCAGCTCCCCACTTTCCCTGGGCACTATAGCTGGGACCTGTAGTCCAGGACTTTTGGACATGGCTGGGCAGGTTCCAGCAGGGGTCCCCCACCTTTGCAGCGCTCCTCGTGGCCACGCGCTGTTTCTGCCAGGAGGCCATGCCCGGGTTGTGAGGTGTTTGGAGAAAGCCACGAGCAAAGGCTGCCCTGGGGGCACCCTCCGTCCAGATGTCTTGGCCAGGGGGCCTAGTCTGGGCCTGACGCTGCTGCACTGCTCCCGTTCATCCCGGTGGAGAAACCGGGCCTGTCTCCCGCATCCCTGCCCTCTGCTTCCTTCTCATCCAAACGTTCTTGGCTGGCTGCACCTGGAACGGTTCCTACCTAAGGATGGCTTCCGCCGGGGACTTGTGGGAAGGGGCGTTCATGAAGAGAGTTCAGGGCCTGACAACTTAGGTTAGGCGGTGGCGGCGGCGCTTCCATCTGAACCCAGAAGGGCTCCCCCATTTCTCCAGCTTGCTTCCTGCCTTATCCCCGTAAGAACCCTGCGAGGTAACAGGCTGGGCTGAGGAGTGAGTGGCCTGAGGTCCTCCATTGCACCTCTCGGCCGAGGCTGGGGGTGGCGTGGCCTATGTTACAGGGGCAGCCCTCTCTTTAGAGGGGGGGCAGCCCAGATCTTGAAGGTGCTTCTCGACAGTTGGCCGCAGCATATCAGAATCTTCCTAGCATTTCTGCCTGCATCCTGGGTGGGCACCACGTCCCCCCCTCACCAGCGTGGAATTTGCAGTGACAACCCCACCCCGCCCCAATGCTTCAGCTGTGGGGTGGGCCTCTGCGGCTTCCTTAATGGGGGCACACGGTCCGATCTTCTCCCTGGGAGTGGCAGGGGGCAAATGCGAGGAGGGAGCCCTCCAGAGTCAGTGACCCCTTGCTGCCGTGGTGTCTGAACCCTGCCACGGTGTTTCACCGCAGTGCTTCTCTGTACCACTGGGGTTGTCGGATTGTTTGACCCCAGGAGCATGGTTTCCACGGGTCTGGCATGCAACCACAGACTCCTCTGGGAAAAGTGGCTAGTGTTGGAGTTGTTCCCGCTGTCCAGCTTCCGTGGGCACCCCAGTGAGGAAGAGGCAGGTCATACAGGCCGGGAGTGATGCACCTTGGGCCTGAATTTCAGGCACCGTGGCTGATGGATGCATGCCAACAGTGGGAGGATGGAACCCACAGAAAAGTGGGAGCGGAACCACTTGGTTGTCTGGCGGGTAGATTCAGGAATCCCCTCTGCCGCAGAGATCCCCATGCAGGCTGCTTGCTGTGCGGTGTGAATGCAATGCTTTCCAGTCGGGAAGAGAGTGGCAAGGAGCCCCAGAACCAGAGTGCAGGAAGGCAGGCGCAGGGCTGCCTCGCTCGGAGCATCGAGCCGGCCCAGGGGACTGGAAGAGGAAGCGAGCTGCTCTCTGAGGGTCGAGCCTTCAGTTGACCCTGACCTTGGGACAGCCCAGGTAGGGCCGGGGATGCCTGGAGCAGAGGCCTTTGTGGTGGAACGAGAGGCCAGCTCAGGGACTGTTCCCTTAGCCGCATTTCCTGTTTGCTTCCTGAAACAAGCCCAGTCTGCACAGCGTTCTGGCGCCGGATGAGGCTCATAATGGAATGCAGTGCCGTCTCGCTCTTGCTCCACGTGGAAAAGGAAGCGTTTGCAAATGAATTGGCCGTGAAAGCGCCTCCTTATCAGCCCTACTTATCAGTATTAGTTATGCCCTATAAAATCCGTACGGTGCCCCTTGGGGGAAATCTGTCTAATTGCAGGCAGGGCCATGGACGCCCCTGCACTGTCTCTATACGTGCCTTAGAACCCCGGGGAACCCAAATGCAAGTGCGCACACCGAACAGCTCCCGAAAAGCAAAAGGAAACAAACTGGTCGCTGTGTAAGGTGGCTCGCCAGCGCCTCTTTGACTGGTTCCAGGCTGAACCCTTCTGCACGCACCTTCTCACCTTTTCTGGTCAAGGAGTAGAGCAAACGGCCATCAATTTACGGATTATATGCATTTGGGCTGGCTTGCTCCCTTAATGACCCTTTCTGACTGTTGGAATTCTCAGCAGTGGAGACTATTTCCGTTTTCTTTTCTTTTCCTTTTTATCCCCTGTGCACCTGCTTCCATGGGCGCAAAATGCACAGCAGGCGAAGAGTGAAGCCAAACCAAACAGACATAACCAATAGATCCGTCGTCAGCTTAGACAGATGTGAATCCGAAAGCGAAATGGCTTGCTCAGAAGTAACTCGCAGGTCAATATGATTGGTGGTGCAGTCTTTCACCAAAGCTGAACAAGCATTTTCAAAACCAGGAGGTGGATTCTGTGACATGTAGAAATTATGCATATTTGCATGAGTTGTTTGTTTAGTGGGATGCCCCCCTCAGGCCTTATCCAGTGAAAATCGGAACAGTTCATGCTGTGGAACTGCAGCGCAGCTTTCCTTGCTGATCCTTGTGACTGGAAGGCTTGCTTTTGAAGAAGCTTGCTTTGGAGGAACCCAGATTCCCAGGGAACTGAATTTTACAGCTTTAACCTGTACGCAAGGGCTTTCCTTTGCTGTTTCTCACATGCATGCAAGGAATGCCGAGTTTCACAGGGTGGATGGAACCCTGGACAGGTGGAAAGCGGCATGGAGGCATGCAGGGGTTGATAGGTCCAACTCAGCCCCATTCCGTACTTTCTCCTGTACTGGAAGGATCCGGAGGGAGAATCGTCTTCCTCCTTCCCGGCATCCTTTCCACCCTGATGCAGGGGAGGTGTGTTGCTTTCTTGGGTGGCTTTCCCACATCCTTGCCCCCTGGAGATGTGCGGTCTCCAGGCCTTACAATCATGACCCACACCATTGGGTCCAAGCCCCACTGCCATAAATGGAGCTTAGTCAATCCTGCCCCATTGCTTTCAGTGGGCCTGAGGCCTGGACGCAGGTCCGATGGAGCTCACCGGGGCTTCCTTCTGAAAGATGTGTCTCCGTCTCTCTGCAATTTTGGCCTTTTCCCACCTGGGCCATGGTTGGGAATGCTGGGAGTTGAAGTCCGAAACATCTGGAGATCTACTTTCTGCCCACCCCTGCTGCTCAGTCGTAATTTCAGCAGGAATGTGCCCCCTCCCTGCCCCCGCCCCCTCTTTTGTTCCTCGGAGCCGAAGCCTGGCTCTGGGAACGGCAACACCTTAAGGTCAGGGCAAAGGGCCCCTCCTAATGGGCAGGGGGAGAGACGAGGGGGGGCAGCCAGCGCAGGATGTTGTTTTGTCATTAGCCGCACTTCAAAGCGAAGGGGCGCTCGGCTGGGGGGGGGGCTGAGAGCCAATTAGGGCTGGCCCGTGGGGGTTCAAGACCACTTATTTCTTTCACCTGGTACGCAGCTGCCTCCGTGGGGGGGGGTGGGGGTGGGCCTTGGGAGGGAATGTGGGCCGGGGAGGGGGCCGGGGCGGCTCCCGCCATTTCTCTCCAAGCCCCTTCAGTTGACGGAATCCAGACTCAGCACAGGGCCTCCCCTCTCTCAAGGAGCCGCCACGGCCCTGTTCGCAGCGCCAGCTGCTCGGGCGGCCCTCTGCTGCCTGCTGGTGCCGGCAGAGGAGCGAAGGAGGGTCCGCCCTGGCAGGGCGCTTCCGTCCAGGTCTCCCCTTTCCTGGAAGCGCTCAATGCAGCCTGCCGTACTGAGACGACTACCCGGAATGATTTGGTGCCAGAGGCAGCAACCCCAAACGGTCCCCTACAGAAATGTAAATTAGGCAGTTGTCCTCTTCCTGCCCTTTCGGACGGGTCTGGGGTAGGCCCCTTGGCTGTGCAGAGCGGATATGATGATCGTGGGTGTGATGGGGTCGGACATCAGGAATTTGGGTGTGTGGCACACGGGGAGAATCTAGGTAGGCCCCGCAAAAGGTGCCTTGGCCTGTCCCCCTCGGGGCCTTTGCGGGGTTGCAGGCACCATCTGCGGCTGGGTGGCACGGCATATGTGCGAAATAGTCCACCATGCTGAGTGAGTGCCGGGGAAGCTGCTGTTTGCGGAGCCAGGCAGCTGGCCCATGTGGTTCAGTATTGCCTGCACTGGCTGGCAGCAGCTTCCTTGGCCGTGGGTCTTGCCGGCCCCACCTGAAAACCTCAGGGCTGGAACCAGGGACCCTTTGCATGCCAGGTGTCCTGTGGGGTTGCAGCCTCTCTGCCCACAGCAACCGTCCAGACCGTGGGATTCCAACTTCCACCATTCCCATCTTCCATGGTCAGGAGTGCTGGGAATTGTAGTCCAAGACATGGGGATAGGACGGGGTTGCAGACGGCTGGTCTGCTCTGGTCAGCGGCTGTCCCAAGTCCCAGGCATGGGAGGTTGGGGACTGAGCTTGGAACTTTCTGCATTTATTGTTCCTTGGCGCTTCGGCTGGTTACTAAGCAGGCATGGGGGCCCTGGCCTGCGGGAGCTCCCCATCCAGCCCCACATCTTGCCTGGCCCCACCCCTTTGGGCAGCCTTGCCTCTGCTCACAGGCCGTACTTTCCCCTCCTTAGCACTGAGAAGGCAGCCCTCCAGGAGAGAGCAAGGCAGTGGCCCGCGCTGAGCGGCATCCTTCCTTGTGAATGATGCTCATGATTACTTCTGAGCAGGCGTGCAGATGATTGGCAGCTGGGAAGCTCTTTGGAGACAGGGATAAAGTCTGAATGCAAGAATGTGGTGGTGGGGGGCTCTTCTGCGGGGCCCAAAGGCCTGGTCCCATTTTGAAGATGCTCTTGAGGGCCACACTCCAGTTGCAGGCAAAACCGGGGGGGGGGGGGGCTGAAGCATCCAACCCTGCTAGATCCCAGTGTTGCCACTCTATGGAAGAAACGTGGCTATTCACAAGTAAGGACGCCATCATTTCTACTCATAAATAAGCAGGACACACCTCTGCCGGTTTACATAGAAGTAAGAAGGACCAAATCGCTCAGTGGTAGTAGAGCCTTCACCCAAAACGGGACTAGGACTGTGGTTGGAAACAGAAAGTGAGAGTGATCCAGGCAGCTTCCAGGCCCTAAAGAACGAAGAAATGCCCAAACAGGGCTACAACAATGGTTATGTTGTAAATATTTACATTTATCATACAAACCTTTTCAACAAAAGAAGACAAAATGCAAACATTTGCAACAAATGTTACTTTGCTATTTAGCAAGTGCTTTCGTAGGCTTTTTCTGTGCAAGTTTGCCCAGTAGCATAGACTATATATATCGTTCTTGTGTAGGCATAGCAACGGTCTTGCCCATGGGTCCTCAAACCACAGCCCATGGGCCAGGTCCGGCCTGCCATGCCCATTTATCTGGCCCGCCACAGAGGTTCTGGACTTGCCGCATGTGCGCGCCTGGCAAAGTGGTGGCTTGCTTGTGAGCAGATCATTTTGGGCTCGCTCGGAGAAAAGGATCTCCTTGCGAGCAGGCTGGCGCCTCGCCATGCGCACGCCCAGCGGCAGCTTGCGAGCAAGGGGATCCTTTTCTCCGAGCGAGCCCAAAATGATCTCTGCACGAGCGAGCTGGAGCCTCGCCGTGCGGCGGCTCGCTTGCGAGATCGGTTTGGACTCGCTCGGAGAAGGCGAGCGCCTCGTGTGCCTGCCCCCCCTCGCCATGCCGGGGCCCGCACTCCCTGCCCGCACCACCTTGGCGGCCCGCGCCCATCGCCAGCACCTTTCAACTGGCCCCCTGTTGGAAAAGTGTGAGGACCCCTGGCCTTGTCCCACAGTCAAGCGGCAGTCCGCTTCAGCACAGAGACATTCGAAGACCTCCGGAAATGGGAGGCATGGGGTTCAGGTGGCCCCGGTTGGGGGGCGGGCTTGACTGAGGAGGGCAGGTGTGTCTGCAGCTTTCCCCTTCCAGCAGAGTGCCGGGGCTTCCCCGGGCCCAGCCCCCAGGTGGCTGCTGTTGCCACAGCTTCCGCCATTACACAAGGAAAATGCATTTTAAAAAAAGAAGCCGGCACTGGCTTAACAATGCCTCTGAGTATTATTTCAAATGCACATAATAAATCTGGGCTAATAACATGGGGAGTTTACAAGCTTTTTAGAGATTTTAGGGGATAAATGGTGCTCTGCAGCAGCACGGTTCGATTCCTTAATATGAGCGGCGCATTTATCCCAGTCTCTTAAAAGTGATAGGGAGGCAGATAGATGCTCGTCCTGCCATTAAAAGCACAACATTGCAGCATGTGATTTATATTCCTGCCGGCAGTGGGTTTGGGAAACTCATTATCTGTGGGCGCTGCCGTTGTGGCGGACGAGCGCGATAAGCGCTGCTATGCGTCTCACCTGGCGGTCCTACCTTGGCAATCCTCCTTTTTAACCACGGGTGCGTTGTGCCGAGAGGAAGGCTGGAACATCTTGCGAGGGCCCGCAAGTGCGCGGCTGGTGCGTGGGGGCCCACAAATGCCGTGAAAGGAGGGAGGCTTCTCGCGGCCAAGTCTGGGACCTGGTGCTCCGGCATTGCCCCAAGCGCTCGAGGAAGGTTTGCCGGGTTGGAGCCATCTCTTTGCAGGAAGGTCTGCAAGCGTCCTGCTTGCGAGAGCAGTTTGGTCGTGGGTAGGCCCTCTTCTGCCTTAGACAGCCCCCGGCCCTCCCGGGGGCTACTGCCTCCCTCCCCTGTCTGAGAGTGGCTCAATGCACCCTGGGGAGACTCCCTCAATGCACCCCCTTGCTCAGCCTCGGGCTCCCACTGGCGCCGCCCAGGCCATGCAGCCCTCCCTCTGGAGGTGCGCCCCAAGCGTGGACTTGTGGGCGCGACCCCCTCGTGGCCTGTCTCGGGGTCGTGTGAACGGCACAGAGGTCGGCGATGGAACGGGAACGAACGGCCCTCGCTGGGCGCCCCGCACGGGCCTTCTTCCCAGCTCCAGAGCCACCAAGGAGAGCTGGGAGGGCCCCCGGCCTGGCAAAGCGCATGGCTTGGGGGGCAGCCGAGGCACGGCCTGGCCAGGGGGGGGGCAAGGCAACTGGGGGCGACCTGCGCTCCTCACACCCCTCCCAGGGCCGGGCCAAAACCTTCTTCTTTGCGCAGTATTTCAATTGTCGACATTTTTGCATCTTTAGCGTATTTATTTTCTGTGACCCGGGGCAATGGCTTTGTTTCATTTGCTTTTGATCCCATTCATTTTCTAATTATTTCCATTAGTTCATATGCCTGGCTTCATACTTTGTTTTACTCTTATCAATGGGGTGTTCTTACTGGCGGGAACTTGGTGCTTGTTTAATGTGGCTGGCGGTGCGGTTACGTCTTCAGTTTTTAGTGTGTTGCAAGCCGTCCTGAGGGTCATTGGCGGGATAGGAGCACAGTAGGAATGCCTCACATAAACCGAGAGGCTGGTGTCCCCGTGGGATGCCCTGGAGCCGAGCCGGGGATGCCCAAGATGCCGCTCGGCCAGGCCTTCATTGTGGGGGTGCTGCGGCCACTCGCCACCCTTCCCCTGGGCCAGGCAGCCGTCCCCCCAGGAGCTGGGCTGGGCGGGTGGGGAACGGTCTTCTTTCTGTTGCAATGCAGCGTTTTCCTCTCCGGGCCACCTGGCCTTGGGCGGCCCGTGCAGGCCAGCTGGGTTACCCCAAGCTCTGATCCCAGTGAAGATGAAAACTGGAGCTGCCTTGCCGATGCAGATTGGAGAGTTTGGACCTCTTCGTTGTGGGGAGGTGGCCATGGGGGCTGCCATGAATTCACTCCTGGATCGCTGGAGAGAAGTGGGGTGGCGGGATTGAAATGGGGGTGGGGGCTCAAGGTCGTGTTTCTGCTGGACCACAGAGCCCTGGATGGGCGAACAGGAGGAGAAAGGGCTGCAGGCCCCGATGCGCTGTGTGAGCATGATCATCACGAAGTTAGTCACATAATGTGAACAAATAAAGAAGGAAGCTGGTGCAGCTGGCCATTTCCCCTGCGTTCTGCAAGCAGCAGTGCTTGGACTTGGGCTTCCTTACCGTGTCTGCTGGCCTCACGGGGCAACTCGAGGGCCGAAGCCCAGCCTTCGCTCTCTTGGGCTAAGTTTCCCGCTAGTTGTCACGGACCTGTCCAGCAATGCCGTCGGGCTGTGCCTGGGCCCCGTCAGTCTCATCCACATCAGCAAAGAACTGCTAATAGTTTCCCAAACAACATAATACAGACTTTGGTGAAGCAGTAATTTGCTGGCTCATTAGGAAGGCAATTGTTCGAGGTTGCACTGAGGGGCAGGGTGTCTTAGGACCACGCGTGTTTGCATTTCCGGCCTGTGAATTTGTGTGCGTTCCTCTCCCTGCTGCTTTGGCGCAGATGATTTGCAGGATCTGCTCCTGGCGGCAGAGCTCCAGCGCATGGCTTTTTGCGGCTCCAGGCCTGGCTACCCAGTGGCTTTCTTTGCTTGCTTAATATGGAGACGGCACCGACACACTGTGCGCATCGTGCTTAATTCTCTCCTCCGTCCCTGGAGCCCGCTCGGGCAGTGAGCCCCTGCCAGCGCTGGGGCGCGGCGTTGCTCTGAGCATCCAGCGTCCTGAAAGTGTTGCCGCGCCATCACCAGCACAGTGCTTTTGCACCGTGCTCGGGGTGAGTCACACCTGCCCCCCTTTGTGCAGAGGAGGCTTCTACCCTACAGCAGAGGTGGTGCGGCGCCGAGTCCTGAAGCATGGGCATCCGGCGTGGCTCCCCCTGGAGCCTTGCCTGCCAGGAGGGCCCACGGTTCCAGCTGCAGTGCTGCTCCACACATCAGTTGCACAGGCAGTGCGTCTTGCTGGCCCACTCAGGACACAGCTGCACAAAATACTTTGCGTTGCGCTGTGGATGGCACATGGGCATGGTTGTTGCTGGGAAACTTCCTTTCCTCCCAGCTATTGTGAAAATCGCAGCAAAGCTGCAAGGGAGTGGGGAATTCTGGGGAGGGGGTGGCGGATGATGTCGCCATCCCTGCTCATCGAAAAGTGCCGGCGTTGCATTCCTGCACGCCACCACCCCACCGGCAACCATCCTGCCTCGAACCTAGAACATTCTGGGGGTCCCGATACCAACTGCCCATCGTCCACGGACATCCCGCACAGGGCGCCATGGGGGGTGGGCGGGGTTCCTGGGCCAAGTCAATGAGTGCATTTACTTGCTTTATAATTAGTAACAATGGTGAACATGGGATGCATTTGCATTTAATGAAATGAGAATCGTTAGTAGATCATCGCAGTGGTTTGTTGTGAAGTGCCGAGTCCCACAATGAGCCCGAGAGGCGAGCAGACTCTGTGGGTTGGCTTGCATGCTCCCCTGCATCCATCCTTTTCATTCCCCTTCGCCATCTCCTTCTGTAACCCGCCCGTGTTTTCCCACTGCTTCGTCCACCGTTTTCCTTACTCTCTGTGATCTGTATGTAGGAAAAGAAGTAATCACAGCACGGTGTCCGGATCTGCACCAGCCGGAGCCCCTGTCTCTGCAGCGCTCCATGTAGCTCCTGAAGGAACTCTGGGGCCCGTGTGCCTTCAGGACATGAATCCGTCGGGAACACCAGCTAGTTCCGATGCGGGGAATCTCAGTTATTACCAGAGCTTGTGGACAGGCATAGTGCAATACTCGGGAAGCAGAATCGGGGGAGACTCCTCAGGGTTTTGAAGAGGGCTTTGTGGTGCCCAGGTGTGTCAGTTGCCTTGGACAGCCCGTGGGTGGTCTCCACCTGGGAGAGCCAGCAGCTTCTGCTCCACCTGCAGCCGCGGGGGTACCCCTTCCCCTGACTCTGGGGTGTTGGATTTCTTCCAGCCCAAGGGCCGAATGGCATTCTCGGGGGCAGGACTGAAGGCAAAGGGGGCAGCCCCAGAGGCAGGCATGGGCCAAACCTGAGCACACCCTGCTTGAGACGGTCACTGCCAGTCATAAAGCTGTGGGCAAGGCACTTCCGCCTGTTAGAACGGGGGGAACTTGTACAGTCACCAGGAGAGCATCAGGCAGGCCGTGGCAACGGTACATCCCAGCTCCTGGTAAACCAGGCCGTGTTTCGTTTTCCGTGTCCTTCTGCGATGAGAGATGAGGTTGTTTTCCGTTCTTGCATTAAACACTCGCTCCCACCCGCAATTCATTTCGTGGCACAAACATCACAGCGTCCTTGCCGATCTCTGAGGGAGCCATCGGATGCACAAAGAATTCATGTAAGGGCGACTTGATAGTGATGCTCGTTATTTTTGGACACCTCCAGTGACTTCCCAGGTGAACCCTGGGAATCACCAGAAAGGCCTCTTCCTCCCATCTTCGAGGTGTCTCCTCCCCCCATAGGGATGAGCCCCCAGTCAAGTGAATGCTTTCCAGGAGCACACAGCGGATCAACACCGGAGATTCCCTGCACTGTAAAGCTGCACAGACGCCTCCGGGGACTGGGTTCCCCCCTACGGGGGTCATCCTTGTTTTTGAAGGCTGCCTTGTTTGGGGGAGATCGCAAAACGACCGGGAGGGCTAAATGGCAAAGCGCTCCTGGCTCAGAGACGGCCGATTACTGCAGTTTCCCCACTAGTTTTCCGTATTTGAGAGAGGTATTTTAAAGCTGGCTTTAAAAAGCGACTCCCTCTGAGCATGGCTTTGGCTGGGCTTTATGCAGCAACCCTTGCAGAAATGCCCGGGTGTCGGAAGGCATAATTTATAGGGGCAGGGAGTGTTCCTGCTGAGTCAGGACACACGTGCAGTGAAAGCCTCAAACTCTGTGCAGGACTGGAACGGCCGAGTCCACACGCCGGAGCTACGAACTTTCCCGTTCCGGCAGCCAGAGCTTGGCCGGCTGCCAACAGAAGCATAAGGCTGTGGCGGAGGAGGTGGAAAAGGGAACTTCCAGCGATAAGCTATTTTCAGCCAACAGGGCTTTTCCGAGTGAATAAATAGAACAGGGTCGCCCGTGGCATCGCAGTCATGTGACCCATTTCCAGGGATTTGCCGTATATTCCCAGAAACTGCTGATTCAGCGTGCCTTTTTCTGAATCTGCACCAGCGAAACGCAGAAGCAGCTACAGGTGCGGAAGGGCTGAATGTGCACTGTTTTGCCACGGGAAGAAAGAAAAGCAAAGGAGATGAGATGGCCGGTGCTGATTCTGGGGCCGGAGCCTCAGGAATTACTCCTGCTAAGCATTTAATATAATGTAATAGATCGGGCCGTGGATGAAATGGAAGGGCTGGTCCGCCGGACCTCTCCTGGCACCTCCTCAGCTCCCTGCCACTCCTGATTTTCATGTTCTTGCTCAGGATGCATTTATTTTAAACAGGAGGCAGCAGAGCTGCAGCATGAATTGCATCTTTTTTTGGATTCAGAGGAACAGTTTCATGTCTCAGAGGTCAGGTCCCACCTCCGCCGTGTAACCCGTTCCTTGCTCTCTGTCTTACTGGTTTGCCTTCTGGGAAAGGAGCGTTGTGTGACGCACCAGGACTGCCATGTCGGCCATTTTATGGGTGGGCAAGCGGAGTCCCACAGCGGCCCTTTTGCATGGCTGCTCACAAGGCTCAGCCATGGGGCCTCTGACCCCCAAAAGGTGGGACCGGCTTTGTTGGAGAACCTGCAGCCACTAAAACTAAGGGTGACGTGTGCATTGCGGCCTACAAAAGGATTGTTACTTGGAGGCAGCCCATTTTTGTTTTCAGCCATTATTCCATGTTACTCATTTTCTGATTCATGTCACTTCAGTGCTTTTTGAGCCCCGAGTGCAGGAATCATCCCATCACAGAACCGCAGAGCTGGAAAGCGCCCCTAAAGCTGTCGGGTCCAACCCCCTGCTCAGTTCAGGACTCCAGTGGAAGCATCCCTGAAAGTTGGCGGCCCAACTGCCTCTAGGATGCCTCCCGTGGGAGAGAGCCCACCACCTCCCTAGGTCTTCAGCTCCATTGCCGTATCACTCTAGCAGTCAGGAAGTTCTTCTGGAGGTCCAACTGGAACTTGGCTTCCTGGGACTTGAGCCCGTTTTTCCGTGCCGTGCACTCTGGGATGGTCGAGAGAGATCGGAGGATGAGTTCCCACTCTGGCATCAGTCCTCACTTCAGCAGAGCTGACGGGCTCAGTGCAAAAGGCGGCAGGCTCAGTCTCTGGGATCTTCACGTCGTGCTGGGAAAGATCCCTGCGGGCAGGGCAATGGTCCAGCGTGGGGTACGGCAGACTTACAGGGGGACTTGCTGTGCTCACACGCTTCGGGAGGCAGCGTTCCTCTGAGGGTCAGAGAAGGCACCCTATCCAGTGATGCTTTCGGGCCCCAAAGGGGTTTTGCACTGGGAATGGCTGGCCGGCCAGTTTGCTCAGGGTGATCTTGAAATGGAGTGTGACAACAGTGGGTCCTGGAAGGGAGCAGAGGGGAAGCAACCCCGGGGTTCAGGCGGCTGGAAACGGTGCTCCGTGGATGCCGATGGGACCCAGGCTAGAGGTGGCCAATTAAGGAGGAGGTCTTGAGGGCGGAGCGGCGTGCTTGGGGAAAGTGCCGACCCCAGGAGGGCAAAAGGGCCGATTCCGCATTGGACGTCCTTGGGGAAGACGCTGGAAGGAGAACTGCCAGGGTCATGCTGGCTGTAAGCAGACTGATGCTGTGGCCACACGGAGAAGAGTTTGAGCAGCTTTCAGCTCAGCTCACCCGGCAGAAGGTACCACTGGGGTGGGGAAGGTGCCGACAAGGGCGAGCCGAGTTATCCAGGGGTGGAGCAGTTCCTGCGTGAAAAAGGGCTGCAGCATGGCGTGCCCACCCACGCTGGCAATGAGCCGTGTTGCCGACAACCCGTGAAGCACCAGCAGGCGCTCTCCATGCATTGTCCCCCCTCCCCCCCCAGGCTTCCTGTGGGTCTCCCGAGGACACGTACTCGGCAGGACTTGCTTGTCGGACCCACTGTCGTGATCGCAAGTCCTTCAGAGCCACAAGGCCTGATCCAGATCTGCCCCGTTAAGGAGCACGCAGGCAGCCCGGAGGCCCTCTCCTGCAGTGCACATAATGAACTACGGCACTCACAGTCACAGGGTGGGCTGCTTGTGATCTGAATTTGGAAAGTCATGGAGAATGTTTGTTTGTTTCATAGGAACAGGGCAAGTCAGAAGGGATCCCCCAGGCCATCTAGTCTGACCCCCGGCTCCAGTCATTTCTATACGGCCACTAGCCAAAGCCAGTGGCTTACAACAAAGTATTAAAAAATTCAATAGACTAAAAAAAAAGTTAACAAGAATTTAAAAATTTAATTTAAAGTGGCATAAAAGGACTTGGAAAGACAGTGAAGAAGACCTGGTCCAGAATAAAAGAAAGGTGCTGGATAATTGTGCCAGGCCCCCGAATGAGAGCCAGTGTGGTGCACTGGTTAAGAGCGTGGGACTGGGACTCAGAGGATCTGGGTTCGAGTCCCCACTCAGCCATGGAGCCAACTGGGTGACTTTGGGCCAGTCACAGACTCAGCCCAACCTACCTCACAGGGTTGTTGTTGTGGGGATGAGATGGAGGAGGAGAGATGATGTAAGCTGCCTTGAGCCCTCTGTAGGAAAAAGGCAGGAGATAAATCGCAATATAAATAATTAAATAAATGACCAGGAAGGGGTTGAAAGACCTTCTTAAGGAGGGCTGTTTCAAACTGGTGCCGAAAAGGTGGCAGGTTTGGCTCAATGTGCGTTGCAGCAGGAGGACTGTTTCAAAGGTGGGGGGCCAGCACAGAAAAGTCCCTCCCCCAGTTGCTGTCAGTGGCAACTTGCCTGATGGCCCCTGGTTGCCTCCAGTTTTGGGGAGGGTCTGTGTCTCAGCACCAGCTGCGGGACTCGGAGCAGCTGTGCTCTGCCGTGGGAGCAGAATGCCGGGCAGGACTGGCCTTCACGCTGACCTGCCAGCATTCTTCCTATGTTCTGTTTCTCGGGAGTAAATGACCTGGGGCCCTGCAGGAGTTTTGGACTCCTACAATTCCTCCCCCTCCCCCCCACCCCGTAAATCATTCCTTCTGGCCATGTCTTATGGGAGTTCTCATCCAAAACCCCTGGAGAGCTTCCTGAGGGGACACGCACCTTGGCTGTCCCCCTTTTTCTGGGCTGCTCAGCACCTTCTGGCACATGGATTCTGGTCAGGCCTCCCCGCGACTCCCTCCTCTCCTTTGCTCTGCGAGTCGCTTGCTGGTCCCTTCGCCCTGCCAGCTCACAGTCTGTTCCTTGGCCAGGATGCCATCTTTGAATCGGCCTGGAGGAACCGTGTGTCTCTGCCCAATGCTTTGGCCCTCACCTTGGGCAGGTGCCTGAGCTGGGCCGATTCCAACCCCTCCTCCGCCCAGCCTCTGACCCTGTCCCTGCATGGCAGCAGCTGCTTGTGGGATTCACGATGACGTCCAGGCGAGCCTCCAGGCGAGATTGTCGCCTAGATTGTCCAGGCGAGCCTCGGTCCTCTCGGAGGCAGGACGGAACCACGATGACGTCTGTGATTGTCAAGGAAGAAGGAGGCAATTAACTTGCGCGACGCGATTGGCTGCCGCTCTGATGAAAATGGCACCTTGCCCAAGCAATCTATAAATCACCCATTCCATTTGGAAAGGCGCTTTCCGTGGTAATTAATGAGCCAGTATGAAGACATTAAATGTGGAGCTGCGTGGTGATGGACGGGCCTGCCATTCACGCGCACGTCCTCTTCCTCTTTCACAGATAACCACCAAAGAACAAAGGGCAAACTCCTTACAGACCAGAGCTCACCGCGTTTTCTGAGAACAGGGCATTAAATAATCCTTTGTAAATAACAAAGCTGGGTTAAAAGACATTTTAGGAAGCTATTGTAAGCACACTGTTGAGGATGCATTCCAAAAGCTTATAGGCGATTGTTGGAATGCTTGCGTTATGAGAATGTGAAGATTGACGGGGCTGTTTTGATTTCGGTTTGGATTCATTAGCCCTGACATGGTACCCGGAAGGGTTTGACGGTGTCCTGAGCGGGCATGGGATAAAAGGGATGCCCTTTCCAGGGTGCAGAGGCTGGTATTTGTATGGGGTTCAGTCAGTGTGTAGAAACACAGGAACCATCCACGGATGAAGAGCTTAACCCTGGCAAGGATTGTGCAAACGGTCAAGAGAAGCCAGTGTGACCCGCTGGCATGTGAGCTCCATACCTTCCGTTAACTAGTTGTTGTTAGTCGCGAAGTCGTGTCCGACCCATTGCGACCCCAGGGACAACATTCAGTCCCAAGTTATGTTGGCTTAGGCCATGCCTCAGGCGTAGCTGCCCTGGTGATGGGATTAATCTGGGTTATGCTGTGAGGGAAGCAAGTTGCCAGCACATCCTGGGAAGAGGTGATGCCGGGGCTCGGGAGGAGCAAGTGATCTAGGAAGCAGGGGGCTGAAGCCTGGCCTTTTGCAAGCAAGTATGCACCTTCCAGCTTCCGAGGGCAGTGGTTGGGAATGTTCGGGATGGGTTGAAGTTTCGTGCCTTTGGTGATCTATTTCCTGCCCACCTGGGGACAGTGGTGGGAAGAGGGTCGCCCACATCATTCCGCGACCGACCAGGCCTCGCCTCCATTCTTCCTTCCTTTTGTCTTATTTAGCGCTGCGTTTCAGACCGGCCACGTGGGACCGAGCCCACTCCCAGCCTCACTCCTGCCAGGGTGGGCCGCGGCGCACGCTGGGGCTTCCAGGCAGCCGCTTCGAGTGTCCGGCGCCTGGCTGCAGCCTGCGCTTGGTACAGAACCAGGCGGAGGGCGTGGTGGGTGCGGGCTGAGCACAGAGAATGGCTTGCAGGGCGCAGCAGCTGTTGCCCCCGTGCCCGTGCCTGGCCCCTGCTGGGCAGGTTTGGATGCCCTGGCAAGGTGCAGCCCGGTGCAAAAGATGCAGCTCCTGCTTGCACACCCGGTGGCCCACTTGATTGGCTCGTGGAAACGGGACTGTTGCCTTGCAGCGCAGCCCGTGCCCAGCAAAAAGCGACTCCGTTCCTCCCCTGGGGACTTCAGGACTGAGCATGGGGGTCCTTTGTGGGACCCCCCAGAGAAGCCTGGGGACCCAGGACCTTTGGCTGTGCACCCAGCTGACTCCTTCCGTGGGAACTTCAAGTGGAAAAGGGCAAGGTGCAAGAGATGGCGGTTATAATCCAGAAGATTCAGGAAGAGTGGAATGTGCCACGGACTAATAAGGAAATGCATCTGCCTTTCCGTTTGGTAATGGCAGCCTGAGCCCACCGTATAGCTGGGTCTACGGGAAGGATTTGGGCATTTGCACCTTTTTCTCTTCTCATCATTGCTGCCGAAGCTGTGATGCTGGGCTCCACTTTATTTATTTAGTGGAGTTATTTTTTTTTTATTTGTATGTCACCCAATTAACCCTAGGCCCTCCAGCATCTTTGCTCCTGGAATTTCCCCTTTCCTGTCCTTCTCTGACTTGCGGTGCCTGCTTTCCAGGCACTTTCCCCTGCCCCAGATATTTTGTGTGACCAAAAAATGGAAGATGGCAATCCACCGCGGTCATATTATTCTTAAAGAAGTTCTGTTTTCCCAAGCTTTCTCCCACACTCTGCCACGGCAATATGTATGTAAATGCTACAAAGTGATTTGGTTAAAAATGGCACCAGCGGGGAGAGGGTGAGGCAGGCTTTTGCCCAGCTCGGGGCGCCCTGAATAAGAAAAAACGATGCTCGTGTCACAGCCTGCTTACTGGAAGCACAAAGGAAGGAAAGGGGGCTCAGCCGCTTTAGTATTTCCCGCCATTTCATCTGTTTAAATCCAGCTTTCCCCTTCTCTGAAGCCCTGGATCAGTGCCCCCCGCCCGCCCCCAAAGCACCGGGAGAATAAATGGGCGGCCGCTCGTTCACACTTGGCTACGCATAAAGACGTGCGCATTCAAAGCGAGGCGCTGGGGCCGGTCGGTGGCAGCTTTGGACAAGGCCGTCATTAGACACGGGGAGCGAGTCCCTGTTCCCGGCGCGGCTGCTCAGATGCTGGGAATCGCCGGCGGACCCTTTTTCCGGGAGGGAACCCTTTGGGCAGCCCCGTGGAGGTGGGGAGACAGAAGGGCCCTGTTAAAAGGATGATGCAGTATTTTTTTCTTTTAAAAAGCATGAAACCTTGGTAGGGTTGTCAGTGCTGCAAGAGGACAAAGCCATGGAGTGCGCTCGCTCGCGCGCGCGCGCGCGCGCGCGCTCTCTCTCTCTCTCTCTCTCTCTCTCTCTCTCTCTCTCTCTCTCTCTCTCTCTCTCTTATCTCCTGGTTCCGCTCATATTTTGGGGTCCCAGGGTATAAGAAGAAACTGCATAAAACCCACATTCTTCCTGTGCTTTCTCGGCGGGTGGGGCTCCACCCTCCTGTTGGGGGCCCATGGTGGTGTCCCCCAGCGGGCTTGAGTCCCGGCCTTGGGCTATGGAAAGCCCGGCGAGCTGCTGCACGAGCCGGCCAGGGCTGTGACGAGCTGCTGGGTGCCACGGATGGCTTTGGCGGCCCGTTGGAAGCAGCCCCGTAACCCGTTGAGTCGGCATGATGAGGAAATGACCCTGCCCTGGCCAATTTCGCCACTGGGGTGGCCTCCGGCGTGCCCGGCGAGCTCCTCTGAACTGAAAATTGGTGCCAGCGTAGTCAGAGGGTCACGTCCCCCACCGCAGATGGGAAGCCGGGCCCTCAGGGCCCTCAGCCGGGGGGACTCCTGCAAGAAGACGCGCTGCCGTGCACGGTCGCTGCTGAAATACTGGGTTTGCTCTGGTGGCGTGGGCTGGGATGCACTGGAAGCTGTAGGGCTTTTTCTTTTGAACCTGCCTAGCATCGTGCCTTTGGCCTTTCTTAGAGCAAACCCACTGAAACCTGTGGGACATCAGTTGTTCTCAGCCAGTTACACGAGTCGCTTTCAGTGCATTAGTTGGACTTGAACTGAATCTGGATCCAACCACTTGCATTTGTTTTATTAAGCTTGTCCTGGTTCGCAGCGTGACTTCAAGGTTTGTGCTTTCCAGCGTGGCAGCAAAGCAGGAGAGGCTGTCGTAACAAAGGAGGATACACACTCCCTTCTGGTCATGGCGGAGTGTTTCTGCTGGAGAGTTGAAGTGCGGTGAGACGGAGCTCCTTCCCGTTCAGGCGAACGCTTTAACCGGGACTGAGCAGAAAGCCACTTGCGGGTCCTCCAACCATTTGCCTCCGATCTGTCGTGGTCCGAGCAGCTTTTGTGGGGCTGCATCACCCAGCCACGGGGCTCCAGTGACTCTTCTTCGGTTCATAGCGGAGCCGTCCATAGCGGCTGCCTCTTCTTGCAAACCACGCGGAAGCTTTCCCCATCTCCTGTACTGCACTACAGCGCCTCTCATCCCCAGTCAGCATGACGGGGGCTGCAATTCACATCTGGGGGCAGCCAGGTTGGGGAAAGCCAATCCGTAGACGCATCCATGTGTGCGCACACGCCTTGCCTAACTTGGATGCTTTTCCAGTCGCAGGGAGGACATCCCTAAGGAGAAGCTGTGCGCCCTGGGAATGCTGGGCCAGGTGGACCGTTGTGCTGATCCAGCGGGGCGCCTCTTGGGCAGCGCACACGTGGGGACAATAAAATGGGCCGGCGGGCAATAGTCCACCTGCCTCGGCTGGAGCCAGGGGCCTGCCTGCACGAGGGAGGGAGGGAGGGAGGGAGGGAGGAGCGCTCTGCCCAGACCCCGGGAACCGGGCCTGGGCCTGCTTCCCAGGACGCTCCCCTCTTTGCCATCCCCACCAGATGCCACGTGGACGCGCTCTGCTCACCACCACTGGCCACGGATCCAGATGTTCGGGCTTCAACAGTCCTAACAGGCTTTTGACAATCTGGGTTGCTGTTTGTCTCTCCTCGCACCAGTTCTAGGCCAGCCTCCTCTCTACCTCTAGCGCTGTGCTGAGCGAGCACGGATTGTTTGCTGATGGCCGCAAGGTAGTTTTTCACAGAGCAAAGACAGCATTCTTCAGTGCGTGTTGTGATCCCCTTTATGTCCGTTTCGCTCTGCCGGGGTCAGGTTCTCCTGCCATTCAATTGAGAGCAATCCGACCGAACTGTTTGCCATAATAAACCTGCCGCGAAGATGGATGAGTGGTGATCTGCCCGTAAATAGGAAGGCTTCTGTTTGTATGGCTCGTCCTTGGTCTTGATGGAAACCAGAGCTCACCAGAAGCTAGAGAGATGGACGCCGGAATGCGTCGGACGTCCTGGCCAGCCACGGCCAGCGCTGTCCTGTTGGCCGAGCACCGAGCGTCCCGCCAGCGTGCAGCCTGAAACGGAATGGCCTCGGGGCAGCATTTGAAGAAGGATCGTTTTGGCTCGGTGCTGGTGCCACCCCACCGGCAACCTGGCAGTCAGTGTAGCGAATCTCTCCCAGGTGGCAGTTTGCTGCTGGATCGGGCGGCTGTTGGCTGAATGGCAGCCCGGAGTGTCTTTCCACGCAACTGTAAATAAACTTTGCGAAACCTGGACAGCGTTTTATAATGCAGGGCATGAATGTTTAATGCAAAGTATAAAAACCAGGTGCTTTGGCAAGGATTGTGGCATTTCCCCAGCATCCGACATAAAATGCTGCTTTAATGCTGTATTAGAAGGTCACTGCAGAGCCGTATTTTACTTAACATCCTCATCATTGAATTATTTATGCCCTCCCGATGTTTTATTCATGATCAATATTAATACCGGTGTCTTTAAGAGGAGAGGCTATTGCTCAATTTTACCTGGAAGAGATGATCTTATTGAAATAAAGCGACGGGGAAACCAGGCCTTCATTTGGGGGTGTTTTCACGGGCAAACTCCGCTTCCCCTTAACCCTTTGCCAACTGGAGGACTTTCATGCGGGGGATTCCTACAAGGTGGAGTTGCGTTCTCCTTTCGGAGCTTCCTTTGTTTATTTGGTCCCTGGGAAGCGTTTGTTGGGGTCCCCACATTTTTAGCATCCTGAATTTGTGGGCCTTTCCAGAGGGAAGCCAGAAGCCTTTCAGCTTGACGATATTCATGACCTGCTGAAGCTGTCCGTGCTTTCTGTTCATGGCTAAGGCAGCTCAGACTTCCTTCTTTTAGGAAATCCTTTTGACACCAGCTTAGCTGTTGAGGAGCCCCTTGTAGGTGCAAAGTAGGGGATCTTGTTGGAGTAGAGGGTGAAAATACACTCAGCCTTGAAGCTCTGTGTTGAAGAAGAAGGTGGAAAGTGGATATTCAAACCACTGGCCGTCACCGAAGGTTCTGCTGAAGGACACCTGTTAAGTGACCAACCACCCCAGGGTTTGGAAGAAGAGCCAGGACTCTGCCTCTTAAAGCACTTACTCAGAGGGTAAGCGAAGGAAGAGTTAAGTTTCAGGATAATTTCTTGCTCTGTCCATGAGCATCAGTGCCATTACAGTGGTCGCGAGAACCGAGAACGCCACTCGCTACTAAAAATAGAACAACGCCGTATCAATCCTTACAACATTATCACAATAAACCCTCCTAAAACAACTGTATTTCCATCGCACTTGCACTTCTGTGAGCTGGTGCTCAGCACGCTTTTCTTAACACAATAAAATGCAATTAGCGCTCAAGGGGTTTACATAATTTAATAAAATGCTCTCAAATTACATTAGAAGCCAGTTCAAACCAGATTTTCTTTTTGAAGGAGGAGTCGAAAAGGAACAGCAGCGGATCTCTTAAAAGCACGATCGGCACGTTGTGTTTTCAAAACCCTTCTCTTTAGCAAGCTGAAGCTTATGACAGAGGGGCGTGAGGAGGGTAACGCGGCCCATGTTTAATGTATGAAATGGAATAAGCATCCCATCTGTCGGAGCCCAATGGGACCCCGTCGATGAATGATGGATACTTCCTGACATGTCTATGGGTCTTTCCCTTAAAGAGATGCACATGTATTATCTTTGATGTATGTTGAAAGGAGGAGATTGTGGTGCATGTGTTTCGGGGAGAGATTGTGGGTGTGAATGTGCAGCCAGAAGGCATTTTGCAAGGGCGGGGGAGCGCGGCAGACTGAGGCACGGCTAAAAGGTGTCTTTTTGTTTGGGAAGTTAGGAGCTCGGAGGATTTCCTGGCTCCTGGCTCGATTAAGAATTAGTCTGGAGTTGGGAGCCGCTGTTCATCGGCCCGTGCTCGGCCAGCTGCGCCCTTTTAGCACATGAAGGCGGTGTGGCTGTCGAGGCAGCGTGAGGGCTCAGCCAGGGCTCTGCGTGGCCATGTCCTGGTGCAGAGCTTGCCTCTAAGGCAGGGCCCCTGGGACTGGGCCCGTTTGGGGCTGCTGTTGGAACGGGCCAGGACAGCCTGGCGGGGCGGTTGCCAAGGGCCTGCAGTCCAGCGCAGGCCCAGCGGTTCCCCTCTCCAGCAGCTCCTCCTCTTCGTCTGGGCTCCCCGGTATGTTCCCCCACTGCTCGCTCAGGCTTGGACAATAGCGATGCTCAGAAACGGAGGAGCAGAGGGTCTCTCCTGCTCGTTCGTGGACTCTGCTTGCGCAGCCAGTGGGTGGCGGCAGCGATGGAATGTCAGAAGCTGCCTGGTGCCAAGGTCAGAGGGCCCATCCAGCCCACTGTGGACTTCACGCAGGGATTTTTCCAGCCCCCTCTGGGATCATGCTGTCTTGGGATGCATGAATCGAAGTATTACCTCCACATCATGAGAAGGAACAGTTCCCCTGTACTCCTCATCAGTCAGACTTCATCTGGAATACTGTGTCCAGTTCTGGGGACCAAGACTTAAGAAAGATGCAGGTAAATTAGAAAGGGTCCAGTGAAGGGCAATAAAAATGATCCAGGGTTTGGAAACACTGCCCTGTGAGGAGAGGCCGAGAGAACTGGGCATGTTCAGCCTTGAGGAGGGAAGGCTGAGGGGGGGACATGATGTCCCTCTAGAAGTCCCTCAAAGGCTGCCGCAAAAAGGAAGGCCAAGGTCTCTTCTCACTGATTCCAGAGTGCAGGACACGGAAGAATCATTTCAAGCTGTGACAACCCAGAGTCAGGCTGGACATCAGGAAAAGCTTCCCCACGGTCAGAGCAATAGGACAGTGGGACCCGCTGCCTGGAGAGGTGGGGGGCTCTCCCACCCTGGAGACATTCAAGGTGAAACTGGGCAGCCCTCTGAGTGGGAGGGTGTAATGTGGTGTCCTGCACCAGCAGGGGGTTGGACTTGATGGCCTTCAGGGCCCCTTCCTGCTGTGCTCTTCTGTGATTCTAAGCCTGGGACCTGAGAGGGTGGACAAGGGGCACCCAAGCCAGGGACAACGGTGGTGAGCAGGAGGGCTTGTCAAGAAAGGGTCCAGTGGAGGGTGTTTTGCAGGAGGGCCCCCTAAGGACAGCCTGGAGATGGTGTGACGTGGGTAATGCTGCATGAGCTCTTCAGGGGGAGGGGGAGGTAGGCATGGCTTCACTAAATCAGCTCTGCCTGCGGAGTGAGAGAGGTCGTTGTTTCAAGGTCAGGAAGATCTGGACTCTTCCGATGGGGAGGATGGGCCTGGGAAGTGGGACCTAGAAGTACCGAGATGGAAGAGGCAGGGGGCTTATCGAGGCCGCCCTCCCCAGGTGTGCAGGGGGCCTCTGAGGGCAGCCAGAGGCAGCACCTGCCGGGGGGGGCCATGGGGGAGGCCCGGGGGCCAGCCGAGCCTGGTAGGACTCCTGGGCCCGTGGCGTGATGTGGGGAGAGAAGGGCTGGCCAACCGGAGGGGCGGTGGGTGGCTAAGAGGCAGCCCGACTCCAGAGGGGCCCTCCCAGAGGGGTGCCCCCCCCCCGGGTTACTCAGAAGGAAGTTCTTGGAAGTCATTTCTGGTGTGGATTCAATGAACTGCTCTGTGCATGCTCAGAGACTCATTTGGTAGCAGTTTTGCTTATTGCATGCAGAAGGAGCTTTTGCCAGGGCAGCCTGTTGCTTTGACAGGGCGAGGGGGAAGCCATGCTCCCGACTGCGTGGAGGCTCGGTGGTGGGCCCCGGGCCGCGCGGAGAAATCTCCCTGGACAGGGAGTTCCAGAGGTGCGAATCGCACCATCCAGCCGAGCCTCGCTGCGCCGCAGTCCGCCCCAACTGATGGCAGGCCTCTTGGGGTGGCGGGGGAGCCCCTTGGCTTACCTGGCGCTGGGAGGGAGGCTTGCTCCCACTCTGCAGCAGCTCACCTTTCGTGCGCAGAATTAATCCCAAACATGCCTCCGTTGTCTGTCTGTCCGTCTGTCTGTCTGTCTGCAGCCATGTCCGAGTTCCACATTCACCCCCAGAGCGCGGTGGTGGAGGAAGGAGGGGTCGCCAGATTCCAGTGCCAAATCCACGGCGTGCCTGAGCCGGTCATCATGTGGCAGAAGAACCATCTCCCCATCAGCACAGAAAATGACAGGTAAGCACCACAGGCCCACGCATGCTGCATCACTGCATTTCTCAGAATTCGTCTCCTTTGGGCATCCTGTTTATCTATCTATCAGCTTTCTATCCTTCCTTTTTTTCTTCCAAAGAACTCAAAGCAGCTTACATCCCCCCTCCTCTTATCCCCAAAACAACAGTCCTGTGAGGTAGGCTAGGCTGAGAGTCTGTGTCTGGTCCAAAGTCTCCCGGTTGGCGCCGTGGCTGAGTGGGGACTCGAACCCGGGTCGCCTGAGTCCCAGTCCCGTGCCCTGAACCACTGCTTCACACTGGCTCTCTCAGTGGTTCTCACACGAACGGAGCCGTTCAGCACGCTATGCCGTGCGTGCTGCAAAGGATTCTGGGAGGCACGCGGAGGAGCCCCATCCAGGGCGTCGTTCTGTGGCTGCATGTGAACTCTCCAAAGCACACTCGGCGTCCGGCACTTGTGAGATTCCCACGGACAGAGCAGCGAGCAGCTGTCTTTGAGGACCAGGCGCCCGATATCAGTGATCTGATAAACATCTGGGGAACTCCAGGGTGTGCCCATCACTGTGCCGGAGGAGTAGCGGTTCTAGGCTTGAATTAACGTTAAACAAGGAAACTGGATGTATGCCCAGCTGCATACATGTGTTCCCGTGTGCTCCCAAACTGGCAACTGCAAGGAGCCGTCCCATAATATTCCAAGGGTGTATCTGTCCTGGGATTTCTTATGGAGCCAGATGTGCGCATTGCAGACGCGATCAGACCATTAACACAGCGGGTTTCAAAAGCTCACGTTGCATTTGTGGTCTTGGTCCTGTTCCAGAGTTGCACCCGGGTCTCTCCCCCCCCAACCCTTTCCACTACCCTATTCCCAAGTCAAGGGAGTTTTTTCCCCCTTACCGGATGATTTAGTCATTTTCCAGTCACCCTCCCCTGTGCTGCTTTCTACCAATGAGTTTAGAGTAGCTTGCAAATTATAAAATGCATTAAAAAGTCATAAGAAATCACCAGAACGATTCAAAATCACCAGCCAAAAACGCAGACGATGGTAACCGTGGGCAGTACGAGGGATTCCGGCGGACTGTTTGGTTCCAGTTAATCCACAAACCAGGTGAAGCCCCCTTAAAGAGGGCCAGCTTCTCTCCCCACTGCAAGGAGAGCTCAGCTGGCTGGAGAAATTTCCCAAGGCAGGGAAGGGCAGCAGGGTGGTGGCCCTCCGAGGAAGAGGGGAGGCGGGGGCACCTCGTATTGCATTGGCCCCTTGTGGCGGCAGGGGCTAATATTGCCGCAAGGACCACCCTCCTCCCTCCAGCAGTTTTCTTAGCCATACCCGGAATTGCCAAGGGACTGACCTGAGGGCTGCTTGCGTGGGAATTGTCCCAGGTTCACCGCAGTGCTGCACCTTCTGGTGATGGCCACTGGAATAAATAAAGCATACTGTTATTGGGGGCAAGTAGTCACAGAGCTCACATCCTGAGGAGGCCAAACCCCCCCGAAGAAGACAATTGTGCTAGGGAAAGTCAGAGGCAGAAGAAAAGGAAGAGCAGTGGGGAGAGGGACCGACGCCATTAGGAAGAGCACAACTTGTGTTTGGGAGAGCTGAGCTGGGCCGTCATGGATCGGGCAGCCCATAGGGTCACCATAGTCAGAGACGACCAGGTGGCCTGTAGCAGCAAAACCACAGAGCCGGCTTTGGCGCCTTCATCCTCCCCAGCTGGATTGAGAGTGTGGTGCGAGGGGAGGTGGGCTTCATCTTCCCTCTTTCCCTGTTTCCCCACTGGCAGCACCCTTCCTCTGACTGCTTGGAAACATTCATGGGCATGCAGGCTTCCCAACCAGCAGGGGTAAATGTTGGTTTCAATCTCAGGCGGAATTGGCATCTTTTTTTCTAGAGGCTTGTTGGGTGGGCACCAGATCTGAATGCTCTGCTGTGAGAAAGCAAGGCAAAACCTCTCGCCCACAAAAAGAGGGCTTCCCCAGTGCCATTAAAAAGGCAGCAGCAGCAACAAAGGAAGGCAAAACAAAGCAAAGCAAAGCAAAACAACACAACTCAACACAACTCAACACAAATGAAACACAACTGCTGTTGAGAAGATTAGGATTGGGATGTTCTAATGTCTTATTGTAAATTATGTTTTCTCTAAAAAGAGGAGCCAAGGAGTTAAAGCAGTAGGGGTTAAAACATAACAAAACATTAAAACAATTTTGAGCAAGTGTGCAAACAATTCAGATGCCAAATCCAGCGCAGGACTCGGCAGAAAGAAAGCCCGCTCCCGCCAGCATTGCGTGGCCAGTATGCCCAGCTGCTGCTGACTGGGGCAGGCCGGAGTGGCGGGCCTGGACTGGGTCTAGATGATTGCCGGATCGCCCCTGGCGTGAAGCAGCCCCATCGTAGGCCCTCTGGGGTCAGCAGAGATCCCTCTCCCTCCCAGTCGTTGGCCAGCCTCCCTGAGATGCTGATCGCAGCGCGCTGGCCGCCTCTGGCGCTGGGCGAAATGTCCCATCCCACCTTCACGGGTCTCCTGGTCGCCACAGGTACACCTTGCTGCCCAAGGGGGTCTTGCAGATCACCGGACTCCGTGCCGAGGACGCCGGGATCTTCCACTGTGTGGCCACCAACATCGCCAGCGTGAAGTTCAGCAGGGGAGCCCGGCTCACTGTGTCAGGTTGGTCAGGGGGACCGAGGGTGTGCCTGGGGGGTGAGGGTGGGAGGCGGCAGGTCCTCATCAGGGCTGGCCCCGTCATCGGGCAGGAGGCGGCGGCAGCGGCTGCACCCGGCAGGAGAGAACCTCGGAGGCTTGTTGGAGGACCCATCTCTGTTGGCCAAACTGGTCCTCCTGCAGCCCGCGCCCTCTCGCCCGTGTCGGCTGCCGGGTTGTCTTGGGCTTGCGCAGGGCGGGGGCTGCCTTGCACCCTTCACTTCAGGCAGCGAACTATCTGGGGGCTGCCCTGCTTGCCACTGCTCAGCACCATTGTGTCCGACCTGTTGGTGGAGCTGCTTGGGCTGCAGAGGGCAGGCGGGACATTCCCTTTCACACGGTGTTCTGTCCACCCCACTTCTTTTCAAGGGGGGCTGTGGTGTCCGGCCCGCCCACCCCTTTCCCTCCCATTCCGGGCACTGCAGAGGACTGGACCCCCCCCCCCCCCCCCCTGCTCTGATGGCTGCCAGAGAACTTGGCCCGCTCTTCTCCATCTGTCACGGAGCGGGAGGCATCCTCGGGGATAACCGCCACGGAGGTTTTCTTCCGGAGCCGGTTTTTGCTTTGTCCCCTCTCCTGATGGGGCGACACGGAAAGCCTAGGGGGCCACTTTGGCACCATGTCCTGCAAAGGAAAAGGTCAAGTTGTGGCTTGTGCAGAGCATGCAAGGCAAGGCCACTTCCCCTGCTCTGCATCGCTGCCTGTTCGGCCTGTTCGGATTCCCAAGAAAGGGCCACAAGTCGCACAGGCTGGTGAGGCGCCGCTCCCTGAGCAGCAGAGCAGAAATTCTGCGATCTGCATAAATCATGGCTAATTTATCCTGCTCCTTCAAGTCGTGGGGCTGGACAGGGACCTGGAGAGGACATAAAACTCTTGCCCAACGGTGCAAATCCTAAAGTGCTTCCCTTGCCATTAGAGACCTCATCGCTGCCCACTTCAAAGCTGATCCTCTCTTTGGGTGCCGACTGGACAAAGGGAGGGCAAACTGCAGGACCTTTTGCACAGGGCTCTGGAGAGCAGAAGCATAGTATTTCTGCAAGCTCGGAGCTAACCAGATACGGTTTACCTTTGCAAAGCTGGTTTCCACCGGCCCCCTCCCCAGCCCGGCGCCCACTGCCCCCGCCGGCCTATTGGAGGCTGGAAGCGACGGCAGCAGTGCCATGCAGCTGCACAGAACTGTTTTGCCAGGGGCAAACGGGAGACGGTTGGAATTGCGTGCACGCTTTGTTTGGCGTTGCCGGTTGCATCTCCGTCGGGGTTCTGCAATTCAGCGCCACCGTCCCTCCAGGCCTTGCCTTGGTGCCAGGTGCACCTAAAAGTCTGTTGGAGCATAGAAAAGAGCGCAGCGCGATGGCTGGGAAGGGCATTTTTTCTCACAGCCAAGCCGCCTGAGTTGGTCCCTGGAGGCCATCCCTGCGTAGAAGCCTTGCTGCCACCGGGAGATTTGCTGGAGGGGCTTCGGGATTTGTAGCGATACATTTGGACGTGGGCAGAACACGGATGGCGGGTGTCAGGCCAGTGGGGACGAAGGTGCTCACGCCCGGAGTGAGCATTTTGGGTACCGCTCTTTCCTGCTTCCTACCTTTTCAAGGCCGGTGGTGGAGCAGAGAGTTTGCCGTGCAGGACAGCCCAAGTCTTGCACCTGCAGCTCTGGAGAAATGCTGCTAGTTGGCATCCACCGCCGTGCGCGAGAGAGACCTGCGGGCCGACTCGGTGGCAGGGCCTCGCTCTGTCGCTCAGAGGCAGCGCCTGTGCCTGGCAGGCGGGAAGCCTCCCTTCCCGGCCTCTCCCGGTGGGGCAGGAAAAGCACCTGCCTGCCATCGAGCAGCTGCGGCTCAGTGCGGACGACACTGGACTAGAGCGATGGGCAGGCTGGCTCCACGGGTGCCCAGGGGACCCTGGGCCAGCCTCACAGCCAGCGGGGTGGTGAGGACGGCCCTCCTGGACCGCTGCTTGGCCAAGCAGCTGGGCAGGCTCACGGGAGAGGCTGGGAGGCCTGGAGGTCTTGATTGCTCCCTTCCGCAGCGTCGCTGCACTCCTCAAAACGGCAAGCTGCGGAAAAGCGATGGGGAAAGACCGTGGCCTCCCTGGGTGTGAGCTGGCCGGTTAGGGGAGCACCTCGTTGGTTGGGCCAAAGAACGGGACCTTCCAGGGCAGCCCTGCTCTGTCTGCTGCCCGACAGTGTTGGCTAAACTAAGCTAGACGTGCCTTGAGTCAGCCAAGTCCAGTGACTCTTGATATTTATTCATTTGACACTTTTATATACTGTCCCAGCACTGACGTCTCGGGATGGTTCAATTCCGCCTGCTTCCTCTTCCTCTTCCTCTTGATAGCTCCAGGCCCGACCCCCACTTAGCATCCCGCAGCTCACCCCTGCTCGCTCAGCCAGCTCGCGGGCCGCTTGCACATCGGGCTGTGTCTCCCGTTCACGGCGAGGCTGGCCTTCTGCCAAGGCACAGCATCCCTTCCGTGGCTCCGGCCAGGGCTTCTCGGCTGGGCTAGAACTGGCTGTGCTGATGGCTCTTTGGACAGAGGTACCCGGGGGTGAGATGCCCTGAGCGGAAGGAAAGAGGAAGCAGACACAGAATTTAGCGGCACAGCAGGATCATGGGGTGGGGACTCCCACGTCCATGGGCCACGCTCAGGCCTTCTGGGACCCAGCCCCATGTGGCTGCACTGCCTTCCACCAGCCCCACTCCCTTTCCACCAACCAACCACCCATCATGTCATGGTTTTCTGGCCTTGGTGCAGTTTCTCGCCACTTTCTGGAAGGGTGAAATTTGTCTCCCGAGGCTTAGTTTTTGGCAATGGGCACTTTGAGCTAGAATGGCCTGGAACTCAGCAGCCCTTGAAACCAACCAGGACGGGCTTGCTTTGCATTTGCACTTGTGGCCAGCGCCTCCAGGTGGGCCATAGCTGATGCCGAGGAAAGGGGACCGGCCCTTCCTGCCAAGCCCAGCTTTTCAGCCAAGCTGCAGCTGGTGTCAGCGACCCAGGCTGAAGGGGATCCCGGCCAGCTGTGTTTCTCGCATGGCTGCCTTTCCCCGCCTGGCCGGAGGACACGCAGGCACCCCGAATGCCAACACCACGCGCACCTGCCCCAGGGCGAGGCAGGGCATGTATGACGAGCTGCCCCATCCCAGCGTCTCTCAGCTGACGGCTGCTCTGTCCACACAGGTTCCCCTTCTGCGGTGTACAAGGATCCCATGATTCTCGTGGGGCCAGAGAACCTGACCTTAACGGTGCACCAGACGGCGGTCCTGGAGTGCATCGCGACCGGGAACCCCCGGCCCATCGTCTCCTGGAGCCGGCTTGGTAAGTCGCCAGAGCGGCCGGCCTGGCCTGCCCTCCCGGTGGGAGGCTTTGGATCTCACGGCACCCAGAGCAGAGTCTCCCCCGCAAAATTTACTGTGCTTGGGTTGCCGTCCAAGCAGGTAAGCAGAGAGCTCTGTGGAGCCGTGTGCACGTTAGGCCAGAGCCTGCATTTGCCCCGCTGCGATGCTGAGACGACTGGCTGACATGCCAGGGCTGCTGTTGCACGGGTCACAGAGGCAATGTGCGCACGAGCTGCGGGAGGCCACTGGCTGATCTGGGCTCTCGCTGCGCCCGGGCCGTTTAATTCTGGGCAGACTGTCTTTGGGAGGAAAAGGGATTGCCTTTGCGCACAGGGTTCAGTGAGTGCTTGGTTCCTTGACCACTTTGAGGAAGAATCTCTCTCTCTCTCTCTCTCTCTCTCTTTCTTAAAAGCATTACTATCCTGTCTCCTACAAATGTCTTGGGATGGCTTACAATAAATACATAGAAGAAAACAAGCCCCACGGCATCCGACAGTTAATACACTAAAGCCGCAGTTAAAATCGAAGGAACATTAAAATAGTGGGAAAATTAAACGGTTTTTGCCTGCCGCCAGAAAGAATATAACGTGGGCTCCCGGAGAACCTCACTGGGGAGCCCATTCCACCATCGGGGCTCCACCGCAGAGAAGGCTCTTGGTGCTCACTCTTCTAACCTCCTTCAAGGAGGGCTCCCGGGGCAGGGCCTCTGGGGCAGGAGGGCACATGGGGAAGAAGGCATCCTTCAGGTGTCCAGGACCCAAGCCATTTAGGGCTTTATAGGTCAGAACCAGTACCTTAAACTGGCTACCAATTGGGCTTCAATTGGTAGCCAGTGTAACCGGAAGAGGGCCGGCATTATATGTGCGTATCTGCCAGTTCCTGTTAACATCCTGGCATCTCTATTCTAACCCAATGGAAGTATCCGGACCGTCTTCAAGGGCAGCCCCACACAGAGCTCATTACAGTAACCCAACTGAGAAGTTACCAGAGTGTGGGGCACTGCTGCAAGGCGATGCTCATCCATCATACATTTCCTGAGAGTAGTTTCTGTCTCGAAACAGGACAAGCAGCGAGTCAGAGTGGGAGGAGGAAAAGAAGCAGAAGGAAGGCAGCCGGGCCTTTGAGGCCACACACGGAGACGTGTCCGCACGGTGTCAGGCAGATGCGTGTACATGTGCCGTGTACGCCGGCACACCGTCTTGCAGGGACAGGTGTGTGGAACATCTCGACATGAGCCGCAGCATCTCTGTAAGCCTGAGCTTGCCTGGCCAGAGAAGCTCAAACATCACCCAGTAAAGAGCTGGAGGAAATGGGCATTCTTCCCAGCCGGCACTGAGCCGGCTGGTAAACTTTTCTGTTGGCTGGTTTGGACATCAGCAAGCTGAGTGGTCGGGGCTCCTGGATGTTGTGGGATCCGCGGCAGGCCCGTCTGCTGAGGCACACTTGCTCACGGGCCTGGATGCGGCCGTGGCGCTGACCCGGCTCTTGGGGAGGGTCTCTGGCCTGGGGTGCAGCCCCCGCTAGGCAGCAGAAGGGGGGTGCTCAAAGGTCCTTGCCTGAAACCCCGGAGGGTCCCTGCTGCCAGTCAGTGTGGACAGCACTGCTCTCGGTGAACCCATGGCCTGACCCAGGGCATGGGCAGCTTCGGATGCCCCTCATTCCAGGAATCAGGAATTCCACTCCCAGCCATTCGCTGCCGTCCCAGCAGTCCTAGGCTTCTGTGGAGCTGACACTCTTGGCATAGCCGGGATTGCCCATTCCAGAGCTGCATGTTCCAGATCCAGGAGGCATCCAAGCCCTTCCTCCCAAACGCTTTTGGGATTTATGCAAACAAATTTTATTTATATGTGTTTATTTTGAAATACTGCATATTAATGCTTCCTTTTAACCACCACGTTTGCACTCTTGACTCCATAAAAAGCTCACAGGTGGAACCGGTATATTGCTAAAGAGTTAGAAAACTGTGACTTAAAGAAAAAAAAATGCCTCCAGGTTATCGGAAAGCTGTCAGAATAGGGGATATAGTGAAAACTAAATAACTCTGGAAGGAGCCATTAGTGGTAAAAGCTCAGATGACAGAGGGGGGATCCAAGCAACATGCTTCTGGTTGGCGCACTGCGTACTGCTTCCTTGAATATTTTTGAGCGAATAAATTTCAGCTTTTTCCCCCCTCCGCTGACATCTCGTACATTTCACTGGTTGCTTTTTCTTCCCAAGAGGGAGATGAGACCTTTATACCTAGTGTAAATAATTTTTAAAGGTGAAATTGAGCTGAAGCTGAAATTCAGCCCAGCCCTTCATGAACGTTGCTGAGGAAGACATCCTGTTGCTACGAAATTCCAGGCGGGTTCTGCTTCACGGCTCGTCTCTTGTCCCCTCGTGCCGACCACGTTACCGCTTAACGCCAGCCGGCTGTTTGTCCACTCTGGCTCTCTGCCTCAAAATCCCTGAGGATGTAACCCCACATAAAAGGCCCCTTTTCTGTCTAAAGTCACACAGGACGGCACCTTTAAACACGTTTTCATATTCTGCTTAGAAAGGAGTCGGACGTTGTCCAAAGAAAACTGCCACTTTTGCAAGGGGTGGACCTGTGGGCTTCATACCAAGAGCGGTAGCAGGGCGCTCGTCAAGGTGGTGACCAGCAGCAGGTTTTGACGTGTGGGCTCTCATCCTGACAACTCCTGCAGCCCAGGGGAGCCCGCAAGCTCAGGCTGGCCTTGTGTGAAGCCTCCACGGACCGAGTTGGGCACGTTCCCTGGGAAAACTCATCCACCACCTGTGTGGGAGTTCCTGCCGAGCGTGGCCTCCCAGCACCGCTCCTGGCTGCCGTCCGGGCAGGGTTGCCCTGGTGGAAGGAGGGGCGAGGTCTGTGGGAGAAGCCCTTGGGGTGAGTCCTGACCTGGGGGAATCACTTCGGTCTCTTGTCCCTCGATCCAGATGGGCGTCCCATTGGCGTCGAAGGGATTCAGGTCCTCGGCACCGGCAACCTGATGATTTCGGACCTCACTGTGCAGCACTCTGGGATCTACGTGTGTGCCGCCAACAAGCCGGGGACACGGGTGAGGAGGACGGCCCAGGGACGGCTGGTGGTGCAAGGTGAGGCGGCAGGGCCGGGGTCCCTGCAGGGCTCCGTCGCCACTCGGCTGGGTGCAGAGGGGGTGCCGAGGCCGCTCCCTCGCCTCCCTTGTGCCCGTGAATTGAGCGGAGTGGGTACCCCGCACCCCCCAGCCGTGGAAATGCCACCTGGTGCTTCCTGCATGAGCCTTCGGAAGAGGCAGGTTGTGGAGGAAGACACGGGAAACTGCCCAGGGCTGCCGGCAGCCCTTTACCTGCAAATGACAGGCAACGGGGTGCTCTGGGTGTCTGGGGGTTGGCAGCAGGCCTGGTGCCAGGAATGGCGGGCTGGAGCGGCTAAGGACACACCGACAGAGCCCTGGTGTGTGTCTCGTCTCGACTTCTACGTGGAAGGCTTGTGTGAAGCTGGGAAGGAGGGTTTGCTGGGGCAGCACCTGCGGTCCCTGGCTCCGTGCCCAACTTCTCCAGGTAGGGCTGGGGCAACCCCCTGCAGGCACGACCTAAGCAGGTGAACCCATGGCCGGTATGCCGCAGCGTCGTAACTGCCTCAAGAAGCATGGCGCCGAGGGATCTTGCCCCATTTAGCCATAAAGCACTTTATTGATTTATTAAGTTTATAGCCCATCTGCTTTCCTTCCGAGGAACTCAAGGCAGCCTCCGTAATTCTCCTCTCCTCCCAATAGTGTCCTGCAACAACAGGGGAGGTTCAGGTTAGGCTGAGAAAGAGGTCTTTCCGAAGTCCTGAAGAACGGTGGCCCAGCTCCTCAACTAGGGCTCCCATGGGCACGACCGTATGTCTGTCTCTCCTCCTCCTCCTCCTCCTCCTCCTCCTCCTCCTCCTCCTCATTGTCTTCATTTCTATTATTACTCCCATTCCTGCCCTGCCCCACAGCCAGCGGCATCTCTGGATGGGAAGGAAAAAGCACAGCGAAATCGCTCTCAGTCACTGGTTTCTCCGCCTGAGCCTGTAAATGCAGTCGAGCCTTCGTGATGCTCTCGTGCTCACCCAGAGCTCTTGCGGGTTGGCTCCTCACCGAGCCATCGGGAGGATTCGGCCTGGATCCGTCGGGTTCTTTCCCCACAAGTAAAACAGCCAGAGGCCTGATGCTTTGGCTTTGTTCCGGGGGACATTTAGGGAGGGGCTCGGCTTAATCCCTCTGCGCCCCCGTAGCTGCAGCCGTGGGACCAACTCCCTGAACATCTGGGGGAGCCCTTTGGGACTTGGGGTGTGCCGTGCACCGGGCAATCGTGTGCCCCCCCGCCACACACACTCAAGCCCCCAACAACCGTTCCAAAAAGCCAGTTTTAATGACCTCGGGTGACAACGCTCAGAAAGGATTTTCTCAAATGTTTGCCGAACCTCAAGTCTCCATGGTGAAGTTTTTGCAAAGAGAATGTCTTTTGCACAGAAAAGGGGGCTGGGAGGCAGGAGGCCGTGCCAAGCCGAGAGCAGGGAGCTGAATGGTGTTAATCCTTTCCTGATTACGAGCCCTCATTTTTGTCTTTGAAGTAGCGCATTTCAAGCAGCCCGACATTCTCATCAGCCTCGCTCGTTAACGGCTGTCTTGATGAGCGCCTGAATCTAAAATTATATTTCTCCCGCCCAGGCAGCTTAATTGCGCATTTTCACAGGGGCACCAACGGAAGAGGGTTCTTTGCACGCTGGGCTTGCCTTCCACTCGCTCCGAGCAGCCCCCACAATGGGGGCAGCGTGATGCTCGAGTCCCCCCTTGCGTGATGACAGGTGTCTGCTGACGGGGGCCGCTTGGCAAATGGGTCCACCAAAGTTTGCGGTTCAGGTAGCTGCAGTCCAAACAAAGCTTCTGCCGAGGGTCCCTGTCTTGGTGGGGCAACAGCATCGCACTGGCTGAACACGCAGTCGGCATGCAAAAAGTCTGGTCGGGGGGCGGGGGCAAAATGTCCAAAATCTGGACAGCTGCCTCCCAGCACCAAGATTTCGGGGCCAAAGGCACATCTGGATTCATGAGATGGTGCCATGGGCGGTCGTGGCGGAGAATCGGAAGATGGCTGCAACCGGGAAGCACCGTGGGGGACGTGTGGGTCAGTGAGGTGTGGGGAGGGCTGCAGTCCAGGGCCAAGCTTTGCAGGCTGAGGGTTCCTGCTTCAACAGCCGGCATCTCCCGGTGGGACTGGAACAAAGTCCCTTTCCGGAAAGCAGAGAGCTGTCTTTACCCAGCTGCAGCCAAGACCGAGGTGGAAGGATCCATCGCTAGATCCTCGCAGGGTTTCTGCGATGGGAGAGGAGAACCTCATTGCATGAGGAGAGAAATGGTCGTGGAATGGCCAGGGCCTCGGGCTCACACGATCCATCAGCGCAAGTTATACTTGCACATCATTAACCAGTAAGAACACGAAATCTGCCTCAGTGCGGCACTGGGCGAAAAGGATGAAGGATGGCCAAATGGAGTAGTATCTCCCGCCGCCTGTCTCTCAACCAGCAGCCGAAAATGGCAGGAGGGACATTCCACCGCCGCCTGTCCACCTCCTGATGGCTCAGGACTGAGCACGCGAGTCAGATCTGTTGGAAAGCTCCGGGCTTTCAGCGCAGTGGAGCCCTTCCGTCTCCTGCTTGAGTGTGGCAGCTCGGCATCGTTCGTGCGGCCATCCTGTGCGAGCCGCAACGCTGCGGAAATCCTGCTCTCCTGACCGGAGCCAGAGCCTCACGTACAGGGCCAGCCCTTAAGTGGCGGCCATGGTGCAGGCCGGCCCTCGATCGGGGCATCTCCGTGGCCCCCCTGCCCCGCTGGAGCGTCAAGCCTTCAGCCACGGCTGGAATGTGCCGTATGTTCTGAAATGGATTCTTGTGCTCGCAAAAGCCAACCCAAAAGCAAGCGGGGTGGGGGGCAGTGGAAGGAAGGCCTTGGAATGGTGCCCTCAGAGTCGAAAGGCTGCACTGCCGAAGCGCTTTCATTTCCTCCCAGCCCACCGTGGAAATCCGCCATCCCGTGTCGCACATCCCGCGCCCCCCGGAGGGATGGCCCTCGCCGCCCAGTCGGCACAGCGCTCCCTCCGGCGGAACTCGCGTTCTTGCCTGAAGTGTGAAAGTGCAAGCTGGGGTCGAGAGAGCCTTCCCTCCCACGCCTCCTCTCCAGAGCCCTCACAGCCAACACAACCCTTTCCGCTAACTCACAGTCAGCGTCACTCGCACCCCCTTTGCCCAAACTTTAGACCTGTCCCCTTTTGTCCGCCTTTCCCAACTTTTGCAGAATCCTTTGATCTCCGTAGCTTTGTTTCTGCTGCAGGGCATTTCCTGTACCCTTTGTGAATATGTCACTTCCAATGCTGGACGTTGCTCTCGTTCCCCATCGCAAACCCAGAACCCCGCAGGGACGGGAAGGGAAGGGGGTGATTAATAGGACCATGTGTTGACCGAAAACTCACTCTGTTTGAACCTTGATTGTTCAGTGCTCAGGGTGCTGGTTGGTCTGTGTGAGTATCCCTGTTATGGGGGGCCCTGGACGCCCACACGTCCTACATGCCCTTCCTCATCCCCCAGCCCAACTGCGAGACCCTCGTGCAGATGGCTCCTATGCCCCCTCTCCTTCCAGCAGCCCCGTCTGCTTCTTTTCCCAAACCCAGGATGGATGCGTTTCATTTTAAATATTTCTGAAGAGGGTATTTAAGCTTTTTGAAAGGAACCCCATGCCTTTAAATTAGGGACCGTTGGAGATCTGTTCTCCCTTCCCTTTTCCTATTAAGTCCTCCAGAATAAAAGCTTTTGCTGCAGCGCACAAGGAAGGTGCCGCCATCTCCCACCCGGCCGTCATGGTGCCGTTCCTGAGATGCCAATTGGCCTTTTAGTGCTGGCTGCCTCCCTTCACCCCCCCCCCCCGCCCACTCCCCACCTGCCCCGCACCTCTGCTTACGGCATGGCTCCTCTTCGGGGCATCATGAAGCGGGCGGGGGGCATCCAGAGCTATCGCACACGTCAGTGTAAAGGCAACTCCTGGTGCAAACACCGCCTTGACCTTGCTGAAATCTTGCTTCTGCTGCGTCCTCGCTGGGCAGCCTCAGGCAAGCCGCTCCCTCTTAGCCTCTGATCCCCCTGCCTGCAGCTTGGTGAGACAGTATCGCTTGCTGCCGCTGCTGCTGCTGCTGGATGCCGTCCGGCCAGTGTTCCTCCGCCCTGTAGCCGCGTGCCAGGCCAGCCGCAGGGGTGAGGCTGAGGAGGCCCACGGCACAGTGCGATGTGCGGGCCCCCTCCCACCCGCCAGAACGCAGTCGGAAAAGGCAAAGGTCCCCCCTGCACATGTGCGCTTGTCGGGACCAACTCCAGGAGGGGCGCGCGTCCCTGTTTCTAAGCTGCAGAGACGGCCTTGGCCAGGGACGCTCCCGTGGTCGTGTGGCCGGCATGACTGGACGCTTTCGCACACGCAACGCTGTTGGCTTCCCACCGAAGCGGCACCTATTTATCCACTCGCATTTGCACGCTTTTGAACTGCTAGGTTGGCAGAACCTGGGACAGGAGCTCTCTCCATCACTAGGGACTAGTGGCACTAGGGATTTGAACTGCCAGCCTTCCGGTTGACAAGCTCAGCGTCTTACCTGCTCAGCCACTGTGCCCCCCCCCCAAAAGTACTGTACCTTAAAAAAAACTAGTTCTAGTTTCCACTTTGTCTTGGCCCGCAAAGCCTTAGAAACTGGCACACTCCAGATTCAAGTGGAGGATTTATTTTAGAGGCCAGGATAGACATGCTCCCCGCTCTGCCCTGCGCAGTGTTCCGGAATAATTTTTCTTCCAAGGTGAACGGAGGCACTAAGGAAGCCCATGGAAGTGATGGGGACCTGGGGCACCCTGGCTTTTTCATAGGGTGCAGTGTTGTTTTAGGATTTCCTATAAAAGAGCGCCCAGCGGATCCAAGATCCATCTGGCACCTCAGTCTTGGTATCTACTTGAAGGTGGGAGCGGCAGTGGGCCTTGTGTGGGAAAACATTCCTACCTCTTGGATTGCCCGTTTCCCCTTCCCGCCACAAACAGCTCCCGCTCAAGAAACGGGGTCTGTCTTTTACTCCTTCCTCGCTCTTTTGCAGCGCCTGCGGAATTCGTGCAGCACCCCCAGTCCATTTCCAGGCCCGTGGGAACCACGGCCATCTTCACCTGCCTGGCTCAGGGGGAGCCTCCGCCGCAGGTCACGTGGCTGAAGAACGGGCGGATTTTAGAACCCACGGACCACATTAAGCTGAAGAACAGCAACAGGTGAGCACGCCAGCTCCTGGGGGCTTTACTAGGAGTGGGAAGGAAGGGTGGGTGGGACAAGCGCACTGCTGTGGACCTGATGGGGGCACAGACGGGAGGGAGAGAAGCTGGCGGCCTGGGTTCTTGAAAGGTGCGTCTCGGGTTCTTCAAGGAGGTGAGTGGTGGACAAAGGTCTGCAGAAGGTGCCTTGCTCTGCAGGTGCCAGGTCTCCTTCGCAGCACGTGCCTGCGAAGCTGCCGGGGATCCACCCACACAGGTGGATGCAGAACGATTCCTGGAAGGCTCAAGCCTTGAGAACGTGGCCTCTGGCGTAGCCCAGCACCTTTCCTTCCGTGAAATGCCTTGACAGCGATCCATGTGGTACTTGAGTGGCTCTGGTTTTGGGCAGTCTTTTCCCAACAAGCGTTCCTGCCTTTCCCTGTATCCGTTTGGGCCCCCAACTGCGTGTGCGATGGCCCCCAATCCATGCCCTTTGATAAGAGTGACCTTGTGGCTAAGTTCTCTGAACTCTTATCTCGCTGGGGACTAACGCTGTTTTTCGCAAAGCTCCAAGAACCAGATTTCCATGCTAGAATGAAATGATATTCATGTTGTAGAAATAGCAGAGTGAGATGAACCTAGTGAGAAAATTGCTGCCAATGGGCTTGACTTCTGTAGAAATAATTCAAAGAATACGGGGAGAAGTAACCGTCAGAGTTGTGCATCTCTGGGTGCTGAGTGTTTCAATGGATGTGCGTGGCCTGAGCGGAAAAAGAAACCCGCCTGCCCTCCTCGAGAGTTTCTTACTCTGTGGAGATGTCACGTGGGCAGAGGTGAATGGAAGGCTGCTGGGAAGAGCCCCCTCTGCAAGCCATATGGCAAAGGCATTGGATAAGAGTGCCTCTGAACATGAGCAGAGTGCCTCATGCACCGGGAGTTAGGAGGAGAGACTGAGCTTCTGGTCCAGAAAGCATGGTCAGCACTCCGGAGCGTCCCTTTTCTTTCCAACAAGTTTGCCTCCCAATTCTGTATCGTGCTCAGTCCATTCTTGGATCTGGTTTTCTTTAGGGCCATTTACAAGCCTAAAAACCCACAGCAGCAGCAAGGATGAAGCAACAGAAAAATACTGTAGTCAATACTGGAAACGTTCAGGAGCCAGCAGTAAAATTAATCAAGCAACGTATTAGAGGATAAAATGCCTGTTTACAGAGGAAGGCCTTGAGTGCAATTGGTGTCTTGCCTGGCATTAATCTTCGCAGCCTCCTCTGCTCAAATAGCAGTCCAGTTTCTGAGTGTGGCCAAGACGGTGCTGTTCACGTGCATGTCGGAAGGGTCGGGAGTTTCAGGCAACCCCCCAAGGTTTGCATCTCCATCATCATCATCACCTTCATCATCATCACTGGGGTAAGGGGGAACCTGCACCCCAAGGGAGCACCTCGAGCACTGGCAGCAGCACTGTTTGTGAGCCGCCCCGAGGCTTTGGCGAACGGGGCGGCATAGAAGTTCCCCAAATAAACAAATAGACAGACCCTACCCACCTGTGGCCGAGAAGCAAATGTGCCTGCACCAGCACCCCCCTCCCAGTGCCCCACCTCCACGCCCATCTGCCTCCATGCCCAGCTCCCCCTCCTGCCCCTGTTTTCTCCCCCCAGGCCAGCCAGCAATTTCATGATTTCAATTAAAATCTTTGGAAGCAAAACTTAAATCAGGAACTTTCGCCTTGCACTGTGTCCTTCACCCCCTGCAAGACCCCCCTGGAGCTGAGCCGTCGCAGACTTCGGTTGTGCTTTGCTCGGACCCAAAACAACTCTGGCCTGTCTCCCCCTCGCCTGCGCTGGGGAGGACCCGCCGAGTCTGAGGGCCCCAGCAAGACTTTGTGTCCTCAGCGCTCCTGGTGTCGTGGCTGCTGGCCCTTTCTTCCTCCCCACAAGTCGCCCTCATTGCTAGAGGGGGATTGGGGCCACAAAACATGACACACTGCGTGATAGCTTCAGCTGCCAGTCTGAGCTAAGCCCGTGCAGTTCTTTATGGCTTTTGTATTCCATTGCTCCTCCCGAGAGCGTGGGACCACATGTATTTCTCCATCTTTCCAGCACCACTCCCCTGCTAGGTAGATTAAGCTTCAAGAGAATCTTCCAGGATCAATGGGAGGTTGGACCCAAGTCTGTGCATTTCCAACCCCACACAAGGAGCTAGAGGGGTTTGCACACGCCCAGTTTGAACACAACTGTCCTAGCGGGGCCGATGGTGTGATTCACTGCCAGGAAAGGTTCCTCTAATCAGTACATCCTCAGTCATCCATGATTTCTAAATCCACGTTCCTGAGCAAAGTCACCAGAGAGTTTTTGGAAGAGGGTGCGGTGAGTGATGTTGGAGATGAGGCGAGTTTTTCCCTTTGAGGTGTGCCGTTCTCTCTCTCTCTCTCACTCTCTCTCTTCCCATATCTTTGTTTCATCCTTGTGCGCATGTCTAAATGCTGTAACCCACTTAGTTCCAGGCAGAATTGGTTTGCGCCGTGGCCTTTGGACATATCTGCCAATGGCACTCGGAGAAAAAAAATATTTCCCTGTGTAATGATGGGATCTCTTATCTTGCAGTAATGAGTCTGACTAAGCTTCAGTGTGAGCCTCGTAATTAGATTACATGCTCCCCCCCTGCAAATTTCATTTGGATTAAAATGCGTCATATGGTAATAAAAAGACTGAATGCCCCTGAAGGATTTCCCCCTTTTTCTTGATTAAAAAAGAAGAGGAAGAACGGGAAAAGGAAAGAAATGCATCCGTCTCAGCTCATGCTGTTTGCTAATTGATGCAATATCACCTCAGTGATTATTTTTCTGGGAATGAAACATGCCAAGAAAAAAAGCTGAAGCGAGAGCATCAGATCCAGGCAGCTTCTTTTTCTGTGGAGGCTTGCCAAAATCCTAGCCTGAGCTTTTCCAGGGCCAAACCACCCGGGATGCAGAAGATCCCGGACAGGATTTGCAGCAGTGCAGCCGCGAGGAGCCCTGATGTTGCCGAGAACAGTGGTGTCGGTGGAGAGGGTGTTTAACCCACCGATGATGCCATTTCAGCAGCTGAAATGGTTGGCCCCACCTGGCTGTCATTAGCCCCACTGCAGAAAATAATATCAGCACAAGGCCAGTAAAAGCTGGAGCGCCTTCTGCTGCATTCCTTCCCTAAAGTTGGAAAATCCACCGTGGGCTTCCCCTTCTGGGTGCTTCAGCCCTAGAACAGTCCAGGGTGAGCCGATCCATCCGGCTTGTGCAGCCGGCCAAGGTGCACCCAGCCCCCTCTCAGCCGTGCCTGAGGGTCCCCCAGAGGGACGACAAGCCCCATGATGCAGTCGCCTGCCTGGGCTGCAGAGCCCCCAGGCTGTCCAGCCCAGGAAATGGGAGCAGCCTTGTCCTGGCCTGGCCATGGGTTCACCGAGAGCAGTGCTGTCCACACTGACTGGCAGCAGGGACCCTCCGGGGTTTCAGGCTAGGACCTTTGAGCACCCCCCTTCTGCTGGCCATGTAGGGGGCTGCACCCCAGGCCAGAGACCCTCCCCAAGAGCCGGGTCAGCGCCACGGCCGCATCCAGGCCCGTGAGCAGGTGTGTCTCAGCAGACGGGCCTGCCTTGGATCCCACCAGCGCCCTCGGGCCTTGGCCTTCTCTGCGTGGCCTCCCCTCGCCCTGCCCTTCGCAACTTGGGGTGGTGATGTGCCTTCTGGCGCCCCTGCAAGCCGCGGGGCCAGCTTCCAACTGCCTGGCCGTGCCGCTCTCCTGGAGCCCAGTGCAGGGCCCGGGGCCACACGCTCTCCAGCGAGGTGTCCACTTCTTTCGTTGAGGGTGCTCCGCACTTGCTCCAGGTGAGTCTTTACTGGGACGGCAGTGCAAGTGAGCTTAACCTGGAGCACCCCAGGCCCCGGGGGGAAGAGGTGCGGTGAGCCAGCAGCTGCGGAGGCTGATTTGCCCGTCAGGTTTGGGGCAGAATTGGGCAGAGGGAGGCCAGAAAATGGAGTGGCAAAATTTCCACTGGCTTTCTTTATTGCCCTTTTCCCTGGCCTGATCTGTGTACGTCAAGGGCTGCGCTGGGTACGTGCGTGTGCGCTCAGGGAGGCAATTTGCGGGCAAGAAAATAAATTTGGTTAAAGGGGTTTTGTTTCTGCAATGCATCTACTGCCAGAGGAGGCAGCGAAAGCTAACCTTCCAGGTGCAAAGGCAGGCTACTAATATTGATTTTTATGTTTCCTGCGGGAAGATTGTATTTACAAATGGTAATTAAGGGGTCCCTATTCATCAGTTCTGGCAAAAAGCCCTTCTGAGCCTTGGGCAAGGGCTCCGCAGTCACTTGTACTTCCGTCTTACGAACGCCCATCCCCCCGTCTCTCATTCTTTCCCCAGCACGTCATTTTTTGCTGATCCCCTGCACCCCAGTTGCTTCTCCTTGATTTGGAAGCCCGCAACGTACCTTGGAACCCCAGCAGCTGCCTTGTGTCAGTTCAGGGACTAGCTAGTGGTGCCGGCACAGGTCGGCAGCAATGATTTTCCAGGGCTTCCCGTTTTTCTGGCCCTCCTGGGGGTCACACTCAGGCCCTTCCACACGCGCTCGGCCACAGGTGCAGCCCCGCCCACCTCCTCCTCCGGGTGCGGCACACGGCCGTTATGGGACAACTCTGCACGAGCTCAATTGCGCTAAGGCAAGCATCCTTCTGTGCGGCCATCCAGCGCCCGGATGCAGGTGAACTCCGGCAGTGGCCAGCGGGGTCCTCCTGGAAGCTGCTTTTGCCACAACACTGCCCAGCTCTCTGAAGCATATGGCCTTGGAGGCGCGGAAGCCTGTTCAGCTGCTGCTGGGCCGGCCCAGTGATCGGACCAACCTTCTAGGCTGAGGCACTTGGCGGGAAGGTTTCACGCTCTACCTGTATTGTCCTTTCACCTTCGTCGGGTGTCCCAGATGTGAAGGAGGAGCAAAGGTACCCTTCCAACACCTACAGAGGGGGCTTCGCATTTGCATGCGTCCGGTGTAACTCAGGTCCCGGCGGCCCGATGGCTTCCAAGCGCCATTAGTGGACCGTGCACAGGAAGCCTGCCCCATGGGGACCCCGGGGGGGGGGTGGGCTCTTTCTGGACATTAATAATGAACAATTAGTAAATTAATATTATCAATAATTGATGTAATCTTTGGGGACCCCCTTGGGAGGGCACCTCTGGCCAGCTCACTGGCGGCAAACGCCGTGTGGGGTGCAGTCCTTTGCAAGCGAGCCCGTCTCCTCCCACGAAGAGTGAAGGCGCACGTCCCTTGACCTTAGGAAATGGCGGCTGCGACTCTTGGACCCATAGTGGGACTTGTAGTATCGGGGTGGCATATACAAACAAATAAATATTGATAACAGTGCCATGGTTAATGGGAAGTGTAACAAGTTGAAATCAAAATTGTGAAAGGTCTCGTGTGCCTCGGCTTGGTCATCCGTTCCGAGGGAGACTGCAGCCCAGCGATTGGAAGAAGACCGCGATGTGGAAGGGCTGGCAGTGAAGGAACTGGGAAAGATAATCAGGTGGAAGGACGTTTCACTGGAGGCCAAGGCCAAGTTCGTCGAAATGGCTGCATTCCCAAGCATGATGTTTAGGAGTGAGAGCCAGACAGCGAAGGATGGTAGGAGCAAAATGGATGCATTCAAAACGCGGTGCTGGGGGATTGACGACGACCAGAACGACGACCAGGGGAGTCCTGGATCAAATCAAGCCTGAGGCTGGCTTGCTCTGGGCACAGCTCGAGAAGGCCAGACTCCCTGGAGAAGACCATCGTGGCCATGAAAGCAGCAGAAGACAGAGAAAAGGTGGATCGATCTTGCTGGGGAAGCTGCGGGCTTGGATTTGGGAAAGCAACGCAGGGCTGTCCTGGACTGGGCAGTTTGCGGGGCGTCACTCGTAAGGTTGGTGCAGGGGACTTGGTGGCACACAGCAACAGGCAGCCAGGCGCTGCAAGAAGAGCCTCGAGATGCATGGTGCAGGACAGGCCAGGCCTCTTCGCCTCTGCTCTTGAAACTACTGCCCCCTTCCTGCCAGCCCCCCCTCCCCTAGGCGGGGGTGGGCAACCCCAGCCTTGGGCTGCGCCGAAGCCCCCTGTGCCCCCCTCTTCATTGGAGTGGCCAACGACTCTTGGGTCGTGGGCGTAGGACGGATCATTCATGGGTCATCCACCCTTTTTCTTGCATCCTTTAATTTATCTTCCCGAATGGCACCTTGTACCGGACCTCTGCCTTTGCGTGAGATCAGCCGAGGGACTGCCATGATGGCCGGCCAGCTGGACTCCCACTCTCTTGCACGTGCTCTTAGTTTCTCTCTCAGTGCCCTGCGCCCGATCCAGCAATCCACGGAGCCGTGCCAGAAGCAGCTTCCCTCCCCGTTCCGTGCCTGTCGGCATTCTCTTGCGTGGCCGGCCTTGGCCAGCAGGGCTCTTTGAACGTATCTTTAGGAACTGGTGGGAAGAAAAATCTTCCCGGGTAAATTGCGCCGGCTGTCCGTGAATGCTGCGCCAGCCCGGCCCTGGCAGTGAAGTTTCCGGAGAGCAGGCGTCCCCGCATTTCCGGCATTTCTGCGCAGAGAGAAAGAAGGACTCGTGCTGGATGGCCATGGCACACACCGCCGTTCCTTCCCCTGCACGCAAAGCTGCCGGCCCCTCCGCATCCAGTCCTCTGTCTTTCTGAGTCCAGGGCTCCTCCCTCCACAGCAGCCTCCAGGAGGCACTCAGGATGGGCAGGGCGGCGGGGGGGGGGATGCCTTGCTGTCAGGCCCACGGCTTTTCATGGGGCATCAGAACGCAAGCGCGGCTTTGCTGGAGCAGACCTTGAAATCTGTGAGCAAGAAGCAGCCAGCGGGCCAGAGGCCTCTGGGAGATGAATAAGCAGGGCATGAGCTACTGCTCCGTACTTGCACCCGGCTCCCACGTTTGGTACTCGGAGGTGCTCTCACTCCAAGCGTGCTGTGACGTCAGCTCCGATCCACTGTGTTTTTAATGTGTTTGTTTTATTATTGTTTCGGCCAAGTGTTTGTTTTCATTGTTGAAGCACTTTTTAGTCCTTAAGACTGTGAATCACCCTGACTTGCCCTTTGCCGAGTGCGCCAGTCGGATCTGTAAATACCTGTATGGCGCATGGCTGCTCTTCGCCATGAATTGGCCACTTCGTGGGTCACTCCGTGCGCCCAGCCTGCTGCCCAGAGCCACTTGGAGTATTTCCCCTCGCCATGCCTGACCACAGCTCCCATTCTCCCCAGCCAGCTGCCGTGTTAGCTGGGTGTAGTGGGCGTCCTAGCCCAGCTCATCTGGAGCCCTCCCCGTCTGGGAAGCCCGATTTCCGGGATGCCCACAGGACTCCGACCCTTGTGGCTCCTTGCCTCGGCTTCCTTGCACGCACCAGGCCGTGTGCGAGTGCCGAGTGGCTTCCCCGTAGTGAGGACGACAGCTGGCAGTGCTTTCCACGTGGCCTTTGGCCCGCCTGGTTGCTCCGCCTGTCTCAGCAAGCCCCCAGCCCTGTCCCGCGAAGGCTGGTGGGCTTCGCAGGGGGTCCGTCGCACACGGATGCCAGATGGCGCCTGCGCGGGCATTGCATCCCGACGGGTCGCAGACGGTCTGGCGCAGGCTCCGCAGGTCCGGCTCCCTCCTTGGGCATTCTGCTGCCCCCCGCAGAAGAGAACTGATGCCGGTCGCTGCGGGGGGAAGGCCCAAGGACTGGATAAGACCAAAGTCTCGAGAGCATCTTGTGTCCGCGAAGCTCGCCGGAGTTGCTCCGGGTCCGTTTTGGCTCGTCCAAGGCCCCGGTGTCGCCCCTTTCCTCTCCCACCCCAAATCTCCATATTGTTCCTGGGATGGGAATAACATGAAGCTTGGGAACACGCTGTGCACAGGACTGAGACGTGTCCCCCAACTCTGTAGGGGGAAGAGAAGGGTGCTTCTTGCCCTGAGACTCCACGGGGCTTAGGGTTCGGGATGTTTGCCCTTTCCCACAGAGCTTGCTGCTGTGGGCCTCCCCCCCCCCCCCCCCCCTGCCCCCCTCTGGGTCCAATGTGCAGAACTTGCTCAAAATGGGGACAGCCTGGAAGGGCACCGGGGTTGTGGGGCTGACACCAGCTGGCTGAGCCAGGGCCTTTGTGCTGCCTGCCCCTGTACCTTTCGGAGCTCCTGGAGTGTCTGAGGCCAGAGCCTCGGCCATCCCAGAGAGCTCGCCAAGGCCGTGGGGCATCCAGTTGAAACACAAGTGTGTGAGATTCACACAGCCCGCTAAGCCCAAGGGGGCCTGGATCCGGGTCGGTCGCCTGCACGGTGGCAGCCTGGAGTCTTGGCCCCGTGGCAGGGAGGTTGACGGCCTGAGGGAGGAAGAAGAGGGCAAGGGAAGGGGTGCCCTGCAGAAGACGGGGCAGAATCTTCTGTTGCTGCTGCTGTTGCTGCTGCAGCTGCTGCTAGAAGACAGTGGAAGTTGCAGGGAAGCAGATTTGGGCTGTTTTAAAAAGTGCTCCAGTTTTTAAAAACGGCAAGCATTTTCCAGTAATGCCAAGTGCTAACAGTAAATTGCTTGGGGGGGGGGGGTTAAAGCCCTTAATAGGGGCATCCCTCATTCCACCCCCCTGCAAAAACCAGAACAAAAGCATGTAGGAGAAAATGCCCGTGATCCAGTCGGGCTGCCGAGCTCCCACTTTGGAAGCGTGCGCCGTCGCTTATGCAGCCAGAGGGCTGTGCAGCGGCAGCCCTGGAATGGGCGGGAGGCGTCTGCGGCTCCCTCCACAACCTCCGCCGACCCGCCGCTTTCTGGGAGAGAGAGTTTCCGCTCGTTTTGTCTCCCTGGGTGCCAGTGGTGGGTTTCACCGCCACGCGTGCTGGCCAGATTCTGCCTGCTGCTTTCCATTCTTTCATTCCATCGGCAGCACTTGCACTGGTACTTGCAGCCACAGCAGCAGCTGCTATCATCATCATCATCATCATCATCATCATCATCATCGCATTGGCTTGCACAATCCTCTTCCTTGCCGTGCTATTCCCACAACAACCTTCCGAGGTAGGTTAGGCCAGGTGCCAGTGAGTGACCCAAAATCACAAGGACAAATGAGGTCCAGTGTCCCACTTGAACACTAACTGCTAGGCCATACTGCCTCCCCTCCACCTTGCACAGAAACACTGAGCCTGTCATTTAAGTATATGCCTGATCAAGACCGCCTGCTCTCCCCCCTCGGTGCCCATCGTTCCCGGCTTGCTTTGTCTGTAACCAGAAAGCAGGACGGTCCTGCCCTCGGCTTCTGACCCAGATGTGACCAGGCTCTCCCCAGCCCACATGCCTGATGACATTCGCCAGCTGCCTGGGCGCCCCGCTCCTTCCTTCCCTCCCCAGCAGGCTAATGCCAAATGGAACGGGCAAGCTTTGGAGAGTCGCACCCCCCCCATGCCATCTGTCCAGGCAAGATCTGGGGCTGCCTTGACACGGCTTAGGGGCCTCCCCCCCGCCCCGCCCCGCCCCCTCCGCCTTTGATGACCCGGGAGCTGGGCTGAACCGGATCGGCAGCCCTGAGATGGGCGCCTGGCCAGTTTGCAGAAATCCCATTGGCCAAGCCCCGCCCTTCCTCTTGCCCATGTTCCCTAGGAAACATGCGCTCCGGGATGAGCAAGAAGGAATAAGCATGTGCTAAGATGGCCACAGCGGTTCTGGGATTCCGCCGAACGGGAGCGGGTGGCATGGGAAATGAGCAGCAGGCGACAGCGGCCATGCGCCGGCTGCCACGCCGGAGGAGCGCTTGTGGCGAGGGCGTGGGCGCTTGGCGTTCTCCCGTCACGCGTGCAGCCCAGGCTTCCCACGGCACCCTTCCTGCCTGCGCTTGCGGTGACCCTCGTCGCATCCCATCGATGGCTTTGGTCCGACAGCCTGTCAGCGCAGGAATGCCTTCTGTGGAGGCTGGGCCCGGTTTGTTGGGAGCGGATATTCGAAAGCTGTTATTGCGCTCATGCGCACACGCACTGCAGTGCTCGGGCCTCCCTGGCAGGCGCTGGCAAGGCATAAACGGGGAGGGGGGAACAACGCATAACGCGAGTCACTTTTGGAAAAAAAGCCGGGCTGGAAAGATCATGAATGCAATGAAATGGGCACGGCCTCCTTGCGGCCCCCACCCATGCTGCTGGGAGCTGCTTTGTAGAGAGCCGGGCAGTTACTAGCACCCACTGGGGACGGAGGGATCTGTGGCATTAATGGCTTCTGTGAGAAGACGGCAGCCTCCCCGGAGAGGGGCGCTGATGGCACTCCGCTCACAAAGCGGAGCGTGAGGGAGGGGGCGAAGGGCCGACCCCCACCCGCCTCAGCTGCGAACTCGCCGTTCTGGCCACCCTGCTCCTCTGCCTGCGGCAAAGCTTATCGCAGCCGTCCGTGAAAATGGCTTTGCACACTTGAGCACGATGGTAAAGTAGTAACGTGGAGGAGTGCCCCTGCACCCGTTTGTACATTGCCCCTGCACCCTCAGGCAGGCGGGAGGCCAAAATTCCTCTTTGAGCCTTTCCCGGGTAGCGTGGATGGCCTCAGCAGGTTGCATTCTGTTTAGTCGCAAAGTCGTGTCCGACCCATCACCATCGTGGTTATCGAGATCTTCCTGGTATCGTTCTTCCATGCAATCTTGCCATTTCTTCTGCCTCTAGTAGGTCCCTGCCATTTTTGTCCTTTATCATGCTCATCTTTGCATGAAAGTTCCCTTGATAACTCCAATTGTCTTGAAGAGATCTCTGGTCTTCCCTATTCTATCGTTTTCCTCTACTTCTTTGCACTGTTCATTTAAGAAGGCCTTCTTCTCTCTTCTAGCCATTCTCTGGAATTCTGCATTCAGTTGGTTGTATCTTTCCCTTTTACCCTTGCCTTTCACTTCCCTTCTTTCCCCAGCTATCAGCTAATCAGGTTGCACTGGATGAGGACGATTTTACCTTTACAATTCTCTGTTCCAGCGAATGCTGGCTGGGACAGCATCAGTTTGGTACAGGTGGGGAGGTACAGGTGCTCCTCATCAGGGTACCTGTGGATTGCCTGCAAATATCCGTGTTTGTGCTTACACCTGATGTGTATGGCATGCGCCGTGCGGCTGCAGAATTTTGTAATTCACTCAACTCTTGTCCATTTGCAATGCTCACCTTTGCCCATGAGGTGGGATTGATATATATTAGTATGTGCTACATACTGTACGGATCACAAATTTACTCTATGCAGAATATTCCTACATTTCCAGCCACCTGAATAAGGGTCCCTCCTCGGTTTTCTCAGCCTCGCCAGGAATTTACCCTTTTCTCCTTAGGATTTTAATTGCTGGAGGCTGCAGTCCCTTTAACACAAGGCAGAGCCAGGCTTCCTGCTGGTTGGAGTGGCGCTGCCCCAACGCTGCCGCCGCCTCCGCCTCCTCGCTGTTGCTCTTGCCTTTCAGCATAAAGCCGCGGGCGTGTTCCTGGACGGGGTGTGAGCTGCCATCCTGGGTGCCCGGCTTCCCCACCTCTTCTCCCACCTTGCCCAACGCAGGGCAGTGTAGTGACATCCCTGCAGAACTGCCCTCCCTTTCGATGCATGCTTCTCCAGTGCACGGGGGGGGGGGGGGGATTGGCCGGGGCTGCGGGCTGGGCGCCTATCCAGGTCGGAGGCCCCTGGCAAGGAGCGCTAACCTCGCCTCACCGCCCCGCTCTCCGCAGCACCCTGACCATCCACAGCATCAGCAAGGACGACGAGGCCATCTACCAGTGCCTCGCCGAGAACAGCGCGGGCTCCACCCAGGCCAGCGCCCGGCTGACGGTGCTGTGGGCCGACGGGCTGCCCGGCCCGCCGCAGAAGGTGAAGGCGGAGACCGTCTCGGCCACGACCATCCAGGTGCTGTGGAGCGAGCCTCTGCAGAACACCAAGGAAATCATCGGCTACGTCCTGCACATCAGGCGCGCGGCGGGTAAGAAGGGTGGCCGGGACACTGATCCGCCGAGAGGTGGCAAGCGGAGGAATGGCCGAGCCAAGCTGATGGCCCCGGGCTCAAGCCGGCAGGTGGTGGGGCCCCATTCTGGTGGCTGGACTCCTGCACCCACCAGCGTAAGCAGGGGCTGGCTTCACCTGCCCCAGCCTTTCCCACTGGGGTTTATTTGCTCCCCTTTCCGACAGGTGTGCTGGGCCCAGGGCGTCCCCCTGCTATCTTCAGGTGTGATGGGGGACACAAGGAGCAACCTCTCCGACCTCCTCCCAGGCCCCCTATGGGGAGGGGCTTGGAGAGGGAAGGTGGCCTGGGAGGGAGGAAGCTCAAGAGAGGGCGGAGGTCAAAAGGCGTCCTCTCGAGCTCTGGGGCAAGCTGGGGGTGGTTGCAGGTCTTTTGGCTACGCTGTGTGGGCCTGATTGGTGAGCTGCATTGTGAGCTGATGCTGCTGACGGGAAGGAAGGCACCAGACCTTAGCAACTTGCTGAAGCTAAGCAGGGCTGGGCCTGGTCCGAGCCAGGAGGGGTGCCCAGCTTGGAATGCCCTGTGGCCACCTTGAGCCACATGACGGAAGGAAGGGGGGAAATTGGTGTAGGGAGGGAGGGAGGGACTCGTCGTGTGGTTGGGCCCCGACATCTAGTGGCACAGTCCAGCACCAACAGCTTGGGCAAGATGCCCCTCCAGGAAGCCTGGGTCAGGGAGCAAGGATGGGAAGCTTCCCTCCGCAGTGACTCCCCCGCCTCCTGGGGCTCTGCAACTGGCCCCAGCCCGGAGGGCCTTTCTGGGCCACTGGGAAGACCGCGCTGCCCCTGAGCTGCCAGGAGAGCCCGGCCGCCAGACGAGGCGGGCACAGCACCCGTGTCCCCCGAGCTGCAGCGCCCCGGGGTGGCAGGCTTGGAATGCAGCTCTTCCCCTGCGGCGGGAATCCGGAGGCCTGCTTCCCCTTGCACTGCAGACCCCGTGGAGATGGAGTACCAAGAGGCCGTCAGCAAGAACACCTTCCAGCAGCTGGTGACTGACCTGGAGCCCTCCACCAGCTATAGCTTCTACATCAAGGCCTACACCTCCCGCGGGGCCAGCAAGTCCTCTGAAGTCGTGCTGGTGAGCACGCTGGGGGAAGGTAAGGCACATCTGGGGCACGGCCAGGGTTGGCATGACCAGAGGTAGGGGTCCAGTGCAGCGCAGGACCACCCGCTGTGCCTGCAGAAGGGGCCTGTTACTCCAAAGCATCTCCTCTTGGAAGCCATGAATGCCAGAGCTGGGAATGCTGAACTCCCCAAGAGCTGGGTGGGGTTTGATCTCGCCACATGCACCCCCCTTCCACACATCCTAGTTCCCAACTGTTTCGCCTTCACAGTTCCTAAAATGTGCCCCCCCCCCGAAAAAAAGATCCTGATTCTGCATCGAGTTATATATGATGTCAGTTATGTTGGAAATCCTATTAGCCCTTCTCCAAGGAGCCCCTCCACAGGGAGAAGTGGGAGGGGAGGGTGATGGCCGGACCCGCTTGTGGCGTCAACTTGCGTGCCCACGGGCGGGCCGGTGTGTGCATCTGTTCTCTTCCTTCTCCTTGCCGGCTCCCTCACTGCCGTGCAACCTCTCCGGGGTGTTGCGGTGCATCCGAAAGGCCATTTGAGGGCACCTGCTTCAGATGAGCGTCGGTGCCCCGTGCCCCGAGGGCTCCCGAGTCGCGTCCAGATCCCTGGCCTGGTGGAGAGGGCTCTGGGGAAGGGCTGCTGCCGGCGCCTGGGGAGACCCGTCCCACCAGAAGCCTCTTCCCGCTGCTCTGTTCCAGCGCCGGCGGTGCCGTCCCTCTTCATCAAGGTGCTCAACAGCACCGCCATCCAGGCCACGTGGGAGCCCTCCCTCAAGCTGGGCCAGCACGAGGGCTTCAAGCTTTACTACCGGAAGGTGCACGTCTCCCACTTCGTCGGCCCCCTGCTTCTGGCTGGCAACACCACCGCGCACAACATCACTCGCCTCGGTGAGTCGGGGCCAGAGGCCTGCAGGGTCGCGGGGGGGGCGCGTCTCCACCTCTGCTCTGCCCGTCTGCGGCTGCCGACGACCCGTTCTGCCTAGTCCTCGGCTCAATGCCAGGCGAGGCGGGGGAGCGTCCGTCCCTGCCCACCCCTTACGGGGCATCCCTCTCTTGCCCACTTTTGGGGGGGTGAAGGGGGTGAGTGGCCGGGCCACGTGCGCCTCACGGATCATGTGCAACCTCCCCCTCTGATAGCTGCAGGACAGTCCAGCTGCTGGGAGTTGCATGCCGCAGGATCGGCTCGCCCCTTTAATCATAGGTTCATGAGGGGGTGTCACGCGGAGGTGGGCAGAGACCTGATCTCCCCTGCAGAGGAAGGCAGGACACGCTCCAACAGAGCAAAGCTCAGGGAGCCAAGGTCCGATTTGGATGCCAGGAAGCACTTCCTGACAGTCAGGACCCTGAGGGTGTGGAATGGGCTTCCCTGGGAGGTGGTTCAGGCCCCATCGGTGAGGCTGTTCAAAGATAGGCTGGACATGCACGTGGTGGGCATGTCGTGAGCGGAGCTGGCTGGAGCCGGGGGTCAGACTAGATGGCCCGGGAGACCCCTTCTGACTTGCCCAGTTTCTATGCTTCTGTCGGAATGAGCGGAGAGCGCATGGATGGGACAGTGCGGCGAATTCACGGACTTTTTCCAATCTGGGCAGATCTGCACAGTATTGAGCCTTAGTACCACTGAAGCACGTGCCTCCATCCCTCTCCCCCTTTCCCTTGCAGACCCTGCGGTTGTGTACGAAGTCAAGCTGCTCGCATACAACCAGCACGGGGACGGGAACGCCACCGTCCGCTTCGTGTCTCTTCGAGAGAGCACCGAAAAAGCAGGTGAGGCGACCAGGATACCAAGCTTTCTGCTTTCCTGTATTTGTAGTCCTCCGCTGAGATCATTAGAGAAGTCCTTTTTGGTCATTCTTTGGCCGGTGGGATATCACCAGATAGCAGGGCCTTCTCCATGGTGGCGCCTGCTGTTAGAACTCTCTCCCACATGTGGTCCAAGAGGCAGAAAATGTGGCAGGTTTTAAGCACCCTTGCAAACACTGTCGCTCGTGCAAGCTTCCCCCGCCTGTACGTAACTGTCGACATGTTTATGTTGCATTGTCATACCTTCTGTTGTCGGAACCTGCCGTAATTATGCCCATGAGCAGCCCTGAGTGTGGTGCGTGTGGGCAGAGAGGCCAGGCAGAAACCAGGCCCGCAAGTAAGAGGGCTCCGGCCGGCCCTCAGCACGCTTTTCCGTCGCCCAGGGTCAAATCCCCCATGCAACTGTCTGAAGGACGAGCACGGCAACAAGACCTCGGCTACGGGCATCGTCATTGGGATCCACATCGGAGTGACCTGCATCATCTTCTGTGTCCTGTTCCTCATGTTTGGCTACCGAGGACGGTGGGTGTCCGTGCCCCGTGCCAGGAGCGTGGGGTGGGGCGCCTAGGACTGCAGCTGGAGGAGTCCCTCCTTCCCCCCAGATTTTCCCGGAGACGTTGGCGGATGCCCCGGGAACTGCGCTTCAGGCCCGGCTGGCCCGGCCAGTGTGCCCTCCAGATGTGTCCGGGTGGCTGGGGATGATGGGAGTTGTCCGGTGTGTCTGTGGGGCGGTGCCCAGCTAGGGGCAGCTGCTTTTGTGTAGGCGGTCAGGCCTTCGCATCCGCAGCCACGTCCAGCAGGGGCTCCAGCAGAGGCTGCTTCACCCGCTCGCTCACTCTCCATCCGCAGCTGGCCTCCTCTGCCCCCACTCGTGGCTGCTTTGAGGGCCACGGCGTGGCACAGCGGGGCCCCAGCACTGCTCCCGAGGCTCAGAAGCCCCTCCGAATCATAGCACCAGGAATCCGCAGAGCGTGGTTGATCCGGGCCCTCTGCCAGTGCCCCCCCCCCCAGCAAAAACCCCACACGTGCACCAGCACGCTCAGGCATGAGTGGTGGGCTGCGACTGGGGTAGCCCCCTTCACAAGCCGTGTGTTGGCACCCTGCCGTGCGATGCTGGGATAGTAGCGGGGGGCTCCCAGGCAAGGGGTGCCTTGTGCCGGGGGCTGGCTTCCCCAGTGTGGTCGCTGTGGTGGGTCGCACATTCTCATTTCCCAGCAGGCAACCAAATTAAAAGAAAAGTGACTTCCCCAAGAGCTGCAGTGCAGCGAGATGCAGGGTTAGCGACAGCGCTCCGGACATGGAAAGTTGGCCAGAAAACAGAAAGATGGCCATCTCCCAGTTAATTATTGTTAAACTGGAATAAATTCACGGAGGGCAGGTGTCTGTGTGCACAGCCGTGATTGTAGCTGCTGCATTGGAGTCCCTCGCTTCCCAGCAACCTACCCAGGAGTGTCTCATGGAAGGACACACAGGCCCAGCTCAACCCAGCTGTGATGCTGGCTTGTCACGGCTTCCTTCCCAGCCCAGATGCAGCAGTGCGATAGCAGTGCCCCTTCTCAGCCATCTCCAGGGAACCTGGGCACCTGCACTGGCCAGCAGCACCTTGGGCAGAATCCTTTCTGAGCCCTCTCCACTGAAGTTGAGGAGCTTTGGTGGGCAAGTTTCCACCACTGAACCATGGCCCTTCCCACTGACCAGCAGCTGTAGGATTCTGGTGATGCCCCTGAAAGTGCGTGGCCAGACAGGTTTTGGTTCTGCCTCTCGTTTGCACAGCCTGCTAATGTGTAAAAACGTCCAGGAGCAGCTGTCGACTCCACAGATCCAGAGGAGCCACAGAAATGCCGTGGGCCTAGCCCTGAATGGATCTGCTCCGAGGGAAAGGCACGATCCAGATGCAAATGGGAAGCAGGTGGACATGAATGAACTGGAAAGGCTGTTCCCGGCACCACCTTCCCCTCCCGATCCACACAGTAAGGGTATAACGGTAAGAAAATGGTGACTTTCGCTCGCCCTCCTTTTTTCGGAATGCAAACACTCTCGGCGGCACTGGATCCTGGGCCACAGAGGTCCACCGTCGCTTGGTGCTCCAGTCGCTCGTCTGCCTCGCTCGCTTGTTCCACCCCCTGCCTTTCTTTCTCCACCTCCTCCCATCGTCCGCACCCAGACTGTAAGGTCCTTGGCGCAGGGGCCTTCTTTCAGGCTGCGTCATTCTCGGAAGTGCTGTGCAGGCCGATGGCGCTGGAACTCGGTGACTAAGCGCCCCAGCAGCAGTAGAACCAGCGAAACAAGCCGGCCGCAGGCGGCCATCCCGCTGTCCGACCCGGCAATGAGCAGGGCCTCCCCGTAAATCTGCAGAGCCTCCCTGCATCTTGGGAGCAATGAGCCATTTCGCAAATGAGCCATTCTGGGAAAATGATGCGCTGGCGCCAGCGGCGCATTTCCTTTGTGTTGCCAGCTGAATGCCACGGCAGCTCCTAGAATAGCAGGAGCCAGGGAGGGACAGGCCTGGGAGAGTCCACGTTGGGGGGCAGCAGAGGAAGGAAAGGGGGAGATGCAGGTGACTGGAGGCGCAGAAATGCAAATACTCCTCCCGAAAATCAGGTGGGTTTCCGTGCAGGCTGAGGGTGGAGGAGGTGGTGCCAAGGAGAAAGTTTAGAAGAGGGGATCCTGGCCAAAGAGGAGAAATCTGTGCAGTCTGGGACAGGCCACGTTCCCTTGTTCAAAAAGGCCGCGAGCAACTGCTGTGCCCTGAAAGAGCCGCTTTTGCTTTTTGCTCCCGTTTCTCAGCTGGATCGCATTCCTGCTACCTCACCTAACGAAACGCAGATGTCCACGCTTCTGCCAGACGAATTCAGCATCACGGAAGAGCAGATCGATGCCCCACTTCCAGACTTGCCCTCAGGCACACAGGGCAAACTTCGGCTTCGCGTCGGCCAAGAAGGACCAGCTTCGAACCCAGCTCCAACCAATGAAGAATAATTGCCAAGACGTTAAAGCTTCTTGTAGGATGTGCCAGTGAACATTTTGTGTGTCTGGCAATGTCTTTAAAATGACTCATCAATCTCAGGTCAATTTAAGATTTCTACAGTCTGTTTCTTTGCCTCAGGCCTTTTAGTACATTCCTTTCCCTCTGGATCTCAGCTGTTCTACAGCTGCTGAATTGGAGGCATCTGAAGACATTTTTTGCCTCAGCAACCATGGACACCAAATGCAATGGGAAACAGTGGTTGTCTTGATGAACCAATGTGTTTCCTTGTTGGCAGCTTTAGGATAATTTATCTGGGGATCCATTTTTGTACCATGTCAAGAACAGTGGTGACGGGTGGATCCTTCCAGGTTTGCTCCCAAGAACCTCAGGAGCTTGGTTGGCCAACCTTTCCATGGAGCGACCGACAACTTCGTCATGTGCATTCAACTCTCGATAATTCTCAGGATGTTTGTTGCTGATTAACTATTTAACAGCAAAGCGAGTGTGTCAAAAAAGAAGAAGAAAAGGCCTGCAAAAAGGCTACTGAAAAAAAAAGAGAAAACAAAAACTTGGACTAATACCCCAAGTAAACTCAGAACCTACCTCAACCGGAATTGAATGTCTTCTGGGAAGAAGCAAATATCTTGTGTCTTCCTTTTCTTTTCAAAGCTTGTAGCGTAGCGCTTGGTCAGTACATGTTTTGGTACTACCTCAGAAGTCACACTCCATGTCTACCATGTTGGTTGTTTTTTGGGTTTTTAAAGTATTCCTTTATTGTCATTGTCGTTCCAGTGTAAAGCACTTCCAAAACCTTGAAAGCAATGTTCTACCTCAAGACATTTTTTATAGAAGAACCGTGTGTTGTGTCGTCACACCTCTTGCCCTTCACCTCTCAGTTTCTGCTTGGTCCCAGTATTCCAAAAGAGAAATCGAAATGAGCGACATGGATTTATGTCCGGTAGTGGGTGTTGATGACCTTTCCCCCTAGTGTTATTTGCTTTCCTTTTAGGCAAGTTGCTAGCTCACCTGAGTAGCGTTTTCCTGTGTCAAGAGTTCTTTTACATCACGTTTGTCTTTTGGAAACTTCGAAGAGTGGTTGGGTTGAGTGGGAGGCGGCCACCGGCGACCTCAAGACCACGCTCGCCTGTAGAAGGTCGCTACTGCTCACAAGTTACTACTGAGGAGCTCCTTCCTTTCCAGGCCACCGTCCAGAGCTGCTTCCCAACATGCCTGCTTGCTTGCTTACTGCAGTATCAAGTGGGGGTTGACATGTGTGAAGGGGCGCATCGCTTTCACCCAGCCCGTTTGGCTTCCGGTCATCCAATGCCTTGTAGCAAGTCGGAGGACCACTGGGCCAGCTGGCCCAAGCGTGTCTCCTCTGGCTCACTGGACAAAGAGAGGTCTATTCCTGGAACCAGAGAGCTGAGCAATGCCCTGTCCATTTGAAGAGCACCCTCTTGTTTCGGGGAAATGCCTCTTTGCACTTCCCGGCAGGAGCTCCGCCTCTCTCCCCCACTCTCTCTGTCTCTCTCTCTCCAGCAGCCTTCCCACCTGAAGTCCTTCACACCAGGGATGCTCAGGATTGGAGCCGCACGCGCAGTGTGCCAGCTGCCACAGGGCATGGGACACTGTCCAGAGCTGCGTGTTAAACTCACACGAGGCGCCCCGGGGCAGGCCAGTGTCCGGTACCTGTGTCCTCAAAGGGATGTCCCATGTCTCAGCCAAGCAGGCCCCAGTCGGAGCTGTCTGCTCAGGGCAAAGCTGAGCTCCCCCAAAGCATGCGATGCCACTGGCCCCTGAAGCCGTCGGTGTCGAGGGCTCCCCTGCAGCTGCTCCTTAGGGTACCGGTGGCAGCTCGGAGGGTGATGGACCTCGTGCCTGAAGCCTTAGGATGCCGCACGTTGTCCCGATAGGCTGGTTACCTACCTCAGTGCGAGTAGTCGAAGCAGCGAAAGGAGACCAGAAGAAGGAGGTTCCCACAAGATCGGTGGTGGGAGATGAAAAGGTGCCCCCTTCCCCGTCGATGCAGGCAAGAGGGCTCCGTCAATGCATGCAGGGCTCCCTTTGGGGCAAGGGGAGCCCCCCATGTCTGCCCACGGAAGGAGCCAGCGTGGCTCCGGGGCCCCCGCCATCGCGTGCGCTCTGCGCATGGCTCGCTCCACCTCCAGAGTAGCCCTCCGTCCTCGTGTTTTCTTTTCTTTTTAATGTTGACTTCCAATAGCTATTTTTATATGCAGTGATTAAAAACAGTGAATGAATTGAATTTTGGGGGGGAAGGAAAAGACATTAAAGAAGGGGTGAGGAGAAGCTAGTTTACGTGTTTTGTTAAACAGCAAGCATTCTGTTATGACCTTCCTTCCTTCCTTCCGTCCTCTTTTAAAGAAAGCTTATTAAGAATTCCTGAAATTCTCCCGTCGGCACCAGCATGAGGAAATGAGTGGGCATTTCCATCACTCCTTCCCTTTCCTCTGGGCAACACATTTGCTTGTTTTGTAGAACGTAAACCTTCTGTCTGCAGGTTTCATCCAGCAGAAAGACGAGGAGGCGAACGTGATCTGCGCACACGCCTCTTGTGCTGCAGCGTCGTCCCAGAGAGGGCGGTCCTCCATAAAGGTGGCCGATCACTGGCTCTCTTGGCTGTGAAGGCCACCGAGAGAGCCAGCAAAGGGTGAAGAGTTTGGGAGGCTCCTTTCCGGAATACCTTCTGACCTCCAGGCAGGGAAGAACTGTGGAGGAATCCCAGGGAGCAGGGAGCAAAGAAAGCCAGGCGGAAGGAGGCAGGGTGCCTTTGGGGGCATCTTCTCAGGCCCATCCTGCCCCGCTCCGTGTCTCTTGGGAACTGCTGTGTGGGGGCATACCGGGAATCCTCTGTGCAGAACCCCACCCCGTTGTGGTATGGGGGGCACAACAACCTTCTCCAGCCTCCAGATGTCTCGGAGTGAGTAGGAATGATGAGCATTGCAGTCCGGTGCATCCAGAGGCATCAGGCTGGGGACACTGGACCAGGTGGGGGGAGCCATGCGGAGCCCGGTGATTTCTAGTCTGCTCAGCATCTCTTGACCTACCCAGCTCATGGAGGCTGGAGGAGGGATTTAAAGGGAGGTCTCCCACCTTGTTGCCTGCTTAGGTTATAGTGAAGGAAAGGAAAGGAAAGGTCCACATTTATTTTGATTGTACATCAAGTTCTGGTGTCCCTGCTTGTTGATTTTAACATGACTTCAGTGATACGAAGTCTCAGATTTACATGAAGGGCTGTTGCCAAAGCAAACAACATAATTTTCAGACTAGCTTCAGCTTCAAATTCCTCGGGCTGTATGAACCTGCTCTTAATTTAATATCATGTTATCGTGATACTGTAAACAACTATTTGTCACTGCTTCCTTTGATTAAAAGGGAAACTGTTGTGCCATTTGATTAGTGAGTCTATAGTAGCCTGTAGCATAGAAATACATTTCCTTCCTTCCCTCCCTCCCTCCCTCCCTCCTTCCTTCCTTCCTTCCTGGAAATATGATGGCTTAACCCAGTGTGGATTTCCCATGGGTATGAGACAACTGATGGATGCGAACCTCTAAAGATTATTATTAATTATTATCAATTGTTTTTATTATTCATTGTTTTTAGATGAGTAGATTTTACTCTGTTTGGGGGTTTCTTTAAAGTACCATAACAAAATAGCCACAGAAATGGCCAGGAGGCAAAACCTGGAATGCCCGCACTCACGTTCCAAGTAAGGTAAATTCTGCCGCATCTTCCCTCGTTACCGTTCCCACTTCCAGCCCAAGATGAAGCCTCTGGGCTCCCAAATGGGACTAACCAGGGGCTGGTACTCCGGAAACAAATGCGAGGTGCAACGCACACCCAGCCCACCTCCCCGTTCAGCACAGTGGACAGCTCAGGTGCCCAGTGCGGTGCCGGTGCATGGACACAGGTGGCCTGTTTCTCCACACGAATCGAAGGAGCACCCCGTGCAAGCCAAGCCTTTTGATTGCTAAATCATTTCCTAGCAGTAGCCACAAAAATGGAGGGACCTCTGCTCCTACTGAAGAAAGACTCATACTGAAAAATAACCCTTCTTAACAAGGAAAATGCACCAGCTCTCCATTGCCCGACGGAATTGCAAGGCTGATAGGCAAGCTGCTTGCCGTTGCCCTGGCTAGATGAAGCACTGGTCCAAGGAGTACCTGGGCATTTCTTCATAACTCTTGGTTGTCATAAGAGGAAACCTGTAGAGAAATCAAGCAGGATAAGAAATAGTATTTTGGCTGGGAAATGCCCGTGCTGTTGTTAGCTGTCCTGGGCAAGCAGTCCAGTTCTCGGCTCTTCCTCCTCTGCATCTGCAGTGATGATCAGGCTGTCCCAACGCGATGCGTATGAAGTACGTTTGAACACTTGAAACGTGCTCTGCAAATCCGGACTCTTGCTATGACTGTTGTTCTTATTGCAATGCTCCCGAACCAAGTTTCATTCCTCTCCTTTAATGACCAAGGGTGCTTCTTGTGAGCCGTCATCCAAAATCTACCAGGAATGGTCTCTACCTCAGGGAAAAAAGAAGGAAGAAATCACCTGCTTTGTCCATTATTTACCAGGAAGCTGATATTTCAACCACGAGTTGCGGTGTTGTGCTCTCGCAAAGCTCTCATTCGTTTTAGGGGCATGAGTAACAGCAACAAATGAAACGAGTTGCTCATGACCCGCACCAGCAGGATCGGGACCTACAGGCTTTATATCAACCAGGCGCGGATGCCTTTTGATTCTGTGACCAGGGACTTTTCATGCAAATGCGTTGCAACCTTGTTTGCAAACCCTGTTCTGCTTTGCTTTCTCTCACCTGTCTTCTGCATGAGCGACAGAATTTGTGAGAATGATTCTTACCAGCATGTATTCTTTCTAAAGTTGCCCTGGAAGATGTAAATTGGATGGCAAGGATTTGTGTTTTCAGCCAGCAATAATGATAATCCAACACAGAAAAGAAAGAGCAGGGCAACATTTCGGCCCAATCCAGTGTTGTTGTTTATATATTTGTTTTATGTTGACGTTTTTCTACAAATGTGGTGTGTGTGGGTGCATCTTGAATCTCTGGAGCATTTCTGTGAGATCCCCAGTTCTGTGACATATTTAATGTGCAGTGAAGCCCTCCCAACTTGGCCCCCTTCTGATGTGTTGGACTACAACTCCCACCATCCCTGGCCATTTGCTCTTTTGGCTGGGGCTGAAAGGTATTTCAGTCCGACAGTTCTGGAGACTGCCAGGCTTGGGAAAAGTTGGTGTAGTCATTTAAGTTGCCTCGGCACCTCCTTGCCTGCAAGAATGAAAATGTGGCATCCAAGGTTGCTTTTCAAGGGCAAACATGGTGTAGAAACTCATGTAGCGCTACATTTCCCATGACAGAGTTCCTTCTTCTTGGGTGCTTCTTGCACTCATCCCGAGGTGCATTCCCACGTTCAGGATGATTTCAGAGATGTTTACAAGGGATCTGCGATGTCAGTATTTGACTGTCCTTGTGCTGTGTACGTTCAGTGTGGCAGTACCACGTCCGTGGCCTTCTTGGACTAGGTTTCCACGAACCCTTCATCTTTCCCCACTGAATTGCTGCCCTGTAGGTCAGAATTGCCTGGGCACATGAGCAGTGGCAAGGGATTTCCTTTGGACCATCAAATTGCCCTGAAAATGAAAGCTGAGCCCAGCCTCGCCTTCCTTCCGGGTGTAGATGCGAGGCCTGAATCCGTGTGCAAACACTTGGACAGGTGAGCACAAATCCCGCCTCCTGGCTCTGCTTTGAAATGGCCCTTCTATTTGCTAGGCATCCTTGCAGAATGTGTGGCCCATGCCCATGGGTAGGAAAGGGCTGGGGTGAAAAGTCAGGGAGGGAGGGAAAGCTGGCTTAGCAGAGAAGCATTTCGCGCCCTGGGTCTTGGCCCGGTCAATTCGCAGCTCCGTCCGAAGCCAGCAACTGAAAGCATTTGGTTGGCTGGTGTCAGTGTTACTGTTCCGTGGGGTGGAGTGGCCAGGGGCGGCAGCAGGGGGAGAAGAAAAGCCCCCTTGGTTTGTTTTGTACAAGATGTTCTCTGAGATTGCCGTGGGTGAGCTTAGAGAGACCCAAAGTTTGAAGGACCCAAGAGGAAATGTGATTTAGATGAACATAGGATCGTGTTGTTACTGTGCTTATATACCTTAAAAAAGGCAGCTGAGGTGGTGTGGAAGGGGTGACCATGGTTTCCGGGCGCCCTAACCAAGTACAAATTCAAAATATCTCCAGACCAGCATAGAACCAAAGTCTGCAGTGGCAGAGGAGAGATGATGGTCAACCCAGAGAGTCGGAAGCACACTGTGGGACTGCACTGAAGTCCAGGTGGATTTGCTTCCATTCTCACGACCAGCTTGTGCCTCCCGATGATTTAGACTACAACTCTCAGGACTCCCAACCACTGGCCATGTGCTGCCTGCAGCTGATGGGAGTGGAGGTCCAAAACATCTGGAGTGCCCAGCTGGGAAAGGCTGGTCTGTGTCTTGTACATTCTTGGGTAAGAAGGCCAGCCCACCAGGATCAGTCCAGAGGCCATCTCTAGGCCAGGTGGGCTTCCTTGAATGTAGATGTTTCATACTGAATGAGTGCTCTCTTCCTCCGTAAATACAAGCCCTTTGGAAAGCCATCTTAAGTTAGTTTCCATCACATCCAGGAGAATAATCTCTTGACCTTTGGGCACAAACATTTCTCTCATGGAGCCTAGAAGAGTTTGTCTTCCAAAACTTAGGAGGAATAGATTTTCGCACATGGTGATCTGCATCTTAAAAGGATGGTGGGGCATTGTGGGAATTAAAGTTGGATTTGCCACAGCATTCCCATCCACAAGGGCATGGGCACGCCTGATATAAATCTCGACCCACAACTTCCAGATAGAAGCTGTGATCAGGCAGGGCGGAGATTAAGCAGAAGAAAGTGACTTGGTTTCTATTGCTGTCACCCAGCCCAGTGAAAAGGCTCCTGGATTTTGGCCCACAGAGGCAAACTTCACCACAGCCAAGTGTGCAGCTGAGCTCACCGGGGGCCGGGGTTGGTGTGCGTGGGACACATCCTGATGTGGAATCCTTCCACACGCCTGCTGCACTCAGGTTTGTCCCTGACGCGTGCATGGGTGCCCCCGGTAGCAGAATTTGGGGGTCTGATATCAAGGCAGCTGAGCGGAGATTGCATTCTGTGTCATGGAAGGGAGACGGAATGTGGCCCAAGGTCAGTCGGGATGTCACTTGGTTCTTGAGGCCCTGCTCGCGTGCTGTTACTGCTTGTACTTGGCTGCTCGTTAAATCAGCTTTCTGGAACTGGCGTTCCAAATTGTGACACAGGATGCAACTTCACGGTTCCCCCAGGGAGCACTGTTACTCTCTGGGCCTCGTCCTGCCCACGTAAACAGTGGGTGAAGCGCTAAGCCTGCGGCAGGTTCTGCCCCTGCCAAGCGCAGTCGGGGAGGGAGCCCCCAGGCCGGATGCTTCCCCAGCCCCTGCACATAGAGACTTAGCATATCGGGGGAAGGCAGAGCTTTCCCCTGCCACCCCAATTTCCGCCTGCAGGTACACCTGGCCACCTGGAAACAACGGCTTGGTAGCAGCTCGCCAGGGTGCGTTGAGGGACAGGACCTGGAGATTCTCTCTTCCAAAACAGTGAGCTTGTCTCCTGGCCTTGCCACCCCAGAAGCCTCTGCTGCCTTTCCATTCTTTTAAAATTCAAATTGAAAAGTAACACAGAGAATAACACACTTTCTATTTCGGTCCTCTTCAGGAAGAGCGGACTGAAAAGCACTTTTCTACCCTTTATTTTCTAACTTCCTTTTCATGCTCTTTGAAATCCCACTGAGCTGATGATTGTTAGTTCTGTATTTTTTAAACAAAAGGAGCGGGGATAAAATTCTGGATTTTTTTGTAGAACGTTCTGTTTAGCTTTTTAGCTTGTGGTTACTTATACGAGAGAAATAAAGCTAGAATAAACTGGTTCTTCTCTTGAGGTGCTGTTTGCTTGTTTGCTTTGGAGCCCACTCACAAGTTACACACGCGGTTGGCACTAATGCTGGTGAGAACAGGCCCAAACACACTGTTTTCACAAGTGGGTGGACCAGGCAGAATGCAGGGCTTCCATTTAGGGGTTCTCCGGCGAAGCACCATTTCCAGCTGCACAAAACCAGCGCGTTCCCCACCCCACCCTTCCTTGCCCAAACACCCACCAGAATTTTTCCAATGGAAAACAATAACAAGATGATTATTATATTACCAACTGCACAAAAACTTGGTTTGCAGCAATTTGTAAAACAATGTAAGAAAATGTATCTAGCTGCACAGCCTGCCTGCCTGCCAACACCCTGGCAGAATCGAGGACTCTGCCCCAATGCTTTTTGTTAGTTGGGGTACTGACACCTTCTCCCCTCTCTCTTCCCAGCTTCTCAGGCTTCCCTGGTCCCTCTAGGTTCTGCTGCAGTTCCCCCAGTAGCTGGGTGGGAACGAAATCCCCGGGCACAATATATATCTCCCTATTGCCATGCAAAGTATTTTGGGCTGGCTTGTTGTTCATGGCATGACGCTAAACCCTTAGCATGCTGGACAATGGGTTTGTCCCCTGCAGGCCAAGAAGCGCCATGGGGGTGGCTCAGGGCCCCTTGCAAGCGCCTCGCCTCAAGGCATGTGGCTGCACCCCCATTTGGGGGCAGCTCTCCTTCCTTCTTTAGTTCAATCCCTTTCCCTGCACCTAGACTGGAACTGGGCCTGGGCACAAACAGGTGCATTGCTGAACACTTATTTTATTTAAGTCTCGTACTCTTGCATTCCCCTTCCCTCCTTTGCCCACCAAACCCCACTGTCAAAATGTCAGGAATAAATTCAGGCTGGGGCCATTCCCTTGGGGCTCCACATGCCTGGAATGGACTGAACACGGACTGATGCTCAGAGCAAGGTCTCCGCCTCATGGCTCTCCTCCGCACGCTTCCGGTCCTGGGATGCTTGGCACATATTTTCACCTCTTCAATCTGCTCAGCAGAAGCCCAGCCGGCTGAAATTTCTGGCTGCAAGGGAAAGCAACTCGGCACTTGCCCACAGCCGGGCAACAAAAATGCCATCCCCAGGATGGCATTTCACACGTGCAGCACAGGTCAGCAGCAGCGACAGGTACGTGCAGGTGGAGAGGATCCCCCGGAGGCGGCTGCTTTTGCTGCGGCACCCTCCTGATGGTGCTGAAGCACCTGGCGAAGCAGAGGCGCCTGTACAAAGGGCTTCTCAACAGAAGGGTAATTGAGTCAGGAACCCCGCTCGGAGCGGCAGAGCAAAGTGGCTCCGTTGTTTGGCTCAAGTGCCGCTGCGCAGCCGCATCTTGAGAGCTCTCGAGCCACTTCAGAGCCTGCCCCGGTTGCCAGCTCCGGAGCCGTGATGCTCTCAGCAGCCCCGAGCCGGGAAGACGTTCCTTGGACCTGGGACCTCGGCTGCAGTCGCCGCGGCTGCCGCTCTGCACGCCCCCTTCTCCTCCTGTGCGGGGGCCAAATAGCATTCCAGGAAAAGATCGCCCCGTGACCCTCCCATCACACGAGCTTTTATTGCAAGGAGGTTCTTTTACTCATTTATTTCATTTCTTTTCGGTGGGCGGGGGACCAAAATCACGGGGGGGGGTTGGTTTGCAGGCCTTTTAAGGACCACATTCATTCTCTGTCTGCAAAACAAATTCGGGAGGCTAAGACGGTGCAGCGGGAAGGAAGTTTCTACTGGCTCGCCTTGTGGGTGTGGGGGGTGTGTGGATGTTTTTCACCTCAAAGGTCCTGTTCCATGTTGGAGAAACCCACAAGTGCCACATTCCAAAGATGGGCTGAGGGCAGAAGAAAGCCTACCAAAATGGCGGGCCATTTAACTGAAAGTGCTTACTTCCAGGAATTAAGCTTTAGGAGAGACATTTCAGACTTTTGAGAGGAGGTGGATCCTGCAAAGCCGGGAAATTGCTCAAGAATTGGTGGCTGGTGTCCTCTTGACCCCCCTGGAGGACTGAATTTGGACTTGGATTGGGCCAGCTTTGCTTTCCGTGTTTGAGGCTCATTGCTCCTGCCCTAACCTCTGTTCGGCAGCTTGTTTTTTAAATTAAGTGATGCGCATCTACCTAAAAAGCTGGTCCCTTGTGCCTCTTGTCCTGAGCATTCAGGTATTTCGAAAAGATGCAGCAAAATATTAGTAAATAAAAAAACTGACAGCAAGTGATGCCAGAAGAAAATGAATTGGTTTGTTGACTTACTGTTCCGTTCAAGTCGCATACATGAGATTCTCAGGAATAGATTTTCAGCTTTTTTTCATGCTAAAGAGAGAAAAGCAAAAAAGCAGACCAAAACAAATTGGGGAGGAGTATGGAAAGGGATTGTGAAGCTGGAGCTTGAAAGGTGCTGAAAATGGCCCACAACTATAAGAAAAAAGGAGAATGTGTGAAAATAAATCTGTTTGTTAGTCCAAATAACTGCTTTTCTTGAATGCCTATTTTTATGGTTTCCTCGTGGGGCATGTCATAAAGAGCAAAGGCAGGAGATGGTTGTGAATAGGAGAAAGAATAAAAGGCCTGAAAGCAGATTTGTTCTGCAAAGGGTTTTAAATGCGAAGGTGTCGTGATGTGACAGAAGGTAAGGAGAAGGAGGTGTGGAATTCAGAGATGAAGAAGTACCCATTTCCTTGGAAATCGCATTTGGCCCACGGCCCACGGCCATTTGGGAAAGCCCGTGCGATGCGATCTGGGAACAGCGATGTCAGCCAGGCATGTAGAAAAGGGATTTCTGATGTGGATGTGCAAGGTTAGGGTTCGGGTTGCCCATAGAGGACTGTCCACCACCTTATTAGGCAAGACTCTGGAGAGGGTGGCTGCTGACTCTTTCCCAGAAAAAGAGGAAATGCATCACTCTAGAAAGAGGACACCCCTCTGTGTCACATTTGCCTATATAAATGGATACATGTAGGTGCACGTTCAGAAAGAATAATTATACTTTAAATAGAAATATTTCTCTCCAAAATATACGACTACCACTCTGTATGACTCTGGTGCGCCCGCAACTGGAGTATTGTGCTCAGTTTTGGGCCCCTCATTATGGGAAAGATATAGCCAGCTTAGAGTCAGTGCAGCATAGGGCCACAAGGCTGGTGGCCGGTTTGCAGGGGATGGGGGATGGGGCGAGACTAAGGGAACTGGGTCTCTTCAGCCTGGAGGAGACTCAGAGGGGATCTGTTGGTGACATACAGGTATGTGAGGGGGTGTCAAATGGAGGTGGGTAGAGACCTGTTCTCTCCTGCAGAGGAAGGCAGGACACACTCCAACGGAGCAAAGCTCAGGGGAACCAAGGTTCAATTTGGATGCCAGGAAGCACTTCCTGACAGTCAGGACCCCGAGGGTGTGGAATGGGCTTCCACGGGAGGTCGTTGAGGCCCCATCGGGGTGGGTGTTCAAGGACAGGCTGGACGTGCACATGGTGGGCATGTCGTGAGCGGAGCCGGCTGGAGCCGGGGGTCAGACTAGATGGCCCAGGAGGTTCCTTCTGACTCACTCTCTCTGTTTCTAAAATGTAGCCGTGCTGGACCATGGGCTTTGGTTTCTTCCATGGGGCCCTTTGGCTCAAAACCTGCATGCACTCCAAAGAAGAGGACTTTCCCTTGACACCTGGCTATCCTACCTCCCATCCTGGTGGCTTCCAGATGTGCCAGACTCCAGCCAAGCCAGCGTGGCTCAGTTAGATAAGGCGGCCTTGGGAATGTGTTCCCGGAGAAATAGCGCCTCATTTGCTCAGGGAGTCCAAAGCGCCGCTGCATGCGTTTGGCACATGTACAAAAATTGTTAACAGTCACAAATGCACTAATAATTAATAATAAAACCTGAACTTCCCCACACCCTGCCTTTAAGCTTTGATCATGCCAGATTTGGTTATACTTAAAAGGAGATTTCCTGTGAACGTTTCTTTTGATCTACTCATAACCACCATTGGAAAGGCTGATCTTGGGTGTGTTTCTCCAACCAGCTTCCATGTTCAGCCCTAGTGATTCCCTTGGAGTTCTGCTTGGCCAGCTAGAAAAATCACCCCCAACACATGCTGAAATGCATGTAAGACGTCCAGTTGGGAACCGACTGCTCTTTTAGTACTTGCTCACTACGAAAAGACACACAAAAGCGGTTCTTGAGGGCGAAAAGCTTTTCCAAGGGGAGAGATGGACCTTTCAGCTAGACATTATTCATCTGAAAAATGCAGAATCTGTTTGTCAAAAAGGAATTGTGCTGATCAAGTAGCTTTTGGTAAACTACAGAGAAAAAGAAGAGTCCTCTGTGCAATGCCATGCCGGTTTACCCCCACTGAATTCAATGGGGTGCATGCCCAGGAGTGTTTGCCACATTGCTGCCTGAAACACACCAGATGAGCGCCAGGTGAGCACTGGCCACTGGCCCTCAGGGCAACTGGCCATCTGACAGGACACTGAAAGCTGCAGGGAAGCTGTGTCCCCTCTTTGCTGGGAAGAGGACCATGGGAAGAGGGACCAGAATGGCCCCATCCATCAGCCAAAGGAGGTCCAGCTTTCTTCCTCCCTGCAAGGGACAAGTTCGAACTCCAGGTTCACCAGTGGTCCATGGGAACTGGCTTGGGCTTCAGCCACCAGCCAAGAGACTAAGAAGGCCGCCACAGTGTGGAGACCATCTATGCCTCTGCAGAAGATCATTCAGGCGAACGACGGGGCATCAGTCTTGCCGGATCCATGCTTAGGTGATTTTTTTATTTTCTTGCATCCCACCTTTTATCCTGCAAGGAAGCCAGTGAGATGGCTCATGCGATCCTCCTCTTTCTCCATGTTATCCTCCGAACAATCTTCTGGGGTGGCTTAGGCTGGGAGACCGTCACCGGCCCAAGTCCACCCATGGAGACCAGAGCGTGGGCTCTCCGGAAGCCCAGCCTGGTGCTGCACCCGTCCACCCCATCACACCGACTCTCCTTCACCACGGCGACTGGGCCAGTTTATTTCAGTGGCCATTCTATGCTTTCGAGCACGCCTCAAGCTGCGTCAGGCCCCGTGCCATGACAGGTGCCAGGACTGGGCTGAGTGAGCCACGGAACGTGGGAGGCACCGGGCACAAAAGGCAGGGACCGGCATCAGGGGTCACGCCAGAAGGACGAAGGGCACCCAGAGCCCGGGAGGACCTTGGTGCACAAGACTGGCTCGGGTGGCACCAGGTGACCTTTGCACCAGAACCCGGGCCCTCTGCCTTGCCTGGGCAGGGCATTTCAGCGAGAAGTGGCCCACACTTCAAGGGCTGGCTGTCCCCCTGGCAGGCGATGTGCAGGCTCCGAAGACTGAAAATCGGGCTTTGAATTACTCTCCAGGCCAGACCGGAAGCCTCGAGCCGGTCCCATTCGGCTGGTCCCAAGAGCATCTAACTGCTGTGCTGGGAACCTGCGCTCATCTCCGTGTGGTCTTAGCGGTCAGCTAAGCTTGGTGTCAGTCCAGAAAGTGATCCCAAACAGGTTTGGGGGGAGTTTGTGGAAATAAGCTCCAGGGAGCTTCAGAGCGGACCTGCACCACTCCTAAGATTCCCTGGTGAAGTTCTTTCACTTGCAGCTGGAGCCACAGACTTAAGCTGATGCCCCTCCTGAAATCCATGAGCTTGCCTGCTGCTTTCTCCCAATGAGAGCACTGTTAAAGGCAGAGGAGCAGGCCAGGCCCTTTTCCTGGTCAGTTGGCAACTCTGGAAAGCAAATACAAAGCAGGAGGTGATGGCGATGAGCCGCAGACAGGGAGGGGTGGGGGTGGGGGTGGGGGGGAAGGGACCGCTGGGGCTCACGTTGTCACAGGAACACCGCCGGCGGCAAATATACATTTTATAACACCCCATAAAAGTCAAACTACCCGAAAGGTCATTTGGGCTTCTGTGAGATTGCACTGGGTCCTTTGAGCTCATTTGCTGACACTTTTATGAATCCATGCTTAATTTCAACTGGGCGGCTGTAAAACTGTTTTATAGGGATGTTTGCCATGCTGGAAAATGATCAGTAAAGAGCAAGCGCTGGAACATCTTCATCAGCCCCGTGCGGACGGGCAGCGTGCCCCTGCCTCATTGCCCTGCTCGCCTTTGCTCTGCTCCCCGAAATTGCTCTCTGGCCCTGGACCACGAGCGGGGAGAGGGGTGCGGGCCGCCTGCTGTGTGTGTGCTGGGGGCTTCTTCGGCAAGCATGGCTTGTACCGTTATCGGGCCGGGGGGAGGGCGGATCGGTGATGGCATTTGCGATGTTTGATCCTCATGGCATTTGATCCTCTTTCATCTCCGGGGTTTATACAGTAGCTGGGGGTGGGGCTTCAGGGATGTGTGACCCCAGCAATCCATGTGGCTTTTCGGGGGGCTGGTGGGCGCTGCCACAGTGGACCAAACCAGGGGCAAGCTGGCATCACTGTGATTCCAGCTCAGAGGCGCTGGGAGCGGCTGGTGAGAAACTGGCTTAAGCACTGCAGAACTGCTCGCAGTCAGAAGGACAACTTCGATTCAACAGGATGGAATATAACCTATCGCCTATAAAGCCCTAAGCCAGTGGTGTGAACCTATGGCACGTGTGCCGCAGTGGCAACGCAGACCCTCTCTGTCGGCACGCGAGCCAAGGCACCCCAGCATCGCCCCACCAGCCGAGCATCGGATAACAGTGCACTCAGGGGCCATGCACATGCTCGGAAAGGAGTAGTGGCGCCAGGCGATGTCATGAGCTGTGACTCATTAGCCGCGACTTGTCCGAGCTTTCACATGTCCGGTCAGTGCGCTGCCAAGGAGAGAGAGAGAGAGAGATTTGCTTGGACTGACTGTGAGCTGTTTTTTCTAAACTAAAACCTCAGTATTCAGGTTTTATTGCAGTGCTGGATAGGTGGGTTTTGGGTTGCGGTCCCTAAAAGGTTCACCATCACTGCCCTAACCAGTTTAGGACCTGGTTATCTGAAGGAGCACCTCCTTCCCTTTGTGCCTGCCCACCCCTTAAGATCTGGGGCAGAGGTCCTTCCTTGGGAGCCCCCCTTGAAGGAGATTAGCAGGGTGGCTACCCAGAGGAGGACCTTCTCTGCAGTGGCACCCTGATTGTGGATTCCTGTAACACGGTCTACATGGGGCTGCTCTTAAAGACAGTCTGGATACTGCAATTGGTTCAGAACAGAGCTGCCAGATCACTGTTGGGGGCTGGTTGCTGTTCTCACATAACGTCGGCCTTTTATCGGCTTCACTGAAGTCTGGGCCCAATTCACGTCACTTCACTGAAGTCCGGGCCCAATTTAAGGTGCTGGTTATGACCTATAAAGCCCTAAACGGCTTGGGACCAGGATACCTGAAGGAATGTCTTTTTCCCTACATGCCCAGCCGCCCCTTAAGATCTGCAGCAGAGGCCCTGCTCCGGGAGCCCTCCCTGAAGTTTAATTTTAATTATATTTTTATGCTCAGTTTGTGTATCATTTCTATTATTTGGGTACCTATGTATTTATTGGTTTTGAATTGTAAGGCATCCACGGACCCATTCTGTATTGGACGGGGTAAAAAATACCCAAATAAATTAAATAAATAAATATGCTCCCTAGAGAGGTTCACCTGGCACCGACACTCGATTCTTTTCACCACCAGGGCAACCCCTTTTTAGTTTCCCATTATTTTAAGATTAAACTTTTATTTTAATCAGGTTTTTATGCTGGGCCTTTGTTGTTGGACTGTCCTGAGCCTTGTCTGTATAGGATGGGGTACACAAGTTTAAGAGCTTTTCAAGAACTTCCCAAAACAGAACTTGGGATCTAGGAAAAGATCAGCCACTGCAATCAGCAGAGGCAGTGGCAGGCATGCCCCCATGAACCGCCCAAATAATGCAAGTTACTGATTCAAGTTCCTGCATTGCTTATATGACTTCAAGTTCTCCATTTCTTTTATTCATTCTTACATTAATTATTATATAATATCAAATTAGGACGGGTTATGTCAAGGAAGTCAAGACAGCTTACTTAATCCTCCACCTCTGGATCTTATCCTCACAACAACAACCTTGTGAGGTAGGATAGGCTGAGAGTCTGTGACTGGCCCAGAGCCACCCAGTGAGCTGCACAGTTGAGTGGGGAGTGAACCTTGATCTCCTGAGCCCCAGGCCTGCTTACATGGCCCTCCTCCTGTCCATTTTATTCTCATAACAACAACCCTGTGAGGTAGGCCAGTCCGAGAGTCTGTCACTGGCCCCAAGTCTTCTAGGAGTCCCAAGGCCAAGGGGACCAGAATCAGAGTTCCTAAGGAGAAGGGCCTTTTCTGTGGTGGTGAAATCCTGACCCAGGAAAACTCACCGGGAACGTCTTTTATTCTACATTTTTGTTCTGGCAAGATTTTTCAGCCTGCAGTTTTAAAAACACTGCCTGTGTGTTTCTGGATCTTTGCAGGCTTTCACGCTGTTTTTTTGTTTTTAAACTTTGGTTCAACCCTTAAGATGCTTCTATTATGTTTTACCACATTGCTATATTCTATGATTTTAAGCTTCCTTTTGTGAACTGCCAGATTGGTTTGGACACTGGGCGTGCTCTAAGCACCATACCAGCCTATGGACTTCACAGTGGAACGGACACCCTTCCACCTTCAGTTTTCACTTTATGGCGCTCACTGCCACAAGACCTGGGGACCGCGACAGGCTGGCCGGGGTTTTCAAACCCCCTGGGGCTGCTGCATGGTCAGCTGTGAGAAATGAGGGTTCACCCGCACATCTGAAAGCATTCCTGCCCTGACTACCAGGCGGGTGCCTTCACCCCCAAAGCTGCCAGGCTGGGAACGGTTGGGAGCAGCGTGCTTGGCTGCTTGAGGCTGGTCCAGCAAGGTCGTGCCCAAGGGTCATTTTCACCACACACCCCAGACCAAGCACGGCATGCTTTTCAGTGGGAGGCATGAGGGAATTTAACCAAGGAGGGAAGATGTGCTGAGCAGATGCTTTGACCAGCCCCTTATGAGAAGTCCTGCTTCTTTGCATCCGCTCGCCCCTTCCTGCTCCCAGACTCATCTTCTGCCTTGCCGGGACCCAGCAGGCAGGAGCTCCCTGGGGCCAGCTGCACCAGCTGCCTGCCCGGGGAACGCGGCAGGGTGGGTGCGTATTGCCAGGAACGGGCAGCTGCAGGCGACACCTGCTCACCTAGCAACAACAGAACGTCTCTGGTAGTTGCAGGATTGGTCCCAGATGCTGCGGAAGCTTCCAGGACCCTCATGAGCACCACCTGGGATTCCTGGGAGCACAGCTATTTAAGAACTGGCTCTTGGCTCAGCAAGATTGCTTTCCATTTCTCTGCCTTTCGGATCTTTCCTGCTCCAAGATGCCCACCTTTTGCACTTCGGTCTTCCCAGCTCCTGCCTTGCTCTGACTGTGTGTTTGCCTTCTGGAATAAACCGCACTCTGGTCTCTGAGTTACTCCCGCTTTGGACTTCAGCTTGCTTGGACTTGGGCTGGTTAGTGGACTCTGGACTTGCATGACCACAGTCACTGTGTCTGGGTACCAGGGTGCTTGTCTAAATCTTGCCGCCCAAGCCCCGGCTCTCGACACGCATCAGTGCTCGCCTTGCTTCAGGAGAAAAGCATGCAGAAATACTGAGGCTGCTGCCCATTTTAGTCCCAGACCCCAGAAAAACAGGCCTCTGAAGGGTGTTGTGAGCCACCTGCCAGAACTGCACGAACAGCAAAGGCTGGCACTCGGCAAACGCAAGGTGGGGTGCAGCCACGCACCCGCTGAGGCTCCCCCCAGACCAGAATGCCCCCAACTTGCTCCTCCTCTTCTCCAGTGCAAGCTGTGCATCCCCTTGCCTCTTGCTCTGGCCAGATCCTGGCAATGGAGAGCAGCAGCAGCAGCAGCAGAATCTGGTCCATTTCCTCACCAGCCCTGGGCTGCTGGGTGAGCAAGAGGAGTGGCAGGTAATGGGGGCGGGGGGGGGGGGAATGACAATGGTGTGGAGATGGCAGGCTCCTGTGGGGAGGGGCACCCTGAGGGTGACTTGCCCACGGGCATCCCAGGACCCGCAGCTGGCCTGAGGACCCGTCCGAGATCCCCGTGTCCAACACCTGGGATGGGGCAGCCAAACAGAATGAGCAAGCCTTGGAGGCAAGGCTGCTGTTTTGTCCTTCCGTGCCCAGTGCCAAGATGTGGAGGTCTCTGAAGTGTGTCCATTTCTGATGAACTTTTGCTTGGCCCAGTAAGGCTGAGAGTCAGGAGGCCAGGGAGATGAGCCGCTTGCCCCTCCTGCCCTGGCGGTTGGTGGTCTGAGGGGCACATGCCTTACCTCCCTCCACACGGTGATAATAAGCCTCATCCTACGGATTCTGCTTCTCAAGCCACTGAGAAAAGCAGCTCTGGTTGATAAGCCAGCAACCCTGGGGTAGAAAGACCTCCCAGCTGTGCAGGGCGTCAGGCATGGGTTGTTTTTGGAACTGCAGAAGGAAGGGTGTCTTCTGGAGGGATAGAAGAAGGGAAAGATACAGAAACTTAATTCTCCAGTTCCTACATGTAGAGTCCAGTTCCAACATCCAATAGCACAATTGTTTCACTGGCTGCCTTCCCTCTGGCTTTTGCTTTATCTGTAAAGCCAGGAAATGATTTTCTGCTTCTCCGCCACTGGGATGAATTGCTGGGAGGGGTCGGCACAGCCCCTTTTGGACCTGCAAAGATTACGCTCAACTTCCACCTAAGCAGCCAGTTGTTGTAAGCCCACCCTCCATAAATCATTCGCATGAATCCTAATAATAATTGGTAAGTGTTTCCAAACATTTGCCCAGAGTATGCAAAATGCTATTACAGCTGCGCTATAGAGTCGGAGGCCTGGTTGGCATCATCAGCATCAGGCGTGTGAGATGAAATTAGGCGAACAGTGGTTCTTGCTTATGATCATCACAATATAATGTAATTAGTCTCTTTCTAGATCATGTGTTCCAAGATGTGCGATGCCAATTGACTTAATTTTATCCTAGCTGCTGCTGTAAAAAGGGGCCATGTGGGTGGAAGACGAGGCTGGGTTCATCCGTGGGGCAAGTGCACTAAGCAGAAGCTCTGACAGCACATTTTGGACCCCAAAACATGAGCTGGCTATTTCCCACAGATGCATATCGGTTTATTTGTGGTATATGCGGCTGGTGGAATTTAAGCCATGGTCCTTGTTAAGCAATGCGCAGGTGGTGAGTGTGGATTTGGGGGCCCAGCCTGGCCACCCCCTGATCAGACCTGCGCTGGCTCCAAAATGTAAGAGCCCTGCTCCTGTCTTGTTCCCAAGAGGGGCCAGCCAGGTTCCCCTGGGAAACCCAGAAGTAGCACAGGAAGGAGAAACATAGAGACAGAGTGAGGCAGAAGGGGTCTCCTGGGCCATCTAGTCTGACCCCCGGCTCCAGCCAGTTCCACTCACGACATGCCTACTATGTGCATGTCCAGCCTATCCTTGAGCACCCTCACTGATGGGGCTTCAACCAGCTCCGTGGAAGCCCATTGCACACCCTTGGAGTTCTAACCATCTGGAAGTGGTTCCTGGCATCCACCCTAAATCTTGGTCCCCTGAGCTTAGCCCCATTGGAACACGTCCTGCCCTCCACTGCAGGGGAAAAAGGTCATGACCCACCTCTGCGAGGCACCCCCTCACGTACCTGCATGCTGCTAACAGGTCCCCCCTGAGTCTCCTCCTCTCCAGGCTGAGAAGACCCAGCTCCCTCAGTCTCGCCTCATCTGGCTTCCCCTGCAAACCGGCCACCAGCCTAGTGCATGGATTCCAAAACACACATGCCCACAAACTGGTAGCATTTCTGGCAGCTTTATCTCAAACAGAATAGCAAATGGGGTTAAAGGTCTGTTGAAAGGACACCTGTTTTCCACAAATTTGTCCAACTTGTCTTGTAGCGCAGGCGTGTGCCACCTGCTGCCCCCTGCAGCCTCATTTCATGCAGCCCTTGGGCTCATTTCAAAAGACCCCCTGCAAGCAAATGGTTCAGGCCTCCAGCAAGAGTGATCCATCCCACCCTGGGGCGGGCAGAGAGCGGTGAAAGAGAAGGTGTGTCAGAGAGAAAACCTGGGAAATAAGAGGACAGCAGAGAGAGAGAGAGCGAGAGAGAGAGAGAGAGAGAGAGAAGGTGGATGGCATTCCGCCCACTGCCAGCATGAAGGGAATTGGCTCACCCCCTTTCAAAGTCATCCTGAAGTACATTCCTGAGCTTGGTTAGACAAAAGAGGGGCTGCAGCTACCAGCCCTCCCCAGTCAGCCATGCTGGGAGTTTTATTTTTATTTACTTATGGTTGAATCTATCATCTGCATTAACTGATAGTCCAGAACATGGGTCCTCAAACGATAGCCCACAGGCCAGATCCGGCCCACCATGACCATTTATCCAGCCCACCTCAGAGGTTTTGGACTCAATCGGAGAAAACGATCTCTGAGCAAGTCCAAAACCTCGGAGCCGGCGCAGGCATTCTCTGAAACTGAGCAGAGAGAGAGAGTCAGCGCACGCCCAAATTGCAGCAGCTCAACCGCGCATTTGCTGGATTCACACCCCCCACCCCCGCCGCCCCATTGCACACATATACAGAGCGGGAATACGGAGCGGGAAACAGAGGCGGGAAGAAGAGAAAGAGAGACGAAGATGGCAAAGGCGAAGACAAAGAAACTAAAAAAGGATTGAAGTAAGTAAAATACAACTTTTAAAATCTTTTTTTAATTATGCGAGCCTGGGAGCAGCCAGCCTCACAGCCTTCTCCTTGCGAGAAAGCTGCCGCCTCGCCGTGCCCACACCCACCGCTGCCACCTTTCAACTGGCCCCCTGTTGAAAAAGTTTGAGGACCCCTGGTCCAGAAGATCATTGCTGAATCATTACATTGTCTAAGGACAACACAAAGGCAACACAGTGCTGTTTTGTCTAAACAACAAATGTGCGTCCTGAGTCGATGCCCATCTTGAGGTACTAAGATCTGGGAGAGAGGATGCATGAAGGGACAGGCCTTCCTCTCTGTCCCAGAGTATTGGCAACGGATTTAATGAAAGCAGCGTAGATGCTGTTTCATATGATGTCAACAACAAAAAAGTTAAAATGTGACAGATTTTCCATCTCTAGGCTCGTCCATCAATTCCCACAGCCAAGTTGGTGTATTGTGGTGTCCTGCAGCAGCAGGGGCTGGACCCGATGGCCTTCCAAGTCTACTATTTTATGAGTCTATGACTTAATGACACATGACTACAACAACAATTTTATGAGAAATAGAGAGCAAGATGAGAGAGAAGGGGAGGAGGGAGGGAGGGAGGGAGAGAAGGGGGTATTCTCCCTGTGTGTCCCTAAAGTGGAGTATCACAACTCTGGTTTTCATGTTGGAACATGAATGTTCAAAGTCAGGTTCCAGCACATGCATGACAAAGGTTGATTTCCGCATCTGTGCAGTACCTGGATGGAGCCACATACTAGCAGGTGGAGGTCTCTCTTGAGGAGCCCCCACACCTCATCCTTGTGGGCCTTGCAGCTTGGGATCAGGTCGCAGATTGCAAGACATGCAGTTGCTTCGTTCAGCAGCCCCTTCCCGCTTCCCTGCTGCGTTTACTCAGCATTAACCCCATCTGACCTGCCCTCACCCTAATGGAAAGCAGCTGCTTTTTGCATTAGCCCATTTCCCCCTGGTAACGGTCAGCCCTACATCACTTCCCTCTTGAGCAACTGGGGCCATCTGTCTTGGGGGATTCGCTTAGATGGCGTTTTCCCCAGGGCAGCTCTGCTTTTTTTCGTGAAAACCTCCAAAGGACAGAATGGCTGTTTCCCGTGGAGGATATAAGGATGGAAGGAACTGCACTGTTTCCAGGTGATTCACCAAGGATGGATGTCTTTTGGCTGCTTGAGCAGGTGAGGACCAGTTTCCCCGTAGCCACACTGGTGCAAATCCCATGACAGAATTTAGGGAGTGGGCTATGTTTTGACCCCGCCCAATAGCCAAAACTCACCGTACCGTTTGTGTAGCTTAAACCCCTAAATCGCCATCTAATAACATAATGTAAAATCATCTATTCATGCAAACCCAAAACAATCTTTAAAAATCATTAAAAAATATTCCAGGTCCTTATAAAAACCTCATCTCCGTCTTCCTTTTCTCTATCACCCCCTAGCTGAAAGTCTCAACATATGTGGTGAAATGCCCAGGAGCAGAGGAAGGTCTTGATCTGACACTGAAAAAATGACAGGACTGGTGCAAAGCAGACCTAACTGGAGAAAGCTAGTTGGGGCCACCACTGGGAAGGCCTCCTCCCTTACTGATATCCTCTGGTCCTCAAGGTACATGGGCAAGCTTGCACTGGGAGGGGTCTTTGTCAGGTATTGCGGTCCCTTGGAGACGGGGCTATGCGCTTAAATGGAATTGCTGAATAAGGAAGAAAAAGTGCAGAAGAAGAGTCTGGAGAGACTTCCAGGTACTTCAAAAGCTGCCATAGGCAGAGGGCATTTCTAGAGGCGGGGCTGAACAACCTGCCGCACAGAGCCGTCGTCTCGTCGCAGAGGAAAATGCATCCTTTCAGCTCCCTGGAGGTTCCCAGATGGCCATGCTGCTTCTCCTTGGCCCTGCCTGCTTTCTCCCAACCACAGATCATCAGGTGCTTTCCGCGTTGTTGGGTGCTTTCCTCCCACTCTGAAAGGCTGACGTGCCCGTGATACTACGTGGGAAGCATGTGCTTTAAGTGAAATACGCGGACAGATTTGGCCCTTTGCCCTCCCACCACCGGAACGCAGCCCCCAGTCATCTCCAGATGCAGGAACCACCGGACTGTTGGTGGTGGGCAGCAGCAAGGTGGGACCACGGAGAGACTGCAGCCTTGCAGGATGGAGCTCCCCGGTCCAGGCGCCCCCTTCCTGGAGCTGGCAGAAGATCCAGCAGCCTGACTTTGTATAACTCCAGCTCAGAACCAGCCTTGAAAGATTCTTCTGCCATGGCTTACAGGGGTTGGGGGAATCCAGATAAAGCCTGGTAGAAAAAGGTTGCTTATATGTGCATTTGCTGCACAATCACATCTGCAACATCTCTCCCCTCTTTCTCAGAAAGTACCAGAATTCCAAGACAGGCTTCTGTTTAGTGTTATTTTCAAAGCTGTTCCTTTAAGAGATGGCTACTACCTGGGGGAGGGGGGAGCCTTGCAAAAGGAGGCTCCCAAGGCTATTCTTGGGCTGTTGTGGTTGTTAGTTGAAGTCTGACCGATGGACAACATTCCTCCAGGCCTTCCTGTCCTCCACCATCCCCCGGAGTCCACTCAAGCTCACACCAAGTGCCTCAGTGACCCCATCCAGCCACCTCATCCTCTGCCATCCCCTTCTTCTTTTGCCATCTATTGTTCCCAGCATCAGGCTCTTCTCCAGGAAGTCCTACCTTCTCATTAGGTGGCCAAAGTATTTGAGTTTCATCTTCAGTGTCTGGCCTTCTAAAGAGCAGTCAGGGTTGATCTCCTCCAGGACTGACCAGTTTGATCGCCTTGTGGTCCAAGGGACTTGCAGGAGTCTCCGCCAGCACCACAATTCAAAGGCCTCAATTCTCTGGCGCTCAGCCTTCCTTATGGTCCAGCTTTCACAGCCATACATTGCAACTGGGAAAACCATAGCCTTGACTATACGCACTTTTGTTGGCAGGGTGATGTCTCTGCTTTTTAGTATGCTGTCTAGATTTGCCATAGCTTTCCTCCCCAGGAGCAAGCGTCTTTTAATTTCTTGGCTGCAGTCACCATCTGTGGTGATCTTGGAGCCCAGGAAAATAAAATCCGTCACTACCTCCATTTCTTCCCCATCTATTTGCCAGGAAGTGAGAGCACTGGATACCATGACCTTAGTTTTCTTAATGTTGAGTTTCAAGCCAACTTTTGCGCTCTCCTCCTTCACCCGCATAGAGAAGCTCCTTAGTTCCTCTTCACTTTCAGCCATTAGAGTGGAATCATCTGCATATCTGAGGTTGCTGATATTTCTGCAGGCAATCTTAATTCCAACTGGTGATTCATCTAGCCCAGACTTTCACATGATGTGCTCTGCATATACAAGTAAATTTAAATAGGCAGGATGACAGTATACAGCCTTGCTGAACTCCTTTCTCATTGAACCGATCAGTGGTTCTGTGTCCAGTTCTCACTGTTGCTTCTTGACCCGCATATAGGTTTCTGAAGAGACAAATAAGATGGTCTGGTGCTCCCATCTCTTTAAGAACTTGCCACAACTTGTTGTGATCCACACAATCAAAGACTTTAGCATAGTCAATGAAGCAGATGTTTTTCTGGAGCTCCCTAGCTTTCTCCATGATCCAGCGTATGTTGGCAATTTGATCTCTAGTTCCTCGGTCTCTTCGAAACCCTGCCTGTACTTCTGGTAGTTCTTGGTCCACATACTGCTGGAGCCTAGCTTGTAGGATTTTGACTAACAGCTAACAAAACTGATAAGGTGGGCAGACAAGTTTTTCCAGCAGTAATGCGCTCACCCTCATTTGCATGCCAAGACCCCCAGTAATCCCTGTGCCTCAGTGATCATTATGTTAATCTCCTGTAATCAAGGCTACTGTATTAAGTCTCCTCTGCAGATCTCCCACATTCTTTTTCACTGTGTTCCCCTTATTTTGTCATTACCTGCTCAACTGCTATGTCATGTGATTCAGAGTCTATAAAACACTCTGTGTATGCTCTAAAAGCTTGTGGTTGGCAGTGAGGACCACCGCCCGGGAGCAGGCTGGCACAAGTCACTGCAGGGGCCTGGGTCATCTCAGCCATAAAAGCGCCAGTTCAAGGCGAGTCAACCTTCCCTGTGGGTCCAAGCGTTCATTCTCGCCATTGGCAAAGAGGCTCAGCCACAGGTCAATGCCTGCTGACGACAGGACGACATTACGGTGAGTCGTGAATGCTGGGGAGTCATGAGAAGAGAGTCCACGCCTTGCCCCAGCTTTGCAACCAGTGGAGCTTGGAAAAGGAGCCACCGCAGTGCATCTCGCGGGTTCAGTCAGGTGACCGTTTTTCACCCATTAACTAACCATCCTTACTTCAGGGAGCACAAATCATTAATCACCTGTGGCCAATACCGTTCCCTTCGGCTGCGATGGATGGAGGTGGAGGGAAGGCGCCCCGACATTCGGGTGACCTTGGGAGAAACAAAGCCGGGAAGACGCTCACTGCAGCCCCGGCCTACGTCAGTCAGTACATTCGCTCCTTTTAGCTTACTTTAGCAGTCCCGTCCCAAAAAAGCAGAGCAAAAATGGCGACCTGCCAAGGCAGGTCCTAGAAAACAGGGCTGTCCCTAGCTAACCAGGCCTGCTTATTCTTCTCCTGCTCCATTCCTCCTTTGTTTGCAGTTTAATGCCATTGCATCCCCAAGGCAATGCCCACACTGTGGCGGCAAATTCCTGAACTCTTGTGGAAGTCTTCACTGGGGTTGTGACGTGAAATGTGGGCCACGGAGAGTTCATAAAGAAGTGAAGTCTAAAGGCTGTTGATGGAAGGCTTTGTATTTGGGAAGCCTCAGGTGCTTCTCCAAAGATGCCGCCAATGGGCAGAACCCAAGAACGGCAGAGCGGGAAGGGGCCAACAAGGCCATCGGGTCCAACTACTGCAGGACACCAGTTTAGACCGTCCCACTCAGACGCCTGAGAAAGCAAGTTCAGTGCAGCGCAAGCAGTGCTCACATTATGGAGGGGAGGAACCTCCGTCCACCTGCTCCTTGACGTGTACGAACTTAGCCCTCCTGCTTCTGTTCCCTCTTAACTACGCAAACATGCGAGAATTGGGCTCTTTCTGGCTATTTCACCAGAAAAGCAGACAAAAGTAAGGGGGGGGGGAATGGAGTCAGGATGATGGTGCAAGAAAAGCTTTGTCCTGCGGTGCAGCCTGGCCTTGTGGAAGGGAAGCGCTGAACCAAGACACGTCCCCATAGCCAGTGCCCCGCCAACCTGCTGCCAGCAGGACAAGAAGCACGGGGGAGCTCCTTCTCCCCACTTCAGCCACCACGTCTGGCTCCTTCAGTCTGTGGGGTGGCACAGAATGCCTGGCATCATCCTTCCCTCTCTCCTTCCTTTCCCACCCACCAGAAGCACCCTCCTTCCTGACCATGCTGGGGCCGCTTCAGAGACCTCAGCAAGGGGCTGCCAGGGGCAATGGGAGGTAAGATTCCAGAATCCCCTTCTGCAGCCAGAGCCCCTCGGAAGAGCCTGCCCAAACTGCAAATTATGAATGCATCTCAAGCTCACTGTCGCTGACATCTCTACCAGCCCAAACGCTGTTGGCCGCAGTGAAGCATTGGCCATCATTTCCCCCCGTGCCAAGATGTGTTGCACCTGTGAGATCCCCGCCTGTCCAGAGCCAGCAACACAACCAGAGAGAGAGCAGCTCCAGGGACATTAAAGGGATGGGAAGATAACAGGGAGCAGTGGCTGTGCCCGAGAGTCTTCCAGGTGCCACCCCAACGCAAGGATTTCCTTTCTGCTTCTCAGCAAGGCCTGGCCTCCAGCAGCCTCTCTTGTGATTCACCTTGATTGTTACCTGAGGATCCAGGGGGCTCGATATGCAAACAGGGTTGCAATTGTCAATTGCATAAGAAGCTGCCTGAGCGTGGTGTATGTGGGTTGGGGGCCAAGATGTGGGGGGTGGATCCTACCCCCTAATGGCAGGCACCATGGACTAGAAGAGATGAAGAATCGCATCCGTGGCTGCAGCACGGAGGTTTTCTCAGTACAGATGCCCTGATTTACATCCAGTTTTCCAGGTTTTGACAGGCGGGGGAAGCAACAAAGAGCGGCAGGAAATTTTGGTTCAAATCCCAGCGCCTTCGCGCATGCATTCATTTAGCTGCCCGTTCACATGATGGAGCGCCCAGAGCAAGAGATGGTACTGACTCAAGCAGGATGATGAACTCCCCCTGCCCCCACCCCTTGCCATTTTCTTCTCCAACGGCCATGGGACCCCCCCTCCCCCCTCCTCGCTTGGACTCCAAGTGGGTATCTTGCACTTCTGTATTTCTTGGGCACACTGATCTCAGTCTTTGGAATCTCCGTGGTCACATTTTGGCCTGACCTCCCCACCACAAGATTATTCTGAGAAGAAACAAGTGGTACCTGCAACAAAATGTTGCAGCGCATCTTCACCAGGCAAGAACGCTCCTCTTTGCGGTGTCAGTTCACCAACCGGGCCTTCCTCCAGAGTGCTCTTTCTACTCCGGCCCCTTTTGCATTCTTCTTTTCCGGCTGACATTCAGCTGGAAGGGTATGCCCAGTCCCTGTTGGGAACATGGAGCATCTGCCCGGCAGGGTCCGACTTCAGCTTCACCACCTTTGGAGCGCATCCTGTGAGTCTGATGGAAGAATCCCATTCCCCAGGCATTTGGAGGAGACACAGCCGAGCCGGCTTCCCCATCAGTGCATTCCCAGCTACCGGCAATCCCTTTCGGAAGAGTGGCGGATGATGCATCCCGGGGGGACCAGAACATGCTGTTGTCATAGGAACTTTGGCAGGCTGAGCGGCAGGATGCCTCAAAGGACTGCGGCTCCATCCCTTGACCTGTCGGCAGCTGACTGCACGCGAGCTGTGGCAACGCGGTGCGCGAGAGGGGACAAGCCAGCTCATGGCTGCCGTTTGCCAGCGGAGGTTTGCATCCCGGGAAACAGGTACTGCTGCAGGTAATGGCACCCACCTGGACATCTGGCATGGCTCCACAGTGCCCCTTAGCGTGCCTCTGGTGTCAGGAGAGGCCCGTCTCACCTTCTTGTTCTCCGAAATTCCCTGGGCCGTCTTGACTTTCCTTTCAGCGCCAGGCAAAGACACCACCTTTGTGGGCATTTTTTTAACACTTAGCCTGGATGCTGCGGCCCCTTTTATATTGCTTTTATAGATATTTTTAATTTGTTGTGTTTTAATTTGTTTCAACGTGTTTTATTCTGTTAATATGTTTTATGCATTGTAAGCTGCCTAGGAAGGCCTTGGCAGTTACAGGTGGCCTATAAATACACGCCTAAATATATAATAAATAAATAAATAGAATGCATCCCAAGCTTAAGCGCTCAGTTTTGAGGTAGGCCAGGCTGAAAGCATGACTGGTCCAAAGCCAGCCAGTGAGCTCCATGACTGAGTGGGGAATCAAACCTGCATCTCCTGGGTCCCCAATCCTGCACTCTTAACCACTAGACCGTACTGCCTTGCTGGGAGAAAAGACAGTCATCTGCCCCATCCTGCATCCCTAGACAAAAAGGACATTTGGTTCCATCACCTTCTTTTCCCAGTTAAAGGGGAATGTACTGAATGGGCAAGAAGAATCCGGACAGCTATACTAATGACAGATCTTTCTGGTAAGGAACATCTAAAATATAACTGAATAGTGATCAGGGTTAAGACTGAGCTGCATTATTCATCACAAGTGCTAAATCATGCAGTGTGGAGAGAAAGGGAGAGAATGGAAGTCAGCTGACTTTGGTTGTCGTGAATATTTGTTCTAGCTGGGGGTGAGAAGGGTGGGCACTCAGCTCTCAAAATACCAGTGGGGGATTGAATGATGGCTGCATAGTCTTTGGGTAATCAACACATCTCTCACTGAGCAACCTCGGGAAAAAACAGCTGCCCATGCTCGTTTATGTCATCCATTCGTGGTTTATTTAATATATTTCCTGCCTCCTATTTTTTAGCATAAACCCTTCACAAGGTGACTTACAGCAAAAACGTTGCAGGCAAAACGATCCTGCAAGCATAACGAAAATGCTGCCCAGTTAGCTCGGTTGCTTAAACTGGACAGTCAGACATGGATGCCAAGAGCTGGATTTCCATGGAATAAGCCCCCTGCCGCGGAATCGCTCTGGCTCTGCAAAGTGGCCAAATAAAAATACGGCCACTTTGGAATAAAAAATCAGTGCTGGCATTTTGTGACAAAGTTACCAAGAATGTAACACGGGGTGCAGTCCTGGGGCCTCTCGACATCATTGGCGGGGCCACAGGATTTTTGGGGGTGCCCGCTCCAAGGTCCTGTGGCACGGGCCCTGTTCCCTTGTGGTGGCACAGAGAGAATGGCACAGGATCCGCAACGCCAAAGCCCTGTTTGGGCCCACTTGCCCACGCGGTGCACACCTCTGTGTGAAAACCATCCTCTGGTGCACCATCGGCAAGAACTTGTTCTCTGGGGAGCAAGAACAACGCGTGGCTTGTCAGCTGGCCAGGGATCCTTCCTCTTCCCCCAGGGACCTGAAGGCCGGATTCGAGGCTGCACTGACTCCGTTGTTACGTCCCATTCTTTGTTGCATCCCGGAGGGAAGGGAACCCTGCTTGTTTTCCAGAGAATCTTTGCTGCCATCCATTGGCAGAACCCCTCTATGGCAGAAATCCCCCAAACAGGATTCCCAACACTTTGGTCTTACTTGCTACTTCCTCTATATCTGAAGCTCTGAGATGGGAAGTTTGGGGCCATTTGCCCGGCCTCCGGTCTCCCCTTTGGCTCACATTAGGAGAGCGCGTGTGTGTGAAAGAGTCACGTTTGACAGCAAGCTCCGTTTGACCCATGTGGGTCCCATGTGGTTTCCTTGTCAAATAAATGCAGCAGTCCTCTTGGGGCTCTTTGGGGGCAGCAATGAGGCAGAAACGCATCCTGTAGCTTGCTAATTATTCCAGGCCATGGTAGGAAGTGTTAACCTGCCCCGTGGCCCTTGGCAGCTTTGCTGCAGCACGACAGACGAGGCTTTAAGTGAGACTGAATGGGGGGGGGGGGGCCGACACACAGTTTGACTGTGGAACTCGCTTCCACCAGGTGTGGCAGCGGCCGCAAGTTTGGATGGCTTTAAAGGGCAATTGGACAAAGGCCTGGGTGAAAGACTATAGTGGCGACTAGTCCAATGGCCCACCGGCAGGGTCAGAGTGGTGTGCCAATGTACACCATTGCTGGGGAACATGGGTGGGGAGTACTGTTGCACTTCCATCCTGGTTGAGGGTTCCCGGGGGAGCTGGCTTGACTGCGTGGACAGCGAAGGTGCCATGGAAAGTGGTGGGCAGCTGGGGCCCTTGGGAGGTTTCAGCCTGCTGCTCTCATCAGCTGGGATCCTGGGCAAAGCCAGTGTCCCACGAGCTACATGCGGGGAGGGACCCCCAGCGTGGCTAGAGAGGACGAGCTGAGGAGATGGAGAAAGGCAGGGAAGGGCTGCTGAAACGGGAGCCGCTTCTCCAGTTGACCTCGCCTCAGAGGGCTGCAGTGGGGCTTTCCCGGGCCGATGGTCCATGCAACATGTAGAAAATGCATGCCTAGGTAATTATTATTATTATTGCGTTTTTATACCACCCCATAGCTTATTGAGCTCTCTGGGTGGTGTATAAATTCAGTTACAGAATACACACAAGCAAACAATACACTATAATAACAATAGGTAATGCAGCAGTACAAAATGATCTTCCGGTGCCAGGAGAAGTGCCTCAAATGCACCAAGTTTTGGCCCTGAAGGTGGAGCCACAGGTGCTTGGGCAAGGTGAGCAAAGGGAGCTTTGGGTGCTTCTATCTAGGACTGCAGCCAAGAAAGTAAAAGACGCTTGCTCCTGGGGAGGAAAGCTATGGCAAATCTAGACAGCATACTAAAAAGCAGAGACATCACCCTGCCAACAAAAGTGCGTATAGTCAAGGCTATGGTTTTCCCAGTTGCAGTGTATGGCTGTGAAAGCTGGACCATAAGGAAGGCTGAGCGCCAGAGAATTGAGGCCTTTGAATTGTAGTGCTGGAGGAGACTCCTGCGAGTCCCTTGGACCACAAGGCGATCAAACTGGTCAGTCCTGGAGGAGATCAACCCTGACTGCTCTTTAGAAGGCCAGATCCTGAAGATGGAACTCAAATACTTTGGCCACCTAATGAGAAGGAAGGACTCCCTGGAGAAGCCCCTGATGCTGGGAACGACTGAGGCCAAAAGAAGGAGGGGATGGCAGAGGATGAGGTGGATGGATGGAGTCACGGAAGCAGACGGCGTGAGCTTAGGTGGACTCCAGGGGATGGTGGAGGACAGGAAGGCCTGGAGGAATGTTGTCCGTGGGGTCGTGATGGGTCAGACACGACTTCGCAACTAAAAACAACAACAAATCTAGCCTGGGTGTAACTCCCATTTAACTCAATGGGATTGCTGCAGAATATACGTTAAACACCGTTTGCTGCCGTGCTGCCCACAGCCACAGCACAGGAAAGAAAAGGAAAAGGGCAAGACTGGAGCTTTGTTATTATCGCTCATGTGGTCATTGTTTTATTTCTAGCAAACTGTAGCAAAATCTCTCTTTGGCTCAGCGGCTGCTACTGAGCATGCCCAGAATAAGAGACGGGCAAAGAATAGGGCAGGACTGGAGCTTCAGGGGCTGCTACTGAGCATGCGTACAAGCAGACGCCCCCGCCTCCCAGGCGGTGCTAGTGAACATTTTAGGGATGGATCGAATGCACGGCGTGGGCCAAGCCGCTGCTTCAAATGCTGCTACTGCGCATGTTCCATAACGAAACTTGCCCTGCCTATGGCTTCAGTTGCTGCTACTGAGCATGTGCGTGACAAACGGCGCATGCTCAGTTGGATGTTGGGAGGAGGAAGAGGCTTGCGTGTCAGTCGCCTTTGGAGGAGCCGCCGCTGAGGAAGGCCGGAGGGTGAGCGGAGGATTAAAGACCTCAAACCTCTGTGAAGCTTGGGGGGTGGTCGCGAGAAAGCGGGAGCTACTCGGGCAGGCAGTCTGCGGTCTTAGCGGCTGTATTGCGGATAGAAGTTCGACAGGTGCAGAGAACAGTCCCCCAAAGGGGATTACCTAATCGGTTGGATTTCTGCCTGTCGCGAGCTGTCAGAGCCACCAGTTTTGTCGGGCGCCAGGCATGGGCAATGCTTGCGTTGCCTTCCAGATGCTTATTCCATTTTCACGCTGTCCCCAGAGTGTTTTAAAGCCCCCCCCCCCGTTTTAAGCTCTAAAAAAATACAATATGCAAGGACAAAGAATGGGGAATGGTTTTGGGCTTCAGCTTCCATCAGCCATTGTTCAGCAGCAGAGTTTGCAACCCAGCAATATATGTTTGGCTGTGAAAAGTAGGGGTTTTTCTGGTGGGGTGGCATTGTGTATGCGTCAGGGAAACAAAAATATTTTGAGGCTGGGAAGCGGGGGGCTGCAGCATTACCTGTTGCATGTCTGCCTGTTGTGCAGCTTTTTAAGGCATAGGTCAGGATGCACTCGTGGAGGTAGTTTTAAGGCAAGGAGTGCTGTCGGGTCTGGGGACCGTGTGCACTGTGGAGTCCTTACTTGAAGATTTCTCTCCCTTCCAGCAGGAAAGAGCGATCTTGTTGTGTCCTGCAGAGAAAGACTGCTGTGCGAAGGCTGTTCAGCGAAGAGGTGCCGGAAGCAGCCTTTCTGATTCCGTTCTCAACCATCCCCGTGTTTCTTTGACAGAGCCCCTGGGGAATGCAAGCACCAAGTGCCGATGAAGCTGCCCACAAAGAGCGGGTGCAGGAGGCCATCCGGAAGGGTCTCTTGGCTGCCGACCTGAAGTGCAGCTTCTTTGTCTCCGCTCTGCAGAGCTACAAGCGGGATTCGGTCCTCCGGCCCTTCCCGGGACTTTATGCCACTGAGGAGAACAAGGATTTTGAGGCATTGGTGAGTGGGCATCTCTTTGTGACCCAAAGCGGGGCCCGGTTTTCGCTTGCCCGCTCCAAGTGCGAGTCTTGCTACAGCCCGCAGTCGGTCCCACAATCCTTGGGCGCAGCGCTGAAACTTGCCTTGGTTCTGTGGCTTTCGGGGTGCAATTCTGAGAGCGTAAGGACACAAAAACTGTTGCACCAGGCCGGGGCCCCATCCAGGCCAGTGCCCTGCTCACACAGTGGCCAACTAGCTGCCCACAGGCTCCCGCAAGCAGGAGAGGAGGACAGGACTGTGTGAGCCGTACCAAAATGTGTACAAGGGGAATGCCATCTTGGCAGTTTCCTTTCCAAATTAAGCCTAACATGGAGTTTGCCTTTCCCACAGCAGCCACACGCTGGGTTGATGCTTCCCCTGAGCTGCCCGCCACAACCCCAGGACCCCTTTCTTGGAACATGTTCACCTATTTAACTTGCTTTTTATCAGCTCACACTCATTTTAGACAATCCTCCTCTTTTGTGAGTGTGCTGGACGTCTTTAGGACTCTTCCACCCAAGTGTTTATTAAACCTAATAATCCCGTGGTTCAACAATATTTACATCAGGTCTTGGGCGACTCTGCCTAGGAGTAAATGCAGCATTGCCTCCTCTCTGCTTGGCTCCCTGAGCCAGGCCAGGCGTTTAGGACAGTGGGAAGCTTAATCTCTTTGTCAGAACTGGAACAGACATTTCTCTAGTCACTGGTTATTACAGGACTGCCCCTCTTGGCAGCCTCCATGCTTTGATTCCCCATCTCAGGATCAACCCGAGCATTCTGGTCTGGAAAAGGAGAGCATATTCCTAGGACTAAATTAGTTTGGAGCCAGGCATTGACACCCACAGAGCTTTTAGGCATGTTTAGACAAAAAGGGTCATACAGCTTTATGGCTGAGGTTTACCGAGAATTCTAGGTCTTTATGTCCATACTTGCAGTGTTGTTGTTGGATGTGTGTGTTTTTAAACCTTTAATCGCTATAGGCTTTGCGAACTTGCCACAGGGGACAAGGTGAGTGGCAGCTTGCAAGTCAGACTTACTCAGTGCTGGACGGTTGCGGGACTCGGCTTTCTGCATAAGAACATTCCCTTGTGTCGGCTTTCTCTGCTTGCCCCCGCTGCTTGCCAGCTTCCACGCTGCCTTTCCTACTCTGGAAGTTTAAAGTTGGGGTGTGGGTTTCGCTAGATGCCGGGACTGACTGTCCCTAACTCTTGCCAGGGGGCGGCACTGCACTCCCTCCGGTGAGGTTTCCTGGGGCAGGCGCTGAGCATTCAGCCCGGCCTCCGAGTCCAACTTGGTGCTTATCTGTTTTAGGAAGCTTTGGACAAATACACCAGCTGCATAGGGGGACGTGTCCTTTTCTGCCAAGCACTGCATTGCTGTTGCAGAAAAGCCAGCGTTGCAGTGGTGGCTGTAAAATTCTTCTCTCTGGGAGGACAGCCTGCCGAGGAGAGTTGTTGCCTCTGTTTTCCCAGGACGGGAGGTGACCTTTGTCAGGATATAATCGATGATGACAAGGAACAAGTTATGTAGTGACTAATTTCACACACTCCAAGGATATAGAAGACGGCCTCATCAACCCCAACACAAAAGAGACACGCAGATTAGGGTATCTCATTTTGAATGAGCGGCATTCTATGTAACCGGAGTGTTAAGTTTATAATCCATATGATTTGGGGAGGGAAAAGGGGACAAAATCTAGAAATGGGGGGTAGGGGGAATTATATGGTGGCAAAGCGAATCTAATATTTTCTATTCTGTGACTGAAATGTGTGAATGTTCAAACCTCTTGTGGCTTGTTCAGTAGGTAAATATGATTTTTAAGGGGGGGGATCACTCACCTCTTTGTGAATAAAAGAGCAGGTGCCGATTCCTGCCCATCCTGCCTGTGCCCCTTCTGCAAACAGCTTGGCATGATACGATGGTGCAGGTGCCCCTCTGGAAGGGTCTGAAAGGAGCCCCGTTGTGCTTGAGAACAGACTGGTCCTCACAGTCTGGAGCCATTTCTAGCGTCCGAGAGTCATTGTGGCGTAGCTGTTACAGGGCTGGACTGGGACCCAGGAGGCCTCGTTTCGTCCCCAGTTGACCACGAAGCTTCCCGGGTGACTTTGGGCATGTCACTCCCTCTCAGCATCACCTGCCCCACACGGCGCTGGCTGTGAGGACGAAATGCAGGCGGGGAGATGGACTGTGTCGGATAGCTTGGGTTCCTTGCAGGAAAAATGGCAGCGTCCAAACGCAATCACTGTCATCATGGGGCTCCCACAACGCCATCTGCAGTGACTAGGAAAATGATGTCACTGGAGGCTGAAAGAATGATTAGTCAACAGTCTTTTGCCATAGAGCTCCAGTAGCTGGTCCCAGAAAGCCTAATGTGATGTCCTGCTGGGTACTTAGAAGGGAGGACTGAAAAAACAAAGGCCTCGACAGCATCATGGCAGTGAGGCTGGGAAAGACCCCCGCGCAAGCCCGGAGACCACCCGCTCGTCTACATAGGAGTGGTGGCTGGATGGAGGGCATGCAGTGGATGTGGTTTACCTGGATTTCAGCAAGGCCTTTGACAAAGTGCCCCATGATATCCTGGTGGAGAAACTGAGGAGTTTTGGGATACACCAAAGCACTGTCCGGTGGATTAGGGCATGGCTGACTGACCGAAAGCAGAGGATAACCATTAGTGGGGAATCATGGGGATGGCAGCCAGTGACAAGTGGGGTCCCCCAGGGCTCTGTCCTGGGGCCGATCCTGTTTAATCTCTTCATCAATGACATGGAAGAAAGGGTGAACAGTCTGCTGATCAAATTCGCAGACGACACTAAAACTGGAGCAGTGGCCACAACTGAGGAGCAGGTACTCCAGATCCAAAAGGATCTGGACAGACTATGGAAGTGGGCAGGAGACAACAGGATGGCGTTCAATGTGGATAAGTGCAAGGTCTTGCACTTGGGGCACAGGAATGGGGTGTCATAAGTGCAGGTTAGTGGACAAGTGGCTGGAGAGCAGCACTTGTGAAAGGGACCTCGGGGTGCTGGTTGACTGCAGGCTGAACATGAGTCAGACGTGTGATGCGGTGGCCAAGAGGGCGAACGCCACCCTTGACTGCATAGCCAGAAGTGTGGCTTCTAGATCAAGAGGGATTACTGCCACTCTACACAACTCTGGTGCGCCCATAACTGGAGTATTGTGCTCAGTTTTGGGCCCCTCGTTACAGAAAGGATATAGCCAGGTTGGAGTCAGTGCAGCGTAGGGCCACAGGGTTGGTGGCCGGTTTGCAGGGGATGCCGTACGAGGCGGGACTGAGGGAACTGGGCCTCTTCAGCCTGGAGAAGAGGAGACTCAGAGGGATCTGTTGGCGACATGCAGGTATGTGAGGGGGTGTCACACGGAGGTGGGTAGAGACCTGTTCTCCCCTGCAGAGGAAGGCAGGACGTGCTCCAAGGGAGCAAAGCTCAGGGAGCCAAGGTTCAATTTGGATGCCAGGAAGCACTTCCTGACAGTCAGGACCCCGAGGGTGTGGAGTGGGCTTCCACGAGAGGTCGTTGAGGCCCCATCGGTGCGGGTGTTCAAGGACAGGCTGGACGTGCACATGGTGGGCGTGTCGTGAGCAGAGCTGGCTGGAGCCGGGGATCAGACTAGATGGCCCAGAAGGCCCCTTCTGACTCGCTCTGTTTCTCTGTTTCTGTGTGTACTGCAGGCCTCGCAGGGTTGTGCAGGCCAGCCTCTCCCAACCTCGTGCCCTCCAGACATGCCGGATTGCGACTCCCAGCATTCCCAGCCAGCCATGCTGAGGAGAGTTAGTCCCAGACCTCTGGGGACCACAAGGCTCAAGGAGGCAGGTGCAGACAACCCTGTGCTGGAGGGACCAGCGGCCTGGCTGAGCGGGAGGCAGCTTCCAGTGTTGCCAAAGCGTTTGGCCTGCCTGGGGCTGTCTCAATTCACAATGCTTCCACGTTTTCCCAGGTTCCCCATCCCATCCAGCATCCCTTTGCACCCTCAGCCATACTGCCTCGAGGGCACCGGGTACCGATTCCCAGGCTGGTGTGCTGTGGATGAGTGGCACTAGCCCCAGCCCCAGGCCAGGGTCCTGCTGCTGGGCTGGGCCCGCCCGCGCAGGGGCAGCTACAGGACAGGATTGCCAGAGACGCGGCTTCTCTTCTTTTTCTTCCCTTTGACCATCAGGGGGCCTCTTAGCTCTGCAAGATGCTCAGGAAAAGCCAGAAACGCCCCCTAAGCATGTTTCTCTCTCAGCTTGCAGACACAAATGCGCTTGGCAGCCTGGAGGAACTCCTTGCCTCGGGCCAAGACGTGGACCAAAGGGCCTGGGAGCTGCTGGCCTGGGTTTTATCTTCCAAGGTCTTGTGCATACAGAGTAGCAGCAAGCAAGAGGTGAGCACCCCTGCGGCGGATGGGATCCAGCAGATGTGGATGGCTCAGAGCGGTCCTGGGGTGGGGAGCGCTCTCTGGGCTGCCCTAGAGGACCCATGGGGCAGAGCAAGCCAGGATCTTAAAGCAGTTTCGAGTAACCAGATTCAGGAAGAGAACCACCCAGTCAAAGTCAGGGGTTTTGAGTTTGTATTTTTGAAGCCTTAAGAAAAGATGTTTGTCCTACAAGTGAGCCAGAAGCCTAGCAACAAGCTGCTAATGCAGTGCCAAAACCACAGGATTTGACCAAACATTGGGACGGGTTGGGTGCGGATCTGAGTAGACCTATTGCAATCAATTAGTCATGTTAGTTGACGAACCTAGGTTCCACTGATTTTTATCTGTCTGCTCTAATCATGATCTGTCCCAAGATAGATGTACCCACAAAAGCCAAATGGGCAGCTGTGATCGAAATGACCCGCAGAAAAACCCCAACGTGGGAGTCAGGCAAAGTGGCCCTGCTCACTTGGAGAGTCCCAAATGCCCTCTGGAAAAATGCAGCCTTCCCTTGTCCAAAAGACGAGGAGGAGAACAGCTGGCCCACGGCAGAGCGTTCAAGCGCTGTCCTCTTGATTTCAAGTCCCACGCAGTTCGGGTGGATTTGCTTTATGCTCTTCCGCAGAAGTCAGTGGCATTTCCAAGCACTTGGCTGTGGCGTGCGATTCGTTGTTTCAAGATGGTATTTCAGGAAGGGCGTTTTGAACAGGCAGGCTGTAAAGGGCTTCTCTCTGGAGGTCCTCATAAGGGCAAATGGCATCTTGGGTTAATCGGTATTCCCCAAGGTGCGTCTGGGCAAACAGCAGGGTGCTGCCGGGTGCTTCAGGCGGATGTTGGGACGCCCATGTGGGCAGGCCGTGTATTCAGGTCCTTTAGCTTTCTGCCCTCCCTTTTGGTCAAATAATCACCAGGGCACCTCGTAGAGGATCTGAAGAGTGCCTTTACCTCGGGGCAGCCAAAAGAGGTGCTCAAGGGGGAAGTTTGTGCTGTTAGCATAGCCTTTTCCAACCTGGTGTCCTCCAGGAGGGTTGGGCTACAACTCGCAGCCTCCCCCATGGCTTGCTGGGATTTGTAGTCCATCAGATTAGGCTGCATTAAAGTACAGTGATTGGCTTTCTTTGTCCAGAGGTCATTTGGCATCACGAGGTTCTTTTTAGGGCTTGGGGCAGACAAGAGCAGTTTCCACGGTGTTGGCATGATTTGTAAAGGGTATTGTTAGCAAACGCATTTATGCGCTGGTTTTCAACCTCATAGGCTTGCAAAGCTGCGCACAGATAGCAGTGCTAGTTCTCAGGCCTGCCATCTAAAAAGGTGTGATATAAAAGGGAAAAGCAAACGCAGCGTGCCCTGAGTACGTGCCGCCCCAGGGCCTTGAACCCGACACATTCCCCTCCAGCGCTCCCTAGCCCGACCCCTGTGGAAATGCTCTGTGCTCTGAAGCCACTAACCTCGCCATCTCTTAATGGCATTGAAGTATAAGAAGATAGAAGAGCTCACGGGAGCGCCCAGCGTCCCAGTGCCTGCGCCCGACTTCCTCTTTGAAGTCACCTATTGCAACCAAATGAACGCCAAGTTCGAGGAGACCAGGGCGGGGAGAGGCCTCATCTATGCCTTCCACGGGAGCCACCTGGAGAACTTCCACTCCATCGTGCACAACGGGCTGCATTGCCACTTAAACCGGGTAAGGCTGCGCCTCGCTTGTCCCGGGGCAGGAGGAGCGCCGGCGGGCGCTCTGTGTGTCCCCTGCTTCCCCCGCGGCTGGCAATTCAAAGGGCTGCTGGGAATTGTGAAGGGTGGCCCCTGGCAGGCGGCATCCTGCTTCCCCATGCTGGCGCTCTCCGGACCACAACTCCCCGGAGGTAGCTGCGAGAAGGCGCGCAACCCGCTCTGAGAGCCCCCAGCTGGGGAGGGCGGCCGCGTCCTCCCTTCTTGGACGAGCCCCTTTTGAAGCCCTCTGAGCGGCTGGGGGTGCTGCCCCTTCGTGCCTGTCGTGAGCCTCCTGCCAGTCAGCGCCGCTGCAGAAGGCTGGCTTCTAGTCTTACAGGCGTGGGAGACAGGCTTCCCCCAGCCATCTCTGCCGGGGATCATTTCCAGTATACTGCTTGTGTGTCATTTGTCCTAAGCACTCCCCCCCCACCCCAAAAAAACCCCATTGCTCTTGCAATGTTTGCAACACTGCTTGTTGCAGTTCATGTTGCACTGTAGCTTCTCGGGGGCCTGTGCCCCGTTCTGTCACGGCCGAGCTCGGGGAGCTGCCCGCTGGGGAGAAACCAGCTTCTCTTCGAGGAGATGCGTTGTTGGGTCCCTCGGTAGCATGCATCTGTTTGCTCCTCAGCCAGCCTCCCCTGCTTGCCTGCTGCAGGCACAGTCGGCACAGAAAATACCACTCGCCTCCTCCTCCCTACGGGCCTTCCTAGGTTTTTTGAGTGGGCGAGCTGGGGGCAGCGTGCTCTTGGAGAAGCCAGCAGCAGGCGGCTGTGGACCTTCCTGGCCTGCTCACTCTCCTGGCTCTCCTGAGGGTGGCAGGCCTCCGCTGCTGCCCCCATCCAGGCAGTTTGTTTCTTTGAAGTTTTTCTATGCTGTCCCAATTCTAAAAGTCTCACGTTCATGCACACCGCACTGCATTTATCTGGGCTTTCCCCACTGCTCACCCCCAAAGGCTCAGGTGGGCAATTTGTGGTCCTGCTGATGTTTGGACCAACTCCTCCCATCCTCCCTCACCACTGGCAACACTGATGGGCATTGTAGGCCAAGGCCAAACCGCTCAGAGAGTCTTGTAGGACTCTTTAAGTGGCCTATAAACTCAATAATTAACTAACTAAAGGCCAAACCACTCAGAGAGTCCATAGGATTCTTGAGTGGCCTATAAGTTCAGTGAATAAATGAATAACAAATGTGGGGCAGATGGGTCTTGCAGGGCGAGCCCCCTGGCGGTTGCCTGCAATTGCCAAAAGGTGCTGAGCAGCTTTGACCAATATTTAAATATTTGTGTTTGAAGAGGCATCCTCTCAGTGCGTATCTGTGCACAGAAGGCAGGTTTTCTGTTGTTCTGGGAAAAAGCCTTGTCTGAAGAACACACCTTGTTCTTCACGGGGAGAGGAGATGACCTTCCATGAGTACCGAGGGCTGAAGTCTCTTCTCCGCTCCCTTCCTCCCTGCCTCCCTCCCGTAGACTTGTCAGTGTTTGGGTAATCTCAGTGCGGCAGGAGCTCAATAAATAACTATTTTGGGAAGAGAGGCTGCTAGGTTGCCATTTAGTTGATGTGCAAAGCCTTCCTCCTTTTCCCAGACCTCCCTGTTCGGGGAAGGCACTTACCTGACCAGCGACCTGAGCCTCGCCCTTCTCTATAGCCCCCACGGTCTCGGTTGGCAGCGAAGCGTAATGGGCCCGATTCTTAGCTGCGTTGCTGTTTGTGAAATCATCGACCATCCAGATGTGAAGTGCCAAGCCAAGAAGAAAGGTGAGTCTCTCCTGAGCCATTCCCGGTGAGACTTCCAGCTGGAGGTGTTGCCAGGAATAAAGCCACGTGTTCTCTGCACCAGGGTGGGCAACTTTGGAGGCGTGGGGCCGCTTTTGCGCTCCATGGGAACCCCATTCTAAGACAGATAAATACCTCTAAAGAACTTGTCCTGGCGTGCTGGAGTGCAGTTAAATGGAGCCATGGGGCTGCATGTCGCTCCAGTGCTACTTTGGCCTCCCGCCTTGGCTCTAAGAGGCGCTGTTCTCGTGCAGACTCGAAGGAAATCGACAAGAAGCGAGCCAGGGTGAAGAACAGCGAAGGGGGCGACGTTCCTCAGAAATACTTCGTTGTTACCAACAACCAGCTGATTCGCGTGAAATACTTGCTTGTCTACTCACAGAAGCAGCACCGGAGGTAAGCGCTCCCCACTCCTCCGCAGATCCAGCCACAGGTGTGACACAGGGCCTTTGCACACCGCCTGAGAAGGTGTGGCTCCCCTCACCGCCCACTCGTTCGGAATGGCAGAATGGCATTGCTGGCTAGGGAAGAGAGATCCTAAAAGGGCGTGCAGAGGGTGCTGCCACACTGGCGTAGTTGCTGTGCCGGCACACAAAAGGACTGGCCTCCCTGGGAGTCTTGGGTTCCTGCCCCCTTTCAGTCAAGGCAAGCAGCTCATCCAGGTAGCTGCAGAGAGGGAGGTGGCTGCTTGGAACGGGGTGGCGCTTCATCCAGGAGGAGAGAGAGAAAGCAGAAGGGCTGCCTGGTGTTTTTTCTTGAACCAACTTGTTTGGAGGGAGTGGGGAGCTGTGTGGGACCGAGGCTGTGCGGGGGTCGCGGTGCTCGCGGGTGCTGCGCTGGGGGCCACCGCATGGGCGCGAAGCGCATTCGGGGGCAGAAATCATGATCTTGGTCCCCTTTCCTCCCACAGCTCTGCTGGTCAGTCCTGGCTCTCCAAGCATCGCTTTGCTGTGATAATGATCCTCTACTTGCTGCTGCTGATAATCATAGGGGCTAGCAACTCTCCGGCTTTCCTCTATTACCGGAACAGGCTTTTTGACTCGAAGTGGTGAACAGGCAGGCTCAGCTGGCAGTGCAGCCTACCTCACCTGATGCCTTAACGGGGAGAGCTCCGATGTCTTCTGGAAACCCATCAGCCCCCAGACCTCTGGAGACGGCCCCGGGGACGGATGGGTGGAGTGGTGGAGACGGACTCTTCTCTGGTGCCTTTATCCTCCCAGTACACCTTACCTTTTTACCGGCTTTTCTTTTCAAGCATCTGGTTCAGGAGCCTCTCCTCCCCGGCCTTGGTAAGGAGGGCACGGGGCACTGCAGGGACACCCTGGAGGGAAGATGCTGGGAGAAAACGCGGCAGGCCGGTGGCCAGGGGCGCTTCCGGGGAGACTTGCTGCACCTCGGCCTTTTCTCACGCCCTGCAAATCGGGGCGAAGTCCTTCGCCTTGTACCTCTCACAGTGCTTTCGTACTCCTTCCGGATTTGGGCATGCGGAAGATATTTGCCGAAGCACGTTGTTAAAATGTGCTGTCGATGCATACCCGCGCACGAACGGGCAGGTGGCCCCGTGCCCTTTAAAATCTGCTTTGCAGCAGGTGTCTTTTCTATGGCCAAGCCGACCTGACTGGAAAGCCAGACATGCCGCTTGGGCTCCTGGCGTGCCCGGCTTGTCTGTCCGTGAAGTCGGCCGTTCCGCTCCGCAGTTTGCTTGGCTTATCCAGCCCGCACCCCTTCCTCAAAGGGGGAGACCAAAGATTGGGAAGATGCGCGCAGCAGCAAGATCTGCGCTCGCACGGCAACTGTGCCCAACGCGAGGGGAGGGCAAGTGCGTGGCATCCGTGTGACTCTTTCGAACTTGCTCCAGCCGTGTGGCCGGGCATGAAGTGTAAGGCGGCCGCTTACTCCACCCTCTGCCAACTGGTGCTCTCCAGTGGGGCTGGACTGCAGCACCCACCCTCTGGCTGGCTGGGATGACGGGGGCCCAGTCCAGCCCACTTGGAAGGCACCAGCTTGACGAAGTCCTGTGCATGCGCTCCCCTTTGCTGCAGGAAGAGGCAGATCAGCTTGCGTGCCTTCAGAGGGGCATCTTCTTGCCACTGCCCTGCAGGAGGGGACGGCAGCCTAGAAGCCCGCGAGGTCAGGGCTCAGCTCAGTGGCGAAGGAAGCCACCTGTGTGCAGGGGCACAGGACCCCCAACGTCCTTGTGGCTAACAGATCGTTGGGGGCAAGGTGCCAAGAACTGGGGAAAGCTACGAAAGAGCTTTATCTTCCGAGGAAAGCACAATGTTTGGAGGATAAGCTTGGAATGGTGACCTTCCTTCTGTGGCTGGAAGAGAGTAAATTTTCACCGATCAGGTTTTTTGCCAGCATCTCCCTTCTCCAGTCTTCTTGTGCCCCCAACCCAAGAATCTGCCCCTGCGGACTCCGGGATACCGTGTGCGGGGCGGTGGGTCTAGGTGAAGGGAGGAATTGCTGGAAGTACCCCTTTCTGTAAGTGAACAGGATCTTGGATCCAAGCCATGACCCTCTTTTATAATGTATCCTTTAGGAATGCTGTTTGTCATAATTCATGGCACATCATCTAACTGGGAATCAAGTTGGGGGGAAATAAATAAGGAAACAGTCCTCTTAAGTTTTCTCGCAGAGCCTAACGCTGGGGCTAGGTGTCCTTTGTTGTGCTACTTGTCTGGGAAAGAACCAAGCGGATCCTTGCTGGAAAAGGTGGGTTTCCCTCCCCTCCCCACACCTCAGGCCTTCTGCAGGTGAACTGCTGCAAACTCCAGGTCCCCTTTTCTAAAGTGGGGATGCCGGTGGCCTACCTCGCAAACTTGTTGTGAAGGCAATCGCAATAATGACTGTCAAGCACTTTGAACATTAAAGTCGCTATGTGCGTGGGAAGGAGTGGTGTCGCGCTTTCATGTGGTCCAACGGAGTGGGCGCACTGGGCTTTGAAAAGACCCAAGAACTGTTTGATGTGCCTCTCGTGCTCCTTTCTATTCCCTGCGCTTGGATGAGAAGCCATGTTTGAAACGAAGGTAAATTCGAAGGTAGTTCGTGGTGCTGCATGCAGGGAGGCAGGATTTTACTTTTCAGAGGTGTGAGAGAACCCAGTTTTACTGAGCTACTATTGTAGTACTATTTACTACCTAAAATAGTAGCTCAGTAAAACTGGGCTCTCGCAGAAATAGGAATATTTAGGTATTTAGGAATACCTAAAATAGTACTTTAGATTTCAGCGGATTTGTTCATAGCTTCCCTAAGGGCTAGTAATTCTGCAACTAGCTCTTGCTTCTTCACTTCTGGATGTGGGAAACTAGGATCTGTCTCTTTGTCTCCTTCATCCGAGCAGAGCTGCAATCCTGCACAACCACAACTGTGTCTCTCAGTGCCCTTCCCTAAGAATAGCCATTTCCCATCGCTTTCCCAAAGTAGTTCCAGGCAGTGCAGAGAAAATAAGGGGGTGGGAATTGCACAGGACTGCGGCCAAAAGCAGGCCGCTCCAGCTGGAGACGGAGACCCGTCTGCGGAGCTGCGTGTCTCATTTCATTCAAGTGGCAGGAGGGGGCCTTGGCAAGGCATCCCCCGGGGCCAGCAAGGACCTGTGTGTGGGGGACCTTCTCTGTTGCCCCCAGATTCTGGCAAGTTTTTTCTGACTGGCTCTTCTCTTCTGCATTTAGGAAATGGATCGCAGCACATCTTTTTTTACTTAGTCTTTTAAACTTGTCGCAGCTTGTAATGTTTTGCAATATGTTAATTCAATGGTGCTTTTTCTTTTGTTAATGCCATTGGCCGGCTTCAGAAAAGGGGGCAAGAAAGTCTGTAAAGGCAGACATTTCGGTGGCACTCCGAGAATGGCCAGCAAAGGCCCTGGGAGAAGGCTTGGGGGTGGTGGTCAGGTTCTCCTTCAATGCTGGGGCGAGAGCAAGGTCTTTTCCTCTGATAACTGCTAGCGGGGGAGTGTGTCCCTCAGTCCAAGGCGTGTGTGTGAGCTTTCATGCTCCCCACGGAGCTGCGTCCAGTGATGCCAGTTTACTGAGACAGAAGGCATTGTGGATTTCGGCTTCCATAAGCTCAATACCCCTTTCTTCCCATAGCAGACTGTATTATTACTACTTTGTGTTCGTATCCCACCTCTTTGTGTGAGGAACTCAAGGCAGCTTACGCAGGAGAGTCAGGAAAGTCTGGCTTGCATCTCTAGGGATGGGCTATCCATATGAGCAAGGAAGAGGTTTGAACTCCCACTAGAAAGATTCCCCCCCCCCACCCCCAATAGCTATCTTTTGCTCTTACAGAAAAAGCAAAGTGGTACCCCTTGGGATGGCAAATCTAGACAGCATACAAAAAAGCAGAGACATCACCCTGCCAACAAAAGTGCGTATAGTCAAGGCTATGGTTTTCCCAGTTGCAATGTATGGCTGTGAAAGCTGGACCATAAGGAAGGCTGAGCGCCGAAGGATTGAGGCCTTCGAATTGTGGTGCTGGAGGAGACTCCTGCGAGTCCCTTGGACTGCAAGGTGATCAAACCGGTCAGTCCTAGAGGAGATCAACCCTGACTGCTGTTTAGAAGGCCAGATCCTGAAGATGAAACTCAAATGCTTTGGCCACCTAACGAGAAGGAAGGACTGCCTGGAGAAGAGCCCAATGCTGGGAACAATGGATGGCAAAAGAAGAAGGGGACAGCAGAGGATGAGGTGGCTGGATGGGGTCACTGAGGCAGTTGGTGTGAGCTTAGGTGGACTCCAGGGGATGGTGGAGGACAGGAAGGCCTGGAGGAATGTTGTCCATGGTGTCGCGATGGGTCGGGCACGACTTCGCGACTAACAACAACCCTTTGGAACAATCGGGCAGTGAGGAGATCTGCCCTGCCTGGGCACAGGTGATGTGCCGGTGCTCCGCAGGTGTATGTCCACCTGTTGACTTTGAAGGAGGGAGGGTGCTTGCGGCAATTTCCTTGTGGGGAGCCCAGAAGAAAATTAGGTGGGGAAAGGGCTCTCTGTGCCAGGTGCGTCTTGTGTTCCTGCTTCAGGAGAGTGTTCCAGTCATGGGCTTTTCCCACCCACAGGTAGGCAAGCCCCCTCGTTTCCCCCACAGTGGCTGGTCCCAAACGCTGCCTCTGAGAGCAGAAGTGTGACAACTTTTCAAATACCTGGGAAGTGCCATCCCATCTCCCCTCAGCCTTCTCAAAATGTGCATGCCCAGTTCTTTCAATCTCCTCCATGGGGCTTTGTTTTGAGTCATTCCTGTTGCCTTCCTCTGAACCAAAGCAAAATAAACCAAAGCCCAAATAAAACATACTGTTTCCCAAACTGGATCCAACCGGAAGTATAATTTACATTATATCTGGTCTCCAGCCACATTTAATTCAGGACACGTTTTGGACAGAATTGCACCCTGCCCTGTGGGCAACCAAATAGCTGATGACTCCTTGGTGTCCACTGAGTGGAAACTGGGGTGGTCAACCTTTTGGGGTTGTGGGGAAACCCCGCCATGGAACCCTTGGAGGGCCACCCGCAGCCGCGAGATTTTCCCTCTGGGGATGCCTATGCCTGTCCTGTGCCATGTTTCCTGCAGCAGTGGGGAGAAGCCTTTGAGAGACCCTCTTTGGGGAAAACTTTGCGCAGGGGGGACCCTCTTGTGCCCTGTGCAGTGGTGGCACCGCTGGCCTCAGGAACTGGGCCTGTGGGTTGCCCCCCCCCCCCCGCATTAAACAAGTTCATTTCCGGAGTCCATTCACATGCTTAGCTGCATGTTCTCAAGTGCACCCCAATGTCACAGATGCAGTGTGGGTCTGTGCCGAGCGTCTCCCTTAATGAAGATCCTTCCTCTATAATACAGTGAGTGCTGCGCCACTGGAAGCACTTGACGGTGCCTGGCCACGATCCCGAGAGTCTTTATTGTTCATCTCCGAGACAGACCCGAGGGCCTTTTCCGTGTGCGTCAGAGTTAATTTCAACGTGCCAAGGCAGAGCCTCATGTCCTCGCGGAACGATGGTGTGTAGAGCCCGTAGATGATGGGGTCCGTGCAGGTGTGCAGCAAGCCAAAGAGGAACAGGAAGTGGCCGATGTATTCCGGCATCTTATGGATCATGTCCGGCTGGAACCAGTACCACAAACCCAGGAGGTAATAAGGGGTCCAGCAAATGATGAAAGATGCCACTATGACGATCGTCATCTTGAGCGTCTTCATGCGAGCCTTGGAGATGTGGTCGTCCTTCCCCCTGGCCAGGCCTGTGGGAAAGTTGCAAAGGGGCCAGTTACCTGAGGAACCGGGGCGAGTGACGTCTGAACCAGCAACAGAAGGAACTGCGCAGGCCAAGACGGCAGGCTCCTACAAATGTGGACCGGCATTCTCCGGGGGGTTAGGGGGACCCTGTGAACTGGTGGACAGTTCCCCGCAATGCAGGAATTTAAGTGTAGGGTCTGCTAAGGACCTGGACTGGGAGGGGTTACCTGATCAGTTGGATTTTTGGATGGCCATAAATTATTTAGAGCAGTGAAGTGGCCAAGTTTGCTGATGATACCATTCAGGTGTTAGAAATAAGGGATTGGTAAGTGTTTCCAAAGATTCCTCCAGGACTACAACTCCCAGCATGAGGCTTACCATCATTTGTGGCTTTGGCAATGGACAGACAGCACAAAGAGCGAGTTCCCTGAAATTCAAGGCCCTTGAAGGCAATGAGGAAGGTAACACGCTAAGCCCAAAGCTTGTATCACACGCAGAGAAAGGACGGGAAACTCACCTTGGTTAATTTTCAGTTGCTTGCTAATCTCCGCTAAGATGCGGGTGTAGCAAATGATCATTACACACAGTGGGGTGACGTAGAGGCTGGCGAAGGTGAACATGTTGTAGGTGGTCTCCTGCCAGTGCTCCTTGAAACTTCCGTGCGTCACACACTGAGTGAAATTGACCCCTGGGATGGTGTGCAGGTGGAAGAGGAAGAGCTAGAATTGACACGGGAGGAAGATCAGGTTTTCCTAAGTGGTGGGCAGGCTGCGGGGAGCACTGGGCATCCCTTCCCAAGTCTACAGACCCCTGCACATTTTCACGCTGCTTTTTTAACAACCGGGTGAGGTGGGTTCGGCGAAGAGGCAGTGACTGGCCCAAAGCCGGGAGTGAGTAACAGGTGGGAACTAGAAGCTGGAAATCCCCAGTCCGGGTGCAACAGTGACCACTGTGACCCCCCACCTCAAATATTGAACCTCATTGTCCTTGTACTTTCTTTCCACATCAGGAATAATACCTTATTTCCCCCAATTTAACATTTAAAAAAAAACCCTCTGAAACTACTGTTTAAAAATGATGCTAATCTGGAAGGTCATGTTATTATCCAAGCAACCTGTGAAAATCCATGAGTAGGGAACGACAAGCGTGCAACAAATGCCTTGTCTCAAAAAGCTCACAGAATTCAAGGGGACCTCAGAGGATAGCTAGTCCAACCCCCAGGTGATGTGGGAAGTCTGTTCCCACAGGCCAAAGAGCTTGTTTATATACTCAGCAGGCTGAACTGATGAAATTTTTGTGAGGGGGCGGTTGTTGCTTCAGGGCGACCATCTCAGATAGGAACACCTCTGGTGTTCTCTCCGCTGCCTGCCCTCTCATGGCACACATTTGTGCATGGATCACATGCACAGCAGGGGAGAGGATTTATTCATGTCAAAGCACATCCTGCATTTCTTCCCAGCAATGAGCCTTTAAGGCAGCAGGCGATGCAGGAAAATTAATATGGAATAAACATACCATTTTGCTGGGAGTTTCTGACTTGGGAAAGCTTGGGTGAGATGGGGAGACCATGAATGGAAGCTGTCCATTCCCCAGGCCTTGGGTCAGGAGCCAAGGGTGGGAAGGATCGAATGATGGACCAAATGATGGTCAAATTGCACCCTGGGAAAGATCGGGGACAGCACGTTCCCTCCGTAGGTGAGAGCAAACATGACTATAAGATGTAAGATTTTAAGACAGCCAGTGGTGAAGAGTGCAGGGTTGGGACTCAGGCGATCCGGGTTCCAGTCCCCTCTCAGCCATGGAGCCAACTGGGTGACATTGGGCCAGTCACAGGGTCTCAGCCCAGCCTACCTCACAGGGTTGTTGTGAGGATAGGATTGAGAGCAGCAGGAGGGGAATGATGTAAGCTGCTTTGGGTTTGTTATAAGGGGAAAAGAGGGATATAAATCTAATAAATAATATAAGCAGGATCATTTCGCTCAGCACTGCCAAGTAGTGCGCCCAGTCTTTGCCAAAGCTTTACTCAGTCTACTCACAAGTAAGCAGACCTCGGTTCAGGCGTTCTCCCTCCCATCTGACGCTCATGTGCATGCAGGACAGGGCCTTTCCTGCGGGGCGGACTCTCTGGCGCCCTGGCTTCTTACCTGGGGAGAGGCCAGCAAGAGGCTGAGTGTCCACGCGATGCAAAGCATCATGCGATTCCGGCGGCTGGAACTGGCAAAAGAAAGCGGGTGGACGATCGCGGCATGCCGGTCCAAGCTGATCACCACAAGCACCAGCGCGGCCGAGTACATGGCAAAGAGCTTGAGGAAGTTCAGGAACCTGCAAAGCGCGTCTCCGGCGTACCACTGGACCGTGACGTTCCACGCGGCGTCCAGCGGCATGACCGTCACGGTCACCAGCAAGTCCGCCGCTGCCAGGTTCCGGATGAGCCGCTGCACGTGAGACTTCTGTCTCTTCCTCGAGACGCTGTAGAAGACGGCAGAGTTGTTGCACGCGGCCACCACAAAGAGGCAGCCGGTGATGACAACCCGAGCCTTGGCGGCGAGCGTGAAGGTCGGCTGGACCCAGGCCTTGGGGCAAAGGTAGACCGAGCCGTTCTCACTGGCGGGGCTGCATCGCTGTGAGTGCTGCATCTGTGGCTCGCCTTCCGTGGCTGCCGGGAGGAAACCAAGAAGGGATTGCTTTTGGCATGCAGCCCTCCGGGGCGCCTGCTTCAGCGGGGCGGTGCTGAAGGACCACCACTTCCGTTTGGATCCAGAGAGGTACTCCTAAGAGCTGAGAAACAGTCTGCACAGAACCCTTTCTCGGGGGAGCCAGCGATGCACCCAAGTGGGGCGAGCATCAGGAATCGTGGCCGGACGGATCGCTGCAGCCGAGGCCAGGCCTGCGGCCTCAGCTTCAGCGGCACAGAAGCTGCCCCCACAACCCGCTTGAACAACAGTGGTGGATGCCGCAGGGATCTGGAGCAGACTGCCGGGGAGGGAACCACATGATGGCAGGGGGGGTCCATCTGTGATTTCTAAAATATGGAATACAACTGACAGAGGCATCCCCACAGTGAGAACACTCAGAGGGTGCATTTAAGGGGAAGCTACGGAGCAAACGGAAGAGACCGACTATGTTTCTGAACCTGGCAAGGTCATGAATATAGAACTATGTGCTGATTTTCTTTTGCGAAAGCTTGGCTCGGAGGGAGAAGCAGCAGCGTGGCGGCTTGATGATGCCGCAGCTGTCGGCCAGAAATGGTCGGCGCTGCAGTGGTGCGAGCCCAGCCTCCACCAGCCGGAGCGGGCCCCTCATTTCCCCCAGCTCCTAGCCAACCTAGCGGCTCGAAAGCATGCGAGATGAATAGGTGCCACCTTGGTGGGAAGGAAACGGTGCTCTGTGGCATCATGCTGGCCACGTGACTGGGGGATCGTCCTTGGGCAGCGCTGGCTCGTGGCCTCAGACGGGGAGATGAGCATCACCCCCTCGTGGCTCCACCGGTCCCTTTCTGCTCAGAGCAATCACACCCACCGTTGCTCGTTCACACCCACATCTGTGGTGATTCGTGAATGGCCCCACCCACACTCAGCCCTTTGCATGCCAGAAAGAAATGGCTCCTTACCGTCAGGTGCTCCAGGGAAAAGAGGCTGTTCCGCCCAGGTGGTGTGGCAGTGCATCTGACAGCCCGCAGCTCCCCATGGGAAATGCTGGAAGCATCGGAGGCTCTTCCACACCTGGGCCTGGGAGCTGCGGCAGCTATAGCTATGGTAGCTAGCCATTGCACCAGGTTGCACCCTACCCTGACCCCGACCCTGCCATTAGACTGAGTCAGGCTGCGGTCCCATCCAGTCCAGCACTGCTGTGTCTGAAGGGCCATAAATGGCCCAGGGTTTCAAGTAGAATCCCTTCTTAGCCCTACAGAGGTGCAGATCTTGTTAAACCCTTTCCATCCACTTCTCATGCATTGCCAAGTCTCTTTCTCTCTGTTGTTTCTCTGGTGCAAACTCACAGAACCCAAAGGTGCACCAGCGTGCAAAAGCCCAAATGTGCACCAGCCAGGTCACGTTTGCCCCATTTCCCCCTCGCATTTCCCCATCGCATGCCTCCAAAGAGGCCGGTCTTCTGTGGAACCTGTGGGTCGTATGCTGAAGAACGTGCGTGCGTTTGAATCTGTCGCGGATTTCTCAGATGTCCGCACCTGGGACTGGCAGGCACGTGTTCGGCCAAGGAGCCACACCTCCGTATGTCCTCCAAAGTGCCATGGTTGGAATAGCTCCCCACACAACCTGTCCACTCTAAGGCGGCCAGAAACAATTTGGGCTGTATTTTCCTACTGTCGGGAGAGGAGGAAGGAGGGGGTTCCATTTCTAAAAGTATATCCTTGGCCTCAAGCCTATATGAGGGTGTGGGGGGGGGGGGCATTCTTCTGCTCTGAAAGGAAATCCATTCCTTCATTAGAATACGCGGATGCAGACAGCAGCAAAAGGCAATCACCACATGCTCAGAAGAAATGCTTTTCTTTCTCACGTAATGGTTGGCGAGCTCCTGGCCATAGATGGAAGGGAATGGCACAATATGGATATGATTACAGGAGGAGAACTTCACAAGCGTGTAATCCTATAACTATCTATTCAGATGCAAGTCCCACTGAGTTCAATGCCCCTTACTCCTAAGTAAGTAATTTGGCTTACTTGCTATTATAAGCATGATTCTCGGCATGACTGGCTCATACTGCTTTTTCAGACATTCTGAAAGATATAATTCTCAAAAACCTGTATGATGCTGAAAGTTTCTGGTGCATTTCAAACTGCTTTTCGGGATGGATTAGTGGGGAATCTCACTTGTGGGGCAGTACTGTTGGATCACTGTTTACTGCTAGGTGAATAGGGTTGTCCACTCCCCTTGCCCTTCTCCTCCAGGGCATCCACTTCCCCCAAATCTGAACACATTGTGGTTAATTCAAACTATGATTTGTCCAAACAAGCCAAGTTCAAACTGTGATTTCTGATCCTGGCTTGTTTGGATGACACAGGAACCTGTGGTTATTCTTAGCTTAAACTGAGGGGGTCCTTCTGGTCATGAGGCCAGTGGAGAGGATGTGCGCAAAAGGCTTGTGTTTGTCATGCCAAATTGTGTTTAGGTCTTACATCGGGACTGGGATCAGCGTTCTCAGTAGAAGGTCAGAGGGCAAAACAATTCAGAAGAAAGAGCCATGCCACTTGGTCCAATCTATTCCATAAGGCAGTACTCACGGAATACTTGATATTATGCCTGTCTTCACTCTTCTTTATTCTAGAGTCCCAAAGCTGCAGTCCTTAAACCATAAGTACCATGACGTAAGTAAAAGCAGCAGGGAAAAAAGCAGAAGTTAAAATGCCAGGCTTAAGAGAGGGGTGGGTCACTTTGGGGAGGGAATTCTATGCTGGATCCAGTGTTGCCTAGTGGTTAGCATAGGATGCAGGGGATCTCATTTCTAGTTTTCCCTCAGCCATAAAACTCACGAGGTACCTTTGGGCCGGTCACAGACTGTTACCCCAATCTACCTCACAGGGCCGTTGTTGTGAGGATTAAAAGGAGAGAAGGACCACCTTGTAAACTGACTTGGATTCCATACAAGAAGAAGAAAAATGTGGAGTGAATGCAATGCAGTAGTAATTTTAATTGTTAATATTATTTATTTATTTTATTCTTTGGCCAGGGCGACTTAATTTATATTGTTTTATAGGATGTTATTTATTTATGTTTGTGAGCTGCCCCGAGGCTTCGGTGAATGGAGTGGCATAGAAGTTCCCTAAATAAATAAATAATCACATTGGGGGGGCACCAGCAGGAAGAGGGGGGCATGTTCCCAGGCTGGGCAGGGCGGGAAATCTGAGCAAGCAGCTTCACGCAGGCACGGCCAGGAGACCCCTTGGAATGGGGGGATGCCACAAAGGCTGAGCCGCAATCGGCACTTGGGGGAAAGGGGATCCGGGGAGGGGGGTGGCGACCCCCAGCTCTGCCCCCAAACCACACCGGGCACTGTCTCCAGCCGTCCTGCTGCCCAAATGCCTCTCGAGCAGGTACTGAAAAGCATCCCGTGGTGCTATTTTAAGCACAAAGTCCCGCCTGCCCCGAAACACGCAATTGACTGCCCAATTCCGTGTGTCACGGTCACATCGAGCTCACCTTTCCCCCAAGGGGTCCTAGGACACACACGCACTCCTTCCTCTCACGTTCACCCACACAACCGTCCTGAGAGGTAGGCCAGGCCGGTGACTGACCTGCAGTGAGCTTCGTGGGTGAGTGCAGTGCCCGCTACGTCACAGTGGCTCTCCGTTATGGGACCCACAGAGTTCAGTGGGGCTTGTTGCCAGGTATGGGGCACAGAGCTGCAGCCTGAAGCCGGAACTCCAGCGGTTAAAAATGGAAAACTGTCCAGTTATCCACAAATCAATCAGCTGAAGTAGTAAGTACGGCTTAACAGCCCTGTGAGCACGGGCTCCATCCATCCTCGGTACACAACAAAACAGGCCCGAGTAACTGCATTCTAAAAGCAAGGTGCCCTTCCATAAATCGGAACTAGCCAAGTCACAAACCATCTCAGGCGTTTGCTCGCCGTTGTCACATCTCAGAAAGCCCACATAGCCTTCAAAGGGAAATAAAAAGATGACGGAACCAAAAGATGTTAAAAATCAGACCCACCAAAAGGACTCAGGGGATCTATACCCCGTGGTTACTAAGATCTGTTGGCCCCACGGTGGAATTCCACGCTCTAGAGATTGCGGTCAGGTGCACCTGCAGGACGAGCCCTGTGCTAGTGACTCTCTGATAAAAGCAGATATGAAAAAGAGAAGCAGGAATCCACGCTCAGTGGAAGTCTCTCTACTATACCTGCACTCCACATGTCCTTGAAAGGAAAAAGGGGAAGGTCGCGGGTTGTGTTGTCTTCCCGGGCTGATGCAAGCACTTCCGACCGGCTCTCTGCAGCTCTCAGGACCATATCGCCCTGCTCTTCAGGTGATGCCTGGGCTTGGAAAGCCGAGCGAAGGACTCAGCAGAGCCGCGCCGGGACCTTGCCTGCCAGCCAGCCGGGCAGCTGCAGCTGCCGCAGCTTCGGGGTCACCGCCGGCAGCCCAGCCCCGGGACAGAGCGGCATCTCCTGCATGCAGAATGCTGCAAGACGAGCCAGGGAGCGCAGCGGAAAGGACGCGATGCCCGGACCTTGCAGAAGAGACCGTTTTAATCCATACTGCAGCTGCCAGACGTTCTCTCCTCTGCAGAAACAGACTCCTGGCAAAGCGTGAGCCGCCCGTGCCACTGCTTAGCCCCAGAGATCTCAGAAATGCACCAGAGCTGTCCAGGGCACATGGTCTGCAGCACTGGGTGGCGGAATGACTGACGACGGGCCCCCCAAATGTTCCTACGTGTGCCTAAATATAGGCACCGCTTCGCAGAGACAGATCTTGGCCCCACGGAGCCTGCCAGTGGGGAGGACGTGGGGCAGAGGGTCCTTCAACCCTTAGCCCTGCTCAACACTCCCGTGTGGCCAGGAAGTGCCGTTCTGCATTGAAGGGAGACCTCGGGCGGGAACTGCCGAAGCACCTGCACATCAGCCGAGCAGCCGATACACTTGGTTCTTGAGGAGTCCCACTGCACTCCGTGGGGACTCCCCCTGGGTATCCATATACAGAACCGCGGCCGAAGGGAAGGCAGCTCAGCTCCCGCCGGGGGACCCAGAGCAGCCCGACCGTCAGTGCGTTTGAGCCTAACACATCCTTGCCGGCAGCAAAGCCTTAGGAGTGATTTCGAAGAAGAGAAATAAGGAAGAGAAAAGCGGAGAGAAAGCGGTGCAAAAATGGGGAAAGCAGCCAACGCCTGGTGGCTGGGGAGTCGGGGCTGGGCCTGGGGGCGGGGGGGTGGCACCTGGGGCAGCCCCGAGGGCCAGGTTTGGGCCGCACGCTTGCTGTCCAGCACTCCTCTCCTAAAGAGCTTGTTGAGTTTAAGGATGAGGCAGGTGGCTTGCAGGACGCCACCGGCAGGCCTGGAGCCACCCGGACGGCTGCAAATGCACCCAGACACATCTGCGTTCTCCAGGCAGGCACTGTCCCGAGAGAGCCTCCATTCACAGCATGGACTCTGGCGGTGGTTTCAGCTCTGCCTCCCACGCAGTTCGGAAGTTAATAATCTGAGAAGCCTGCTAGGCAGGGGCGAGGACCTCATCTGGACTGCCACAATCTGACTTTTTCCTGCAAAATTGGCTCTTCCGAGGAGAGGTCACGCGTCCCTGGCTCTCCCTGCTCAGCTTCTGCCCTCGCAGCTGCCGCGAGAGGTTGCTTATGCCAAATGGGAAACGGGAATGTCAAGGGCTCGCTTCATTCCAGCGGCCTTCCCCAGCCGGTGCTTCTTCCACCGCACTGCAGTGAATAGAGCCCTTGACCCAAACCCATCATCCTCAGCCACCATGGGAAGCGTGAGGGAGGGCTGCACTCCCAGCATGCCCTGGCAGGCACCGCTGTCCGAGCGCGCCAGTTTCCCTCTGGCGTGCAGTGCCTTTGATGCGTGTCTTCGTAGGCATACGGGGGAAACGAGTCGAGTGATGTTTGGGAGACTTCACACACCCTACTGGCCCGTCCGCCACCCACCCAAAGCGCATCTCCACCCTCCCACCACCGCTTCTCTGGACCAGAGTCCTCTTTGGGTGGCCTTTCCCCCATGCTGATGGGGCACGTCAGGAGGAGAGCACCTGCCGGCAGCCCTGCCCTCTTCGGTCCCCCCTGCAGGTGGACTGCGGCCACCCTGCAACCTTGGGGGCGGACATGGCAACTCGGAGCTCCGGAAAAATGGGGATCATAGGAAGTCCTGCTGTTTAGACCGCCTCCCTCGCATGTGAGGGGCCACCAGTGCCGCCGCGGCCCACATCACCTGGGCGGCTGGCACAGTCCCTCATCACGCCTAGGAGGGGCCTGTACCAGCTGCCCAGGTAATGTGGGCCACGCTTCAGCCTTAGCAAGCACGGTCCGTGGCCACGGATGATGGAAGGTGCGCTCCGACTGCCCTGGGAAGGTAACAGGTTCGCCTGACCCCTGGGGCAGAGAGACTGGACTCGGGACCGTCCCAACGACCGGGCTTGGGCCGTGCGACACCACGGGCCGAGTACGGATTAAGTGAGGGTGGCGTTAGAGGGTAGGTTGTTGTTGGAATGTGGGCTGCCATAACTCCCGAACCCAAATGAGATCGCAAACCGCAGGGAACAAGGAAATCGCCAGCCACTGTGCGGGGCTCACAGTGAACAAGCAGGTCTTGCTAGTGCGGCTGGTTCGGACCACGCTGTGGCCCAGGCTCGACAGCAACCCAGCCACTCGCAGCTGCCCGGAAGCCCCGCGTGTGGATCGTGGCGCATCTGAACCCAGGCGGAGAGCCTCAAAAGTCCCGAGCGGCCACTATTCCTCCAAATCAATGTCTCCCGACAGCAACTGGGTTGCGTTGCTGTGACCACGCAGGGCTAGGAAGCGTGTGGTGCTCCAGATCTCGTTAGACCACAGCCCCCATCGTCCCCAGCCACTGGCCGTGCTGGCCAGGGCGGATGGGAGTTGCCATATATAACCCCTGGCCAGGGTGTTCCCTGCGAAGCAAGCTCAGCCGGGCATCCCGGGGGCTTACCTTCCTCTGCCAGCGTGACCATGTGGGCTGCTTCCTCGCTCTGCTGTGGGTGGCACAAAACCCCCACGGAGGCCGTCACACCACTCCCGGTTTCCGTGTCGCACTTTTCATCTAAGACCAGCCGCCATGATCAAGAAGGCGCAAACTTGCTAGAAACCAAGCGCGGTGTTTGGAGGAAGCTCCTTGCACAGCTGCTTCGGGAACCTGCAAATGAAAGCAAGGCCGGACGTCAAGGGAGCACCGGAACTGTCCCCCCATCCCCATCCCCGTCCCCATACCCCACCCCACACGCCAGTAGCATGCTGGATATGAAATGGGGCTGGGAGGGGGGGTCAGCTCTCCGTAAAAACTGGGGGTGCGGGCTTCTGTGGGGTGGGCGGAAAAGGCCTGCTGGTTCCCCCGCCCTTTGCCGCTTGGAACGAAAGCTGCTGAAATTCCAGTGCTTCTACCCCCCGCTAGGTTTCCATGGTCCTGCTTTCTAGATTAGGCCTGCCTACAAAACCTCTTTTGTCCCAGCGGCTGACCTGTGCTGAGAAGGAAAGAAGAAAAAGAAAAGCCGCACGGCCTCCTCCGTTGCCAGCGCACTGAGCGTTGCCTCAGCCGTTTCTCAATGATTTCCCCAGTGGACCCATCCTGCAGCCAGCTGGCAGAACTCTGCACACGGTCTAAGCAGTCTTATCCAAGATAATACGGGCTGTAGGAATTTCTGGGATTTCTAGCTATTTGCGAGCTATTCGGCTGTGCGCTGCTTCGAAAATGCAGGCCCAAGGGGAGACCAAGTTGTTTGGGCTGAATTTCCTGGATGCTTTAGCATGGTTGCAAAAACAAGTTTTGTGACACCTCGGAGGGTAAAGGTGCAGCCCTTCTTATAGGCTCATTCGTGGAATTTTGCTGCAGTCCCAATCTTGGTTGTCGGCTGCTTGAAGCAAAGTTTTCCCACCCCACCCCCATCTTCGTTTTTTTAATCACAGCTTTGCCGTGGGGCACTAAAGTCCACGTCATTCGGTGCAAGATGCATTTGATGATGCAGAGTCCAGTCTACAAAACCTATGCCATAATAAATGTTATTAGTCTTTAAGATGCTGCAAGAAATTTAATTTTGCTGCAGACAAAACAACCAGGATGAAAAGGACAAACTAAACAGCCTCGTGCCAAGCGTCAGAATTTGCTTAATCTATGACGGTAATAACATTCGTGTTCTCCACTCACAAGAGTCAGGATCCCAACTTCCCCGTCTAGATTTTTGACTTATTCTCTAGATGATGTGAGGATCTTTAAGCTAGTACGTGAGGCCACAGACGATGTGGTCGGTCGCATCGGCAATGAGCATGCAATATAACCGGCATCCTTGGTTAAGTGTTGGAGGAGAAAACACCAGTGAGCCAGTGTGGCGTAGTGGTTAAGAGCACGGGGCTGGGACTCAGAGGATCTGGGTTCGAGTCCCCGCTCGGCCATGGAGCCAACTGGGTGACTTTGGGCCAGTCACAGACTCTCAGCCCAACCTACCTCATAGGGTTGTTGTTGTGGGGATAAGATGGAGGAGGAGAGATGATGTAAGCTGCCTTGAGTCCTTTGTAGGAAAAAGGCAGGATATAAATCACAATATAAATAAATAAATTTAGCGGGGCAAAACTGGTCTTCATCTACTTTTAGTGTAGGGTCAAGTGTGCGTTGCACAGCTGCACATGGCTAAAATGAGTCACGGCAAATTGTGACCAGCTTCAGCAACACTGGAGAGGAAACAGAACGGCTTGGCGAGCATCTTTCAGCAGAAGAACAGGACTGCTGTCACTTGATCCAGAACTTTAGGGAGCATGAGCTGGATGAACAACCAGGGTGTTTTGCTGGGGAAGAAAAGTGAGCCAACGGAGGTACGTTCACCATGCATTAGATTCCAGGATGCAGCCTGAAAATAAAGAGAAGGGTTGCTTGCCCGTACCTTCCTTTTCTTCAAACGTGCCTGGCATAGAAGTGTTTGGAAGTGGCTTTGGATCCCGCAAGTAAGTTTCTCCAGCCATACTGAAGTGATAACTTAGCAGTTCGTCTCTGGTGGCATCCAGGTGCGTAATTCAGAGGTTTCCAGAGGCGACCTCTGACCCTGGAGGCAGCAGGGCTGAAATAACTAGTGGCCACAGCTTGTGTTGCTCTGTGTGTGTGTTCATGTAATTCCTTGATCGATGCACCCAGTTTGATGATCATCACCACATTTGGGGGTAGAAAATTCTGCAAAGAAGGCCCTCCCTTTGTCTGACCTGAATTTCTTAGATGACCTCTTTGGGTTCTTGTACTGAGACAGAGAAAAACCAAATCTCCGCTTTCTCCATGCCAGGTACAGTTTTATGCACATCTGTGGCCGTGACCTGACTTTTTTCTAAACTGTAATGGCTGCAAAGTTGAAACCTTTCCTCCTGGACACTGCGTAGTTCACCCCACTCACCCACCACACACAGCCTGCTTCAGATGTATTGGGCTGCAACTCCACCATACCTGACCATCATCCTCTGCTGGCTGGGGATAATAGGAGTTGTAGTCTCACGCCTTTGCAGGGCCCCAGCGTCAAGGAGGCTGTCTCAAGCTGCCTCCAGCACAACACGACCTGGGAAAGTTCTGCCTCATACTGGATCCTGCACAGAAGGACTAGTCTGGGGGACTGGAGGCTATGCGAGTAAATATCAATAACCATTAAGTCATTTCCCCAGGCTTGGAGAGAAATGAGCGCCAGAGGTACACTGAGTCCTCCATAGCTGCCAGAAAGGTCATGAGTTTAGAAAACATGCTTGCCAAGAGGTTGTTTTTTATTTTCTCAAACATTATTTGGTCTTCGGCTCCAAGCCGGCTACTTCACCCCCGGCTTTAGGGAGGCGTCCAGCGTTGATCCCTAAACCAAACCCATCTTTTAACAGCATCCTTCATTTGGATGTGGTCAGAGTCCCATATATTCTACAGCCCTAAAAACCTGGATTTGCCCAAGGAAAACTGCGTCTGCAAACTGGATGGTGTGGATCGTTAATATTTTTACACGTGCTCAACTCTGAAGGCTCAGAGCATCACAATACAAAGATGAGTTATGTTGCATATATTTACAACTGAAGCCCAAGTCTGTTGCACAGGCTGCAGTTGAGGGAAAGGCACTTTGTACATGCTTAGGTATAATATCCCTTCAGATCTGTCTCCTGAAAGAAGGGAGATGACCAAAATCAGGAAGAGAGGGAGATAAACGGGATGAAGGTGCATAAAGAAGAAGTGGGGTTGCATGACCCGAGGGACCGCTTCACAAGAACGCGAGTGTCTTCCTTAACCCAGAATGGGCACAAGAAAGTGCGGAAAGGCTCCGCAGGGCCCCTGGGCGACTTGTTTGCGGAGCACTGGCCTCGAATCTTGAAGAGAACAAAGCATGCTAGAAATCTGAACCCACTTGGAAGTGGACCCCATGGAGTTCAGTGGCACCTGGTGCCAGGTAAGTGGGTATATAATTGGCGATGCCATCTTATCTTTCATCCTTTCCCTCTTTTAGAGTAAGCCGTTAAAGATATTTCCAGTGCTCTGAACATTGACCCAGCTTTACATTTTTTTGACGTCAGTAAGTGTTAAAATGGTTGGATGAATGGAAAGTGCCCTAGAACAGGGCGAGGGCTTTGGAAAATCTCAGAATAGTCCGTGTTTTCCTCTGTAAATCAGCTCATGTTGGAAATGCCCAAGAAACACAAGGATTCTAGGCTGCTCCGAAGCAAACCAAGGATGTTTTTTTGAATGCAAAGGGAGTTTGAACCCAGCTCCTGCATGGATTGGATCCAAGATGTGACAGATGTGAAAGGATGGAGACAGGAGACCTCTGCAATTTTTCTGCCACATCTGTGGGGGATCCAGAGGGCGCCTTCCACTCAAAAGCCCCCCATGTTTTCCAATACTTGGTCCATTCATATCCTCACCATTAAGAACATCCATTCAGGAAGAAAAATGGAAAGCTGGCACACAGCCTTGGAAGGGCCACGGCAAGAAACTCTCTCTCGGGAGCCACCCTGGACCTGCCTGGACATGCTTGTGATACCTCCCGACTCAGGCCTTGGGTGTCAGTGGATTGCAAGAGATTTTCGCTTTCTAGCAGTCCCTCCTCGCCTTGAGATATTTTCAGCGATGTGCACTGCAAGAGGTTTGGCCTGATTCACATGTAACAAGAACACAGTTTGGAAAAACCTCTGTGTTGTCATGAATAAGGCAACGTGCTGGTGGACAAATCACATACCTTCTATGGTCCTGTGCAAAACACAAGCTCTGGCTCGTTTCTGTCCAGTGAACCAGGCAACCCAATTTAGGATTCAGGGCTGGTGCGCTCCCATGGCATGTGCATCGGCACATGCAAGTGCCCCACCTTGAGAAAGATTTCACCAAAAGCGGGTCACAAAAGTTGAAAATAACTTAATAATCAAGTTCTCCTCAGGGTCTCTTTCCCAGCAGGTCCAGCCCATTACCACCAGCCCAGCAGTCACCCGATAAGTTTTGAGGTACAGTGTAGATTTGAACCCATGTCTCCCCCATTTAAGTTGGACCATAAGGAAGGCTGAGCGCCAGAGAATTGAGGCCTTTGAATTGTGGTGCTGGCAGAGACTCCTGCGAGTCCCTTGGACCACAAGGCGATCCAACCGGTCAGTCCTAGAGGAGATCAACCCTGACTGCTCTTTGGAAGGCCAGATCCTGAAGATGAAACTCAAATACTTTGGCCACTAATGAGAAGGAAGGACTCCCTGGAGAAGAGCCTGATGCTGGGAACAATGGATGGCAAAAGAAGAAGGGAACAGCAGAGAATGAGGTGGCTGGATGGAGTCACTGAGGCAGTTGGTATGAGCTTGAGTGGACTCCGGGGGATGGTGGAGGACAGGAAGGCCTGGAGGAGTGTTGTCCGTGGGGCAAGATGGGTCGGGCACGACTTTGCGACTAAACAACAACAACTCTGCCATTCAAATGCAACATGCTCCCTACTTCAGCAGCCTTCCCCAAGCTGTTGCCCTCCAGCTGCGCTAGATTATGATCCAGATCATCCCCAGACAGGGTGGCCAATGGCTGTCGTCGTCCCACGGAGCTGGAGGTCACCAGCATGGGGAAGGCTGAATTTCAGCACATGGCTCAGCCAGATTTGGTTCAAAAGGAATGAAGAAGGGACCACCTGCGAACGTAGTCAGAGAGACGAGCGGCATATTTCCTGGGACAGCAAAGTTCTTTTTGGTGACGTCTCGTTTGTTTGCACTCAATATAAACAGACAAGACAGAACCCGATGCCATTCTGCATCATGCGAAAAGAGGACACGGGGTTCCGATGTCCACCCCCGCCTCCTCTCCCTTAATGCTCCCATCTGCAGATGAATTTTCCAGCCCTGCTGTATGCATTCGACAGATGTGAGCGGCTGCATTCATCATCTGCTTTCTCACACGCAGCCCTTCGAAAGCTCGCATGCCCGGCCTGCGGCTTTCTGCCCCAGTCGGTGCTTTCCCCATTGCGGGACTGATCCGGATGGCAACATCACAAAAGGAAATCTGCCCTCACTGCCCCAAGTCAGGGCACTCGCCCCAAAGGGCCCCTCTTTCCATCTCTAACTGAGCGTTATGGGACTCTGTGCCCCATTCATCAGGAAGCAGTGAATTAATACTTTGGAGGAAACAGTCCAAAATATGCCCTTCGGCACTCATACGAGTAGACCAGGCCCAGCCGTGACACGCACTGGGGCCAAGGAGCGAGTCTTCCCCATGATTCGAAGGACGAATCTTGCCTGGTTTTACCTCACACTTCGACTGCCATGCAGCTTCGTCATCTCCCTGAGCTCGTGAGTGGGAAACCAAAGAGCACAGAAACCAGCAATCTGCGAGCTGAGATGGCTCCACTGCCTCTTGGCAGAATGTTTTGAAAAGAAAGTTTTCACAATCTGCCAACATCTAGCAACAAGTTTTCATTTGGACCTGAAATGGGCATGTTTGACATCAACATCAGTATAGAAAGAGTTACACGTGTAGCCTTCCTGTGTTATTCCACCTCTCCTTCTGCCTTGCTTCTTACCAAAAATGAAAAAGAAAAACTGGAGGAGAAAAGCCATCTGAGGGCAAAAGCAGAGCAGCTTTTTGCTTTTTAGCAACTTACCCCCTCCATCCTGGAGAACAACCCAACTGTATTCCCAGTCACAAGGTATGGGAGCGAAACCTCGACAGCAAAGGTTGATAGGAAGGAAGTGGATGCATTCAAAACGTGGTGGTGGGAGACTTTCAAGATGGCGTCGGAACGGCACGGACGTGATTAATGGAGCTTCTGTTATCATGCCGGTATTGCTCAGTAGCAAGTCATGGGAGGCTCATCTAGGCCCTGTCGGGGCGAAGACAGATTGCCTGGCATCTTTTCTTCTGGTTGGTGTAGGACGGCAATCCTATATCTACTGGAAGAGACTCGGGCATTTCTCAATCGGGCAACACAGGGGGTTTTTTAGCCCCTTCCAGTTCTCGACATCTGATGGATTAATTAGCTTACTTTAGCCAGATAAGCATCGGACGGCTGGTAAGCTGGTAAGCTCTTATTTCTTATTTCTTTTCGCAATTTTACCCGTGGAAAAGCTGTATTTGTTTGTAATTGCCTTAGAAGAAAGAGAAAGCCCTCTCGAAGTTTTTAAAGCTTTTTTAAGTTTTTAAGTTAAAAAAGTTTTTAACTTAAGTTTTTAAGATATTAAGTTTTTAATATCTGTTGTTAACTGGCATAAAGAAGAAAGGAAAAGCCCCTAATTTGCCAGTGGCCATTTTTTTTGGCCAGCTTCCACTCTTCCTGGGTCTGACAACATTTTTTCATTTTTAAATAGCCTTTTGCCTTTTAAATAGCCTTTTGCTGCCACCCGGTGGCTATCGGAATTATTGCAAGCTACTTTCTTTTTTTTTTTTTTTAAATTTCTCTCTCTCTCTCTCTCTTTTACTTCTCTTTTTAATATCTTGTTCATTTTATATTTTTCTTCGCTCCTGTTTCTTTTGGTATATTGAAATTTCTTTGGTGAACAACTTCCATCATGAGGAAGACTCAGCCCTCTTCAGCACCTTCCTCAGTGGGTCAGAGTCCAATTCATCAGCCTAAGACAGAAGATGTTGCAAAAAGCTTAATGGCGATACAGGCGGCTTTAACAACTTTGCAAGCATCTCAAGAAGCGATGGCAACAAGGCTGGAAAGCTTATCAAATGAGCAAAAAGAGTGACTTGACAAACTGAATAACTCTATTAGAGAGGTGACAACTCAATTATCTGATGTCCGACTTAAAGCAGAACAGAATACACAAAAAATGCAACAAGCATGTGAAAAATTGGGACAGTAGATAAAGAAATATATTTAATTAAGCAAACAAATAAGTCAACATGGGACTCAATGGCTACATTAGAGATGGAGAAGGCATCTTATTATCTAAGATTTCAGAATATACCTGAAGAGAAAAATGAGGACCTCCGAGAGATCATAACTATCATGCTGGCGGAGCTTTTAGAAATTGAGAACGAAGTCATGGGTATGGGAATTGATCTTGTTTTTAGGGTCAACTCCTCTTATACCAGAAAAAATAAACTTCCGAGAGAAGTCCATGTCAAATTTGCTCCAAGGTCTATAAGAGATAATGTTTTGAAGGCTGTACGGGAGAAGCCATTAAAGAGAGATGATCATCAGGAGGTGACAGTCCTGAAACAAATTCCATGGAGGATTAGAGAGGGAAGAAAGAAATATCGATTCCTTACTACAAAACTGATCAAGAAAGAGATTATCTTTAAGTGGCTAACACCAGAAGGAACATTTTTTCCATGGAACTCTGTAAGATAAAATTGGATTCAATTCTTAAAGCACAAGAGTTCTATGAAAAATTTAGAGTTATGCTAGAAGAGGAGGATCCGGTCGTCTCTAAAGGAGGAGAAAGAGGTGCCGAAGCAATGGAAATAACAGCGTACCACTCTGAAGAAGGAGAAATGCTGAAGGCTGATTCACAAGAAGAAGTACAGACTCTGGACTCAAAGGTGGGAAAAAAAGGTAGAACTGTAAAGGCAAAGAATAAGTAAATAATGTTATTAAATATGGCTCTTAAAAAGGAAGGGAAAATTGAATTGCTCTCTTTAAATGTTAATGGACTAAATGGACCATCTAAGAGAAGAAGGATTTTTGCTCAACTTCAAAAATGAAAATTAGATATAATTTGTCTACAAGAAACACATATTAAGAAACAATAAGTTAAACTTCTGGAATGTTCAAATCTGGGAAAATTGTTCGTATCTTCTGCATCGCAAAAGAAAAGAGGTTTAGCACTGTATGTTAAAGAAAAATTGGACCTTAAATATATTCTTGCTGATGAGGATGGTAGGGTCTTGATGGTAGAAATTACAATTAAACTTAAAAAGGTGCTCTTAGTGGCAATATATGCACCAAATGACCATCAGGAAACTTTTTATCAAAAACTACATACGTTACTTTCACAAGTGGACCATCAGTCTGTGTGTGTAATGGGCGATTTTAATGCAAGTGTGAATAAGGGAATCGATTACAAGAATGAAAGGGAAGAACGGGTAGGAGGATGCTTCCAAAGTCTTGTTCCAACTTGACTGAAGAATTCAGATGGAGAGATGCCTGGAGGCATAAAAACCCCTCGTCGGCCAATTATTCTTTTTACTCAGACAGACATAGGTCATGGTCTAGAATTGATATGGTTTGGATCACTCCAGACTTAATGCCAGATCTGATAGAAGCTGAAATGGAGACAGATGTCTGGGCGGATCATAATCCTGTATTTATATCATTGAAAGGAGCTGCAAGGACGCCCAGGTGGAGTCTAGATAAAGCGTTACTAAAAGATAAAAAATTTATAGAAGAGATAAGCAAAGAGATGCAAATATTCTTTCAAATAAGCAAAGCAGAAGAAACTTCTTTACAGAATGTCTGGGATACAGCTAAAGCCTATGTCAGGGGACTGATAATAACCTACTCAGCAAAAATAAAGAAAAAGAAAAAGAAAAAGCAAGAGCGAGCAACATTAGTAGAAGAATTGAGGAAACGGGAACAAGAACTGCAGGCGGATCCAACAAAAAGAAATCTTAAGGTCCAAATGAAAATTTTAAAGCACAAAGTGAATCTCTTGGATACAAATGAACTTACTAAGCAAATGAAATTGGCTAAACAGAATTTTTTTGAAAATGCTAATTAACCGGGGAGATGGCTAGCATATAAAGTTAAAAAAGAAAGAGAAGAGATTGATTTTGAAACTGAAAGATGGAGAAGGACGACTACAGGTACAAAATACACAAATTAAGAAAATAGTTGAAGATTTTTTTGCAAAGTTATACCGGAAGGAGGAGTTTTCGATCGAGAAGGTAAAAGAATACATTCGAAAGGGAGATTTACCAAAACTACCAGAAAAGTATCAAAAAATATTGAATCAAGAAATAACAACTATGGAAATAACAGAGGCAATTATGCGACAAAAGAACGATAAAACCCTGGTCCGGATGGGCTACCAGCTGAATATTACAAATCTTATGAGGGAATTTTTGCTACCTTTCTCAAAGACATATGCAATGAAGCATTGTTAACTGCTAAAATACCAGATACCTGGACAGAGGCAAATATCACATTAATACCGAAAGAAGATATGGACTTAACACAGATTCAAAATTACAGACCCATATCATTATTAAATGTGGACTATAAAATTTTTGCCTCTATATTGGCAGAAAGGTTGAAGAAGTTTTTAATAGATTTTATTCATCCAGACCAAAATGGTTTTCTGCCTAAAAGACAAATGAAGAACAACCTGAAGACTATTTTGGATATTCTAGAATACTACGAGACCCACAGAAAAATCAATGGCTCTACTGTTTTTGGATGCCCAGAAAGCCTTTGATAATGTTAACTGGCAATTCATGATACAACAGATGGCTCAAATGGAGTTTGGGGGAGAATTTATGAATGAGATATCAAGCATCTATCAAAGACAATCGGCCAGGATTTTAATTAATGGAGAATGTACAAGGGCTACAGAGATACAAAAGGGTACAAGGCAGGGACGCCTCTGTCACCCCTGCTGTTCTTCCTGACTTTAGAGGTCTTGACTAGAAATATTAGGGATGACGAGGACATTAAAGGTACTAAAATTAGGGATGGAAAGTATAAATTGCAAGCATTCGCAGATGATTTGGTCTTTATAACAGAGGAACCTTTTGTATCAATTCCTAAACTTTTACAACAGATTGAAGAATATGGTGAGGTTACGGGGATGAAAATAAATAAGGAAAAAATGAAACATTTAGTTAAAAATCTTACGCAAGATCAGAAAAAAAGACTCCAAGAACAAGTGGACTTGCAGATCGTTAAAAAGGTTAAATACTTGGGAATCTATCTTACAGCTAAATGCACAACTTTGAAAGGAGACGATTACGATAAATTATTGAAGGGTATTAAAGGTGATCTTTAAAGATGGGCAAATTCACAACTGCCTTTGATGGGAAGAGTTGCACTTGTTACAATGAATGTACTACCAAAAGTTTTGTTTTTGTTCCAAAGGATTCCCGTAAATAGTGATAAAAATTTTTTTGAGGATTTAAATTTTCAAATTTCGAGATGTATTTGGAGAAAAAAGAAAGCAAGGATTAAACTGAAAATGCTTCAGGAAGCCAAAAAGAACGGGGGTTTTGGTTTACCAGATTGCATGTTGTCCCTATCAAGCGTCTATTTTAACTTGGCTAAAAGAATGGATAACCTTGCGAAATAAGAGAATCTTGTATCTGGAAGGACATGACTTGCAAATGGGCTGGCAGGCTTATATGTGGTACGAGAAGGTTAAGTCTCATGGGACTTTTTTAAGTCACTTTATTAGAAGATCATTAATGTCAGTGTGGGAAAAGTTGTTTTTAGCATCACTTGATCAAAGGCGATCAAGCAAATATATAAATTTTGGATATAATATTGAATTAGAAAAGTGACAAAAGTTATGGGAGAGACATATTAAGGTAACTTTAGCAACTTCGTATAAAGAAAATTTATATAAAATGTTTTATAGATGGTATTTGTTGCCAAATCGGTTAGCTAAGATGTTGCCAAATACGTCAAACAGATGTTGGAAATGTAAACATGATGTGGGTACTTTTTACCATATGTGGTGGACTTGTGAATATGTGAAAAAGTATTGGATTAAAATACATAAATGGCTTGAGGAAATGCTACAAAAACCCTTAGCTTTTAAATCTGAAACTTTCTTGGTAGGCATTGTACTGGAAAATATTAGCAAACAAGAAATGTATTTGATACTACATTTAATCACAGTGGTGAGGATTGCGCTTGCTCAATGCTGGAAGAGTGAGGAACTACCCACTGAGGAACTGATTTTAAGAAAGATTCTGGACTGTGCAGAAATGGACAGACTGACTCTATTATTGAAGGAGAAAGAAGATACTGACTTCTATCAAACTTGGGACCTTTTTGACAATTGGCTGGAGAAACGGGACTTGGCTTAGATTTAAAGATGTCTTTACATTTTTATAAATCGATTTGAATATGATTATAGAATGTTTAAAAGATATGCTACAGGGGGCTGACCCAGTACGTTCGATGTATTTGATGATTATTTTTTTAGTTTTTAGTTTAAAATCTTAATAAAAAATGTGCAAAAAAAATGGTGGTGGAAGAGAGACTTAACCATTTTAATTAATTATTGAATCAAAGCAAAGCCGCGCCATCTAGCACTGTCTTTATCTGGGCTGAAGATGGCGGCTTTGTGTTTTGAATTTTCAGTCACCAATTCCGCCTTGTGCCTGGGGAGGCTGCTTTTCTTGTCATCTCACTGTTTGCTTTCTGGGAAACAAATGTTTTCTGGCTGGCCAAGCCCCTCTGCACTCCCATTTTACGAATGGGCAAAACTCAGCAAGGTCCACTGTGTGCCCTCAATGCTATTTCCAAATGTTCCCACCAACCCCAAAACTAACCATCACTGCCTCTTAATTTCTTAAGGGGTGGTCAAGAATTGCTTGTCTGCCACAGAATAGCTGGGAGCATCAACTGAATTATTTTTGCAAAGAGAAAACCTTCATGCTAACGAGGGACGAATGCAATTAAGCGCCTCTCATTTGCCATGGGAATTCTCTTTTTTGGATCTGCTCTGAAGCTGTTTCTGGCATTTCTCTTCACTTAATCCTGTCTGGTACTCTCCTGAACTTTTGCACTGGAAAAAGCTGTCTGGAGTTATTGGACCAGCAGGGAATTTGGGGAAACTGGCCCATCACACTTTGAATGCAAAAGCATCATGAACAAGTTCCATATCTCTTCTCCATCTCCAACAAAAGCAGTCACAGAGAACAAAGCCCAGCGCAGAAACGTGGCTTCCTGATTATCAGGGCACCATTCCAATGACACAAGCAACATCTGCACTCAATAGCAACCAAACCTCATGGTCATGTATAAAATGGACATCCAACCAAGCAAAGTTTTGTAGCAAGTTATTAATCAGTTATTATGGAAATGAATCAATCAGTTCAAGGTAAATGCACATGCACCTTACCAAGATTTCAAATCACTTACCTTTCTGAGGGCAGTCAGAACGATGCAAGATTATGCACAGTTTAAATAAATAAAAATGTTAGACAGAAAAGCCATTTCCAAAATTTTGCTATTTTCATTCTCCGTGATGGCCGCCCTACAAGTCTTCATGCACTTCAGATTCAGTCCCTGCCAATTTAAATTTGCCTCCACTGATTAAAGTTGCTCCAACCAATTAATCAATTCTGGTTGATTAATCCACTGGCTAGCTTTCCCCAAACTGGCTTCTTCCATACGTGTTGGGCTGCAACTCCTGCCATTAAACTTAGTAAGTACAGATGTTTTATTCGCTTTTTACATCATAAAATGCATCAGTGTTTTACCCTAGGAGTGGTTTAATAATGCAAAAGTTCTTAATTTAACTAGAACTGCAATAAGTTTTGCAGCTGTAACTAACTTATCAGTTACAAGCTCTCTGTAAGTGGTTTAATGCTTGATTTTGCAAAGAAACACATCACCCATGGGATCTGCATAAATGTATAGCGATTTATTTGTTTTTAAGTATTTTGGAGTGATATTAAAGGTGCATGTTTGTATTTTTATTGCAGTGTCTGCCAAAGGGATATGTATTTTTAAAAAAGTTGGGCTGCAAGAAAGTTTTCCATAAGCACCAGAGACTCCTTTTTAAACTCTCTCCCATTTTCTCTTTCGCCTCCATGCCTTCCCCTCTCATTTTGTCATCTGTTTTTTCGGCAAGCGCTAATCTCTCCAACACACACACACACCTTTTGTGTGCGCATCTGTAACCGGTTCTGGCTGCTTTGGAGAGAATTGTGCGAAGCCAACCCGGCGCGTCATGCGAGCGCAACCTCCATGAGGTCATCTGCTTTCCAGGCCTCGCCACTTCGTCCTGTCCCGTCCCGTCCCACTCAGAATCCTACTTTCATGTCCATGACTTTGCAACCTGAATGTAAACAGTTCCCTCGAGCTGGAGCCTGCCAGATGAGCGCTTGGCCTGGAGGAAGGAACATTTCTTCCTGAGCGAAATTGAATTAGGGCCGCTTTGCTCTGCCGCGCTCTTGTTCCCCGCAGGAGACGCAGAGATAATTAGAGAAACCTGATTGCTGGGGGGGGGGGCAAACACCCCAGGCTTGGAGGCCCCCTGCACAAGCTTGGCTCTTTCGGCAGGGCCGGCTCCTGCGACCTGCCGGGGGGCAGAGATGGGCTCTGGGCACCTGGGCAGCCTGGAGAGGCAGCTTCGGTTGCACAACCCGGGCTGGACCCCTGAGAAGAGCTGGACGGGTGGCCCAGGCCAACAGCTCATGGGAGTGGACACACACACACACAGACACACACAGACCGGTCATGACTTCTCTGCAGTGACCACTGCAGTTGTGCAGTGGTTGCATCATCCTTCCTCAATGTGCGATACAACTCTAATCATCCCCAGACAATGTGGAGTTGGGAGTTGTATTCCAACACCATTGGGAACAGCTGGGTTAAATGGATGGGCTGTTTAGTTGCAAAGTCATGGACCACCTTCCCCCAGGCTCTCCTGTCCTCCTCCATGCCTCAGAGTCCCCCCCAGCCCACCCCCACCGTCCCAGGGACCCCAGCCAGCCACCTCATCCTCTGCCGCCCCCTTCTCCTCTTGCCCTTAATTGGCAATATTTGCTAGAAATAAAACAATGACAACATGAGCGATAATAACAAAGCTCCAGTCTTGCCCTTTTCCTTTTCTTTCCTGTGCTGTGGCTGCGGGCAGCACGGCAGCAAACGGTGTTTAACGTATATTCTGCAGCAATCCCATTGAGTCAAATGGGAGTTACACCCAGGCTAGATTTGTTGTTGCTGTTTTTAGTCGCGAAGTGGTGTCCAACCCATCACGACCCCACAGACAACATTCCTCCAGGCCTTCCTGTGCACCACCATCCCCCGGAGTCCCCTCAAGCTCACGCCAACTGCTTCAGTGACTCCATCCAGCCACCTCATCCTCTGCCGCCCCCTTCTTCTTTTGCCCTCAATTGTTTCAAGCATCAGGCTCTTCTCCAGGGAGTCCTTCCTTCTCATTAGGTGGCCAAAGTATTTGAGCTTCAGCTTCAGTGTCTGGCCTTCTGAAGAGCAGTCAGGGTTGATCTCCTCTAGGATGGACTGATCTGAGCTCTTTGCAGCCACGGGACTCCCCGACTCAAATCCCTGCTCTACGATGGACAGCCTTGCCCAGCCTCTCTCTGTGTGTCGAGCCCACTCCAAAAGGTTGTTGTGAGGATAAAATGGCCCCAGTCCCATCTGCAGACATGAAGGTCCCTGGATGACATCTTGGGCCAGTCTGTGTCTCTCAGCATTCGGGAGAGCACCCCCTTAGGCCGGAGGGACCGCGGTGCATCCTGGGAAGCTGGAGAACCTTCCATAAGGGAAAGAGAATTTCTCATTTCCAGAAGGTGATGCATGTGCCTAAATTGCTACCACGTGACACACGAGGTGAATCAGGAAGCTTGAGGGAAGCAAGCCTTGAGGAGGACAGCAGCTGCGCTGAGAAGGGCTTGACGTGCCCCCCGACTGTGAACAAGCCATCGGGGCGGGGGGGACCAGACGAATGAGGCCCATTTCTCAGCACTTTCACCTGCTTAACACTAAAATTTACTTGAAAATCACCTTTTCTGTTGGAGGTGAATGTCACGGGTGAGACAAAAATATTTTGCGGGGAGGAGCAGTGGTGGGTCTCTTGTCAACAAGGCCGTGTTCTGAGGTGCTGTTTGGATTTTGGGACACTCGAAATCCCTTGCCTCCTTTGTCGCTCAGAGTAAGCAGGGTGGCAGGTGCTGAAGACAGAAAGGGGCCACAGTTCAGGAAGCCGCACACCACCTTCCCCCCCCCCCCCCGGGCCCCCTGTGACGCAGCTGAAGCACCTCCACAATGAAGTTGCGGCGGCAGCTGTCCAAAAAGGCCCACGTGGCCCTGAGGAACAACGGCCAGAGTCCAGCAGGGAGAGGCGGCTCAGCAACCCCTTTCTGCTGGGCCGGCGTGCTGAGGGCCAAGCCGTGGAGAGGCGCTTCAGCCCCTGCCCCGTCACACACGTTGACAGCTGTCCTCAGAACCGCTCGGCACACCTTCCCGCTCGTTGTGTCTTTCAGGTTCAGGCCACACCGCAGCCCCAGAGGTGGCCACGGAAACTTGCGACAGTCCAACACTTCCTGGGGCAGCTCTGCAGCCAGAAAGAAGCCACCCCGTGGTGGGGGCAAGCTGCATCCAAAACACGTTGCTTAGCGCATCATGCCAATTTCCACAAAGTGATGGATAGCTCCTTTTTGTTATTGCGGCAGCGTTCAGTGAGCTCATCCGTTTTTGTTCATTTCCTGCGCACACGTAAATTGAATTCAGTGCGATTGGAGACGGTTGTTATTTCCACGACAACTTTGCAAACATTTCCTCTCGGTCTTGGCCCATCCTGCAGCAGAACTGGGAAAACTCAGAACAGGGGTAGCCCTGAAAAGAACGAGACTTCCAAGTTTCCCATGTCCTGCCTGCCTCCGACTTGAATTCAAACGCAGGCCAAGAAGCATACTGACTTACCATTGCACTCTGTGGACATAAAATCAGCTTAATCGGCAATTGATAAAGGTATAATGGGCAGCGACTGGGCGTGCAGGAGAAGAGGAGCAAAGGTCAGGGGTGCTAAATGGATGATTACAGATTCCTTAGAACCCGCTAAGGCAACCCAGCTGGTCCTCTGTTTTTCGTTGCAAGAGCTCAGATCGCCACAAAGGGGGTGGCAGCAGCCTTCTCCAAGGCTTTACAGGTAGCTCCCTTCCTGCCCTTAAGACCGGATCCGTCCCAAGCAAAGCTTCCTGGCTCAGTTTGCTCAGGGCCAGAGCAAAAGGGGGCAACTGGGCATTACGAACCCGCTGTGCGGCTTTCTCGGGTGCGTGGAACGAGGTGAGAGTGGCGGCAAGTCCTCAACACAAACCTGCATGGGATGTGGATGCAGCTTTATTTCCCTCTATGCAAATTTAAAGATAATGAGGATTTCTTTAACTTCAAAGCTAGTCAATGAATCGCTCCTCCAGATCAATGTAAATAAAACAAATTCTTCAGTGTATTTGCACCTTGCTGAAGATCATCCCAGTGCTTCCCACAGTAATACGGGGGAGATGCAGGGAGGGCTGAATTGCAGCAAGCTGGAGGGGGAATGTTAACCCCCCCCCCACAAACCCTGTTGAACACTGGTCTCAACACACCATCGGGGCTCCAGGAAATGGGCTGGAAGCCATGCTGCTGGCAGTAGTCCTCTGTGTGGCCCCCTTTGGAGCTGCCCTGCCGACCTCGCAGTTCGAAGCGTGGGCACTCTAAGGAGAAGCTACAAGTGATCCAATAATTCACATTTCTGTGTCTCCTCAGCACGATTCGCCTTCTGGCTGTTACAGTTTTCCTGATTGCACCAAAACATGTGAATTTGCATCCCCTCCTTTAAAAGGATTTATGAAGGCGCTCGCTCGTTTCCTCGCTGTCAGAGCAGGTTTTCCATCTGTGTGGCTCAATGCCACCCCTGAAGCTGCAGGCAAGGCTATATAAGTGACCCCCACAGTCAGAAAACGCTCAGACCGGATGCCTTTGCGCAGGAGCTCGAGGGAGAGCCAGAACACGAGCTTTAGGTAAGCTCAGCTTGCACTTCTTTTAGCAGGATGAACTTCTTAGCACTTGGCTGAAGGGAACCAAATCTGAGCTTCACCGTCATAAACTCAGTTTTGAAGATGTATTTAAATGGTGCAGCGCTGACATTTAGGGCTGTTCTTTCCATGTGCTGTCATTGTTTGCGATGTAAAGAAAGTGAGAGAGAAGTTAGGCTGCTGTTCATGCAGATTAGATGATGCCGTGATTTTTCTGTTGTCGAGAACTGAGAATACTTATATGAAATATGAAGGATTTGTGAAATCTTTGCATAAGGCTATGTAAGTTGGGTAGCAAGTTACAATTAGAAATTTCTGGGCAATAGACAGCATGTTGGGAGGCAGAAGGAAGACGTATTCTGCAGCCCAGATTTTGGAAAATTCAAGTCCATCTTGATGCAAAGAGGGAGAAGGCACAGAAGGTCACCAGCCAGGACAGTGCAGTCACCGCTGCCGATATTCCTCCCATTTTGACTTCAGTTACATCGGTCACAGAACAGAGGATACAAGAAGCACAAGGGATGGGTTCAAAGAGCCATTATCAAGAGCCAAATTTGTGTTTGGCCAAAAAAAGAGCTTGTAAGTGCAAGCCTCACAGAATTTGACCTAAGGGTGAAGACAGATTTAAGAAAGAGAATTTCCAAACGTTCCTCTGAAAACAGTATTGCAAAATTTGGGTTTGAAGATCATAACATTTGGGTGAGGTTGCATTACAGCTTGAGCCTGAACGTGCTGTCTCATTTTAAAATAAGTTTCTAGCCCTCATGTGTGTGAAGTTAGTCTGGAAGACAGGTGGGCAAGACCTATGGAAACCTCCAAAACTTGAGGGACAAGATTTCGAATCCTGTGTATCTTCTTCTGTAGGATACAATCCAGATAGGGATTCCACCCTGTTTGTGGGAGGGAGAGGATCCAGAGAGACATAACTGGTCTTCTCCCAGACTGCTATCCCAAACATCTTTAAAATATCTTTAAAATATTAAAGCAAATATCTTTAAAAAAAACAGCCACCACAAGGACTAGAACCTTACTTTTAAACCAATTTTGACATTCCATCAGTACTTATCAAACATACCTTGTGTGTGTCTGTGCGCAAATTTATTTGTAAACTGGGCCTGGGGGAAGGGATTAAGTTTGGACGACTTAACAAGAATGGCATAGTTTCTGGCTACATTCCTATCTGACTGCAAACAATATTGGCTATGAAAAGGTTTTTTATTTTCTTAGCATGAGTCCTAAAGAATGTCTAATCTTAGTGGGCAGGATTAAGTTACAAGGATGGATGAGAGTGGTCAAGCTCAGCCATTTCAGCATTCTTGAATCATCTGTGTTCTGGAGGCGTTTAATCCTTTTCAAAAGGGGCCGCCAATGAGGTTTCAGGAAAATGTCATCTGCAGAACTGATTTAGTGCTGAAACTTAAGTGGACAAGCAGATAGAAATGCGAGGACATCCCGTCTGCTACATTCTTCCTGCTCTAGACGCAAAAAGTGATGCCAGGACTTTGGGAGAAAACATCCACACGATCCTGCAATAAGTTGCAGCAAAGTCGCTCTGTTGGCTCCCAAATTTTTGACATGTGAGCCTAACTCCAGGCACGGTGCTCAGGGAAGGGATGCGCCTTGGAATTTATTTATTTATTTAAAACATTTTGGGGCGGCTCACAACATAAAATTAAAATATAATACATTCAAAATATGAAACAAATTAACAATATAAAATAAGTCACCCTGGCCAGATAAAATAAGCAAATAATATTAACAATTAAAATGACGTTTAAATAAAAAGGTCTTCGCCTGGCGCCGAAAAACAAATAACGACGGGGCCAGGCATCCCATCATACACACCCAAGAGATCAAAGGGGACACTCCGGGCTGTATCAAAGGAAGCATTTTTTCTCGCAAGGTTTTTCTTTCATGCAGGAGGAATAAGACTGAAAAATCAGAGCGAGAACATCTCGATGCATTCAGCGCGATTAGAACTCAGCTCCTGAAGAACCAGCGGAGCATCCGGAGGGAAGGATGGAGGGGACGCAGCGATGGCTTCCCCCTTTCTTACTCCTCCTTGAAGTGATGGGCATTTTCGGTGAGCACGGCTGTGACCGTTTTCATTCAAGATTTCAAAATGGCAAACTCGTGGAGGTTGAAGGCACAGGGTCTGAAAACATTGTCACAGGGAAGAAATTTGTTTTAGCGGTTGGGACCGAAGAAAGGTCTCTTTCATACACATTTTACAAAAATTCAGTGTCCCGTCTCCTGCCCACACAGCTGGAATGCAAATAGGCACTGTTCTTGCCTAGCATTTGCTATTCAGCAGGGCTTGCTAGAAATGGCAATTAAAATTTAAAACCTGTTTCACCCCCCTCCAAATCCGTTGCTCCAATTTAGTGTTTCTTCAGTGTCAAAGCAATTGAAGAAAATCTTGCACCCCCCCCCCCCCGCATCTTTAAGTAGACCTGGAGGTTTAGAAGACCTGTTTGGCAAAGAAATGAGAGTAGTGACAATCCTACATTAAGCCCTGCAGAATTCATGCCAAAGAATCAGCAAGACGAACTGGCAAAGCGGTGGGGTAGGGAAGACACTTCGCAGAACTGCTTCTCTCTGGGTTGGATTTCCTGCATCAGGCAGGGCTTGGACTCGGACCTGGGCCCACAGATCCCCTCCAGCCATGCGGCTCTGCCCAAGCTCAGCGCCAAAACACAAGCATCTCATTCTGCAGCCCGGTTCTGTCCCTGACCAGCGAGCATCTTGCTTGCCTCTCTGGCTTGCAACCCTGTTTGCATCGAGAGCAAAGGGGAGCGAACAGGGAGACGCGAGGGGGATTACGGAGGGGGGGAGGGGGGGGGGGGGGGGGGGCACGACGTTGCCCAGGAAGCATGGGAAGCAGAAGGGAATCATTACGGAGGCGTCCAGATTAAGACCCAAATGGTGCCCTTCCAAGCCCGGGTGCGTCTTAGCACCTGGGGCCACCCCGGTTATTTTGGGCAGAAAATCTCGCAAGACCTTTCCTTTTTCTGAGCAGCAAAAGCAGCAGAGCAATCTGTTACGAGGCGAACCATTTGCTGCCCTGCCGAGCCCGTCCTAACCAGCTCCCTGAACCTAATGGCGGGGCCGGCCCAGGCTAGGCTGGAGAGGCCCAGCAGAGGTGGGGGAGCTTGGGCAACGCCTCGGGGCACACGGTGGATCCATCCTGGGGGGGGGGGGGGAGAGCCTCAGGAGAACAATTGGAGTGGGGATGGAGCAGGAAGCGAAGGACATGTGTGGGGAAGGCCGCTCAGCCGGGCAGCTCAGGCAGAACAGGTGCTCAGGGCTCGTGTACCTTTATCCCATCAGGTGTGCGCACACACCCAGCTGGAAGGGCAGCGTTAGGCACCGGACAGGTGGGCACCAAAGAGAGCCAGGGCCCTGCTGGAGTCGCTGAGGGTGATGAAATGGTTTGGGGGCCCCTAACAGGAAGGCTAAGCCTTGCCTTGTGCCAGGCTTTCCAGAGGGGATTGCCTCCCGGGCGCTGCCTTTTGCAGGGAGAAACAGACAGGCGTCCCTTCTGACATCCTTGGTTGTGTTCGTGCCGCAGCTGCAATGATTCAGTCCGCTGAGCCACTCCGAGATGGTACAGCCCTGCCCAAGGATAGACAAGTCTCAGGAGGGGCCTTCTTTTCCCAGAGGATCCCCCTGCAGTGGATTCGCGTGGCAGGAGAAGCCAAAGCACGCTGGGCCAAGGCAGAGAGAGAGGCTGAAAGCGCAGGGGGCTGGAAGCCATCTGTCGGACGGTGCGGCGCTTCTCAGCAAGCCGAGGCGGAGGCGCTCGGTGCGGGCTGGTCGTGTTTCCGCGGAGAGGTTCTGCTCGGCAGCTTGTAGAAGCAGCTGTCGGTTGGAACACATCAGTGGAAACAGGATTTGATAGAGAGCAGACAAAACCTCTTTTGTTTCAGGGTCCCTGGCCCAGCTGCTCGGCTGCCCAACAGCCTGTTGTGCTTGCCGTGAAATTCACAACATTATTCTTTTGTCTGGACACGTCTCACACAAACACACCACCCTCTCGTAGTGCCGCGACTGCTGGCTGCTACAGAAGGGAACTGAGCATTGCTAACTTCTCCAAAAATATTCCCAGTTGCTTCCCTGAGGCTCCCTGCATCTGGTCCCAACCGCTGCAGACTCAGCACTGTCAGAATGATTCCCGGAGCTGGGAAGCAGCAGCGCTGGCGGGCAGGGCCCTGCCCGCTGCGGAAGGACCTGACCGGAAGGCCTGTGGCTGCTGGCCGAGCTTTAACGTCTGATTTTCTCAACCCTTTGCCTCTTGCAAGCAACTGCCAAATTATTTCAGATAATAAAAGGCGAACATCTCAAAAAGATTTCAAGGGGCAGAAGGGTGATCACAGATTCAAATAATACATATCAGCATGGGAACTAACCCTTAATTCTGTCCTACTGTCTTGGACATTTCTGTATTTAAAAAAGTTATCGATAATTAGCCATTAAAAACCTGGATAAAACCAGACACCAACAAAAATACTAATAAGTTTGAAATGCAGCAATTCAGCATAACAAATAGACTCAAAATAGAGAAGGAAAAAATGGTCCTCAAGAAGGTATCTCCAGCAAAGCAAACTATTATTTGATACCTTTCTCTTTTTTTGCAAGGTACCCAAGGTGGTGTAATTTTTAAAAATCCTAAAACAAGTAAATGTTACCCCAAAACCTCGAAAAATGGTGGTGGCGGGGAGTACTTTCAGATCATTTGTGGATGGCACAAACCTCCCGGCCTGGGCTTCTCTTCTAAACTGCAACCACCCACAATTTTCATTTTCAAAGATGCAGAAATTACCTCCTCCTGGGAAGGGTGTCGTAATTTGGGTGCTCTGAAGGAAGGAGCAGAGAACCGATGCGGCAAACTTCCAGGTGGAGGGCTCCGAGCTCAGGGAGCCTTAGGGGAGGTTCTGGGGTCCGAAATGAGCAAGGGGGGGCAGGGCAGGGAAAGCAGAGGCTTCCCCCGCTGCTCCACATAATGTGGTCTGGGAGCCCCCAGGGAGCTGATTCAGCACCATGGGGAGAGGAAACCAGGACGGAGCTCAGCCAATGCAGCCGGGGGGCTTTGGGTGGGTTGGACTGGGACTCTGGGAGGTGGGGTTCTAATTTCCACTTGACCTCGAAGCTCAGGGGCGACTTGGGGCCAGGCACTAGCTCTGAGCCGAGCCTACCTCACAGAGCTGGTGTTGCAAGGACAAAATGGACAGGAGAGGGACCTCCTAAGCCGCCGGGGGTATAAACAAAATAAAAAATATAATCAATTCATGCCCTAACACCTCCTTCAAACAGTCATTAAAAGAGGACAGGTTTTCCTTAAGGACATTTGCCTCTATATGATATGCACGTCTACTTTTGCATTTTAGATATTTGTTATGCTAAATTGTTTTTGTACTTTGGCATTATTTGTATTTTCTTACTGCTAATAAGGGCTTCTGTTTTATCCAGTGGTGGTTTTTTTCTGGGGCGGGGGGTGGTCATTGTCTATGCTTAATAAATATATATTGTATGTTTTGCTAGCAGGACTTTTAAAAAGAAGCTCTGTTCACCCTTTATTTTGCTGTTCTGTTAGTTGGGCCATGTCACTGGGTGTGTGTTCCACTGAAGTAACTAGAGCTTACTCCTGACTAAAGATGCACACAATTGCATGGCAGGAATACAATCCTAACAATGCAAAAGGACCACAATGGATCTTAGCTTCACGAGGAAACGCCACATTCTCCACATTGCTCTTTCCGGACACGGATCAGCAGAAAAGTGGTGGAGTCAAGAATGTGGTACCTGTTACGAGAGGAACAAAAGAAATCCACAAAAGGACAAACCCCATCAAGGTGCAAGTTTAGCATCTGAGCATATTTAGGCAGAAAAACGGCCCTGCTGGGGAACACTAAGAGTTGTGGGGCTTTTTTTCTGTCTAAAGACAGATGCTCAAGATTGCCAAGGCCGGTGGGAGTTCTTCTGAGCTGAAGGCAGCTTTATTCTGTGCTAGAGTTTCCATTGCTTTCCATTTGGGGCGGATGTGGGGGCTGCCGATTCCTGCGAAGGACCCTTGCCAAGAGTGGTGCCAGGCCTCTGCCATAAAACCCACGGTCCAGCAGGAAGCGGGACAGTGGCCAGCTCCATGTGGTTCCAAGCCAGCAGAACCGAGAGCGCACAAAACGCCTTGCCGCTCGTTCTGTTTGCCCTGTGAACTGGCTTCAGAAAAGGGCATGACGCCTTGTGCCGCGCAGAAGGATGCAACGGGGCTATAAAACCAAACCTGGCTGTCTCGTCACGCTGCCAAATGCTAACACGCACCCCCGCAGTGCCGCTCGCACATGCCCATTTGCTGGGCGGAGCTGCACAAGGCGCAGTAGCTGCAGCTGGTGTCCCCCTTGTGGGGCTGCCGACGAAGCCGCTGCCAACTGGGGTGGCTCACAAAGAAGGGGGTGCAGTCATGCTTCGGGGGACACAGATCCCCCACCCAATCGCTCCTGTCCCGGGATGCCCCGGGTGACTCTCGCAGCTATTCCCTCTTCTTTCTCCTTCGCAGGTTTTTCCCCAGAAAAGAAGAGTGGAAAACCATGGGAGGGTTATGAGGGGCGAGGCTGGCATCTGGAGCACTCCCCCACAATAAAATTCCATGAGCGGGTCAGGCAGCGATGCAATGAAGTCTTTCCTGGAGCCGGCCCAGTGAGAGCCACACGCCAGCTGCCCCTAAGAGTGTATGGCTGAGAACCAGAGTAGCCAAGAGTGAGGTTTCTTGCACAGGACTTCAGGGAGAAGAGGAAGGGGGGCCGTCCTGCAGACAGGAAATTCCTCCCACCACACAGGAGGGATCTCCCCCACCCCCGCCACCCTGATGTTACCCTGCAAGGCTCGCTGCATTCTGGTGGAGCCGGAACGAGTCATTTCTGCCTCCTTTCAGCCACAGTTGCGTCCCAAGCTAAGCTGAGCCCCAGCACCAGTCATGGAAGCTCCGGAAGGTGTGTGCAAACCTGGGACATGTGCAATCGCTCGCGGGTTGTCCAAGTTTCGTCCACGCACGGGGAATTTAGCAGGCAGAGTTTCCAGCCATTGAACATCCGTAGCGCATAGACAAGGTTTAAGCCCCTTGCATCACTTGCGGCAATCAAGCCCTGGGTGGCACGAGCTAAATGCTGCGGGGAGGCCACCTTCTCCAGGAAGCTTGCTTATGCTTGTCTGCCTTGTCTTTCCCCGAGGTGAACCTGTTTTAAGGCAATCCGTCAGCAAGATCCAGCCTGGACAGAAACTCCACGGCCTTCCAATCGAGCACAGACCAGACAGTAAGTAATTTTCCATCTCGAGTTAGTTTGTTTTAGGAAAAGAGGAGGAAGCCTTGCGGTTGCTGCTCCATTTCTAATAAATAAATTGAAGCTACTGACTCGTGGGAGATTAGGAAAACATGCTCATTCTTGCCACTGCTGAGCTAATTTGGCTATCACCGAAGGGAAGCTGGCTGGCCATTTCTGCTGGAAAACAAAATATCAGACAGGGGATGCCATCCTGGCGGTGTCTGACTGGCGCATAGGGGAAGGGCGGCTCTGCAGCTGGGCTGTGGGGAGAGGCGGAAGCGTGCCCCCCCTTTAGCACTCTTTGCAACAACGGTGCCAGGTAAGTCGGCCTCGTTCCCCCCATACCACAGATGGGAAAACTGAGGCTGCCCCAGGCATGACTTTTGCCTAAGGGCGGGCTTGATGGCAGAGGCAAGCGCTGCACCAGGGACCTCTCAAGTCGTCCTTCAGCCCCATAGCCAGGACAGCCCCCCGGCTCTCATTTTTTAAAGTGTCCAGATACATGTCCAAAGTGCCCAGATACATGTCCAAAGTGCCCAGATACATGTCCAAAGTGCTTCTGGACATGCATCTGGGCGAACGGAGGGACCGAGCTGTGGGTCGCACGTTCCCCATGAGGAAGCTCATTTGCCTGGCTCTTACTCATCTTTTCCGGCAAGGGCCGAGTGCCCTTCCCCTCTCTGCTTTATCCTCAGAACAGCCTTGCAAGTAGGTCAAGGGGACACTCAGCCACGGGCCCAGCATAGCCCAGCAGGGACCCCAGCCGGCTCTCGCAAGTTCCGGTGCAGCCCTCCTTGGAGGAATGCAGACCGTGCGCAGCAAAGCGATGCCTCCCTCTTTACTTCCCGTGCCCAGCTGGAAAAGCCGGGCGCTGGAAGGAATGGCGTGCCCGCGACCCCAGCGGCTCCAGGCCAGTGCCGGAGCCCCTGCATAGTCCTCTGTTATTCAGCCCAGGGAGCCTGGACGGCCTGGTTCAACATCGACCATCCTGGAGGCAACGGCGACTACGAGCGCATGGACGCCATCCGGTTCTACTACCGGGACAGGGTCTGTCCGAGCCCCACCAGCATCGAAGCTCGAACGACGGACTGGATCCCTGCCGCCAGCACGGGCCAGGTGGTCCACGCCAACGCCCGGGAGGGGTTCTGGTGCCTGAATAAAGAGCAGCCGGCCGGGCAAACGTGCTTGAATTACGTCGTGCGTTTCTTCTGCCCAGCTGGTGAGTGCTGCCCGGGCGTTCTGGGTTGGGCTTTGAGCAAGACGGGCTTCGACCCGCACACGGCTAAGAGGGGAGCAACCTTGCCGGGAAAGGTTTCTGCGAGTTGGGAAACTTCAGATAAATCCTGGCAGAAAAGGGTTGCTCATGTGCCTTTGTGTTATAAAATCAAATCTGCACCCCTTTCTCAGGAAGCGCCCAAAATTCCAAGCCAGGTCACTGTTTGGCATTTGCTGTTGCTTTAAGAGGAGGGACCTGATGGGGCCCCCAGGAAGCTGCCAGGGCTGCTGTTTTGCAGATCAGTAAGAACTGACCAGGCTGCCAGGTTAACAGCATTGCAATCACCCGTATTTGCATGCCAAGACTCACAATAATTCCAGTGCCTCACTGATTGTTATGTTAATATCCTGCAATCAAATGCCATTGCACTGAGCCCCCTCTGCAGACCTCTCACCTTCTTGACTGCAATCACCTTATTTCGTCATCACCTGCCCAGCTGCTGGGCCCATGTGACTCAGAGTCTATAAAACACTCTGTGTATGCTCTAAAAGCTTGTGGTTGGCAGTGAGGACCACCGCCCGGGAGCAGGCTGGCACAAGTCACTGCAGGGGCCCAGGAGATCTCGCCCATCTGGGTTCAAGGTGGTCCAGCCTTCCCTGCGGGTCCTGCTAATTCATTCTCGCCATTGGCAAAGAGGCTCTGACATGGGCCGTTGCTGAAGCGGGTTCTTGGGATGCTGCAAACGCTCCAGTGCACCCCAGGCCTGCACAGGAACTCTGAAGGAGATGGGAATAGGTCCATTATAGGCAAAGTCCTCTGGGTGGCTCCCAGCAGTCCAGAATAACTGCAGATCGTAGCATTTGAGCAGAGATGTAAAATCATTTAAGGCCTCAAAAGCTGATCATAGGAAAATGCTGATTCCAGCCAAGAGGAAGATGGTGATTCTGGGAATGGAGACCAAGGGCTGGAGACGGCAGAGGGAGAAACTGAGTGTCAGGAATCTCCTGGGCAAAGGGTGACAGAATCTCGGTTTTCAATTTGTGAGGAGGAAATAAAAACTTGGGTTTGTGGGAAGGATCAGCCTTTTGAACCTCTGCTGCTTTATTGATGGAAGCCCCAGGTTCCCTGCAGGTTCGACTCACGATAATGCATTACCGGGCAGAGGCAGTCTCAGCTGCGAGGTTTCAATGCAAGTTCAGGGCATTTTATACCCTCCTGATCACGTATGCAGGTACAGAGCAATTGATGACAGAATGCAGACATTACCATGAAATTCTGAGGTCATCATCTACAGAACAAATAAGGAAGATCAGCAAAACATGCAAGTGACAATCTTTCTAATTGCAGTGTATTGACATTTCAGTTGAGTAAATTCCAGAAACTTGAACCCATCTCTGGGTCTGCTTAGACATGTAAATTCCAGCTATTAAGACGTATTTCCTGAAATCATAAACCTGTGTGTTGCATTCCATTATCAGGAAGGCTGAGACCCTGAGTGATGCATCCGTGCCTTTCTGATTGGCCAGGTGCATGGAGGGAGTGCCATTTTCTTCAGACAACAAACATTATTAGCTTAGTGACTTAGCTTGGAAAGCTGTGCTTTTGAGAAAGAGTGCAGGTTTGATTTTGTAACACAAAAGCACATATAAGCAACGTTTTTCTTCTAGGATTTATCCAAATTTTCCTGACAAGGGACACCCTTTCTGAAGAGGAGCGTAGCTTTTCTAAGGGCGAGAAGTCGCTTAAGGACCAGCCACTGGAAGCCTCTGGGTTACTCCGGCCACTGGGCAGGGAGGGCACCTAATGCCCATTTTTCCGAAATCAACTTTCCATTGGGATGTATTGCATGAAGGTGCTGGTTCAATAGGAAGGCAGCAAAATGTGCTTCTTTCTTTACTCAGCCTTCTAAAAACTCTTCCTCTGTAACCTGCAACCAGCTTTGCTGACTTACAATTTAGCATCACAAAAACCTGCATTCAACAAGGTCAGAAAGTCGGATTCCTTGAGACGGGGCAGGAGCGGAATAGAAAGTGTCCCCCTTCCAAGGTCTGAATTAAACTGGTAATAAATGATCAGGTCGGACGTGTGAAGGACACCAAATTGTTCAGGAGAGCCAGTGTGGTGTATGATGTAAGCTGCCTTGATCCCTTTGTAGGAAAAAGGCAGGATATAAACCGGAAAATAAATAAAATAAAATAAAATAAAATAAAATAAAATAAAATAAATAAAACTCCCAGAGAAATACCCACGAGCTCCAAAATGGGCTTTTTAAATTTGATGGATGGACAGCAGGATGATGGGCTGAAGGACAATTTAAGTACAGAGCGGTTAAAACCAGGTAAATCTGAGACTTCTGATTTAGACTGAGCGGCCATGTAAATTTCCCAGAACAAAAGGCTTTGGGGTCCCTGTGGGACCCTGAAACAACCCGCTGCTTCCTCCTGAAGGAAGGGCTCACGAGGCTCACTGGTGCGTGCGCCGCTTTCTTCCCAGGCTCCCTGCGCCAGGAGTCACTGTGGTCCCCGTGGTCCCGATGGAGCAGCTGCTCTGCGAAGTGCAATCAGACTGGCATCCAGATTCGGACCAGGGTCTGCCTGGCAGAAAACCTCCAGGACCCACGCTGCAAAGACGTGAGCGAGGAAGGAAGGCACTGCTCCGGACCCCCTTGCTCAGGTGCTGACGACGCGCCACGGCACCCGCTGCAGTGCTGCAGGGAAGCTCTGTGGCCCCGTCTCTGGCCGGAGCGCTCCCCACTGGGGGCAGCGGCTTGCTGTTGGGAGCACGGTGCTTGGTTGGAAAGAATGCCCAGGCCGGGCTCTCGGCTTAGGTCACAGAAAGACTCGAGGACTCGATGTGCACTGCAAGCGTGCCCAGGAGCTTGCCCTTGCCTTTGGCAGAGGGCGATAAGTTCCAGTGCCTAAGCCTAAGTATGAGCCTAAGCTGCACGGGGGGATTGTAAATATGGAAAAAGCCAACTGAAAGCAAGTAATTTGAAATGCACAAAATCGGGTGTGGGATCCCCTCTCAACTAGTTACCGGAGAATCCCAGATACCCTTAAAGAGTTCACATTCTCTCACTCTGCCTGCCTGTCCACCCACAAAGATCTTTCCTCATACTTTCCCTTGACTGTCTTTGTGAGCCCAGAACCAGGCCCGGGGCAAGCCCACCCCCCCCACATCCCTCCACCTGGGTGCATCCTGGAGAGGCATTCCAGCCCCCACTGCCTGGGCACGCGGTCCAGCCCTCTCCCCGCTAACCTCCTGCTAATGGCAGGAAAAGAACCCGCAGCGGCGAAAGGGCTGCACAGCTGCCGGGCCGGGCAAGTCATTTTCATTGAAGGAGCCAAATATTTCTTCCAAAGGGCATCAGCCCTGGTGCCCCCCTGGAGTTCCCAGGCTTCCACCTGGCCACACCGAGTGCCAGCGCCACACCTGTGTTACTGGCCTTGGAAGAGAGCCGATGGCAGGAGGGACGGCAGAGCACCGAGATGCCCAGCTTGGGGAATCCTCTCCCTGGGCAGAGAGGGGGGGACCCTCGGCCCCCGGGCTTGCGGGCATCTTTTCAGCAGCAGGCAGAGGCCTCTGTGCCTCCAGGCCGGTCTCTTCAGTGCTCAGGTGACACCGTCCAAGCACACTCTGTGAGGCTCAGTGTTCGTTCTGCAAGGCATAGAGGAGTGGATAAGTGTGTTTTTATTATGATAGTCATCCTAATTAAGCACAGCTTAGTTGATTCATGGTGTGCGTTTCCCTTGAGCGACTAATGCATATATCTGCACTTGAGAAAGCAGAAAAATGCACTTTCATTTTATGTATTTATTCTATTTAAAACATTTATATGCTGCCTACTGCTAGGCCGCTAGGTTGAGGCATGTATCCCAGAGGGCATCATCTTAAATGTTTTTTGGGAGTATGTTTAATATACAGAAGGAGAATGAGGAGGAGACACAATGCTTGGTTAGAGAGGGGTACATTTTCTTACTAAATTTTTCTGTAACTGATTAATTGAATAATCTCAGCCATCTCTCCCTAACTGGCCTTCCAAATGAGTTGGACTACAACTCCCATTGCCCATTGCAGCCATGATAGCAGGGGTGACTGAAGTTGGAGTCCAACACATCCAGGGGATGTCCTTTGGGGAAGGCCGGTCTAAAGACTGCAATCCTGATTTTTCTTTGAATTATTTTTTTAAAAAAATCTTTACAATCAATGCAAGAGAATCGAGCTGCGTTGGGCAACCAGCTGCTTCCTTTCTCCCCGCAGCCTGCACCGTGACGTGTCCCCTGGGCCGTGAGAACGCCGACTGCAGCGGCTGCACGTGCGAGGAGCACACGCTTTACGGCAAGGCCTCCCTCCAGGATGGCGTTCCGGCCGCCGGGGCTGCCATCTACCTACAAGCCCAGCCGGCCAAGTTGCTGACAGTGGCGGATGCCAACGGGTTGTTTCAGGTTCCCGGCGTGTGCCCGGACGGAAGAACCGTCCTGCAGGTCAAGCAGCCGAACTACGCGACGGCGCTGGTCACCGTGACCGAGAGCGCCACGAACTCCTCCTCGGTCCACATCCGCTTGACAAGAGCAGGTGAAGAGCGTTGCAGCCTGCGCGCCCCAGACGGATGGGCTCAGATGGCCTCTCCAAGTCTGTTGCTTGCACTACAATACCCTCACGGTGAAGGATCTCATGAACACGCAGCCGGATGGCACGGCTCGCGTCCCGGCCAAGCGGGGAAGAACTCGGCCCAGCTGCGAGATGCGCTGCCTGAGGATGGTGCGAAGCCAGTGGGCTGAGCCTCCTTCTGCTCAAGGGCCAAACTCCATTTTAGGAAAGCTCCTGGGCGAACAGGTGCCTCATCAGAGGCTGAGGGGCAAGGCAAAATGAGAAAAACAACAGCCTGATTCAGTGAAAGGTCTCGTGGTCAGAGACTAAGCCTTGCAGGGTGGGGGCATTTTAACCTTTCAAAACCACACAATGGGCCAGGACATCACATGGGCGGGGGAAGGGAGGTGTGCCCTTCTGGGGCTTTGTGGGGCAGGATTGGACCCCTGGCCCCGAGGTTCTGCATCCTGATTTGCTTACTAATTTGGGCGGCATTCAGCAGAGAGAAAAGTAAAATGAGGCCGCTAGGTCAGTAAGAGCAAGCGATGTTTTCTTCCTCCAGAGAAGCCGTACATGGTGATGCAGCCAGAGAGCAAAGCGAGACGAGAGGGGCAGAGCGTTTCATTCTGTTGCCAGGCCGCCGGGGATCCCGTCCCTCAGCAATACCTTTGGTAAGACGCTCCGGCGAGGTTACGAAGGGAGCACCTGTTCTTTGCCTCTTACAGGGAAAAACTGTGCCGCGCTACATTTAAGTTCATGCACGAGGAAAAATAAACCCAGAAAGGCTGCTGACGGGCGTTGTGAGTTGGAGGACATTGTGCTAAGTGTGCCCAGGAGCGTGTCCTTACAGTTCTAGGGGGCATCCTTGTTTCCTTTGCATTCCTAGTGTCCTGCTGAATGCAGTAGGACTTACGTCTGTGTAGACCTATCCAGGGTTGCAGTGTTACCCTTTATGAATTTATCCAACCCCTTTCTAAAGTCACTGGCGCCAGCAGCCATCCCTTTATCTCGTGGGGGAAATTGTGGGGTCTTTTTGCCCTCTTTCTTTAGCTGCAACCCACAAACAGATAAAGCATTAAAATACGTAATCAGACCATAAAGCATCAACATGAAAAGATGAATGGAAACTGATTGTGAACTGAAAAGTCTAGCCCAAAGGGCATTTTATTTCCAAGGCAGGGTGGAAAAAGTTCTTGCTTGGTGCCGGGAAAGCCTCTTTGGGAGGCAGTTCCATAAATGGAGAGGCTCCATCAGCTGCGCTTGCGTTATGTAAAGAGGTACTTTTCCCTCTTCTCCCTTCCCACCTCTGTTGCCACTCGATTTCGCCAGGGGACTCAAAGATCCAGTGCTGGCAGGGGGAGAAAACGTTTGCCACCCAGTTTCACCGACCTGTTTTTGATTGGCAAAGCGCTGCCTCAAGCATCTTGCTCAGTGGTGCTGGGGATGGACGGGGCCGTTGTTCTTAGCACATGTTTCAAGGCTAAGGAGACTTGGACACTTCAGAGGGGCAGGGAGAAGAGGCCTGGCAGCTGGGCCTCCAGGTAGGAGATGGAGGAGGCAGGGGGCTTATCTCGAGGCCGCCCTCCCCAGGTGTGCAGGGGGCCTCTGAGGACAGCCAGAGGCGGCACCTGCCGGGAGGGGCCATGGGGGAGGCCCGGGGGCCAGCCGAGCCTGGTAGGACTCTTGACCCCGTGGCGTGATGTGGGGAGAGAAGGGCTGGCCAACCGGAGGGGCGGTGGGTGGCTAAGAGGCAGCCCGACTCCAGAGGGGCCCTCCCAGAGGGGTGCCCCCCCCCGGGTTACTCAGAAGGAAGTTCTTGGAAGTCGTTTCTGGCGTGGATTCAGTGAGCCGCTCTGTGCATGCTCAGAGACTCTTTCTTTGCTGATTATGCTTTGCCTGATGTACACTGGAGAAAAAAGAGCTTTCGCCAAAGAACAGGCTGCTATTCTGGACGGGCAAGGGGGAGCCGAGCTCCAGGCACGCGGTCGCCATTGTTTCCTAACCTAAAACCAGAGCCAGGAAATCGGGAAACCCGGCTAGAGCAGCGGCACGCAGGGAAAAGCAGCGAGGACGCTCAGACTATAAACTGTGTGTGTCTCACCTCCCCCAAATTCCACAGGTTCCACAATGAGACTCTGCTGGACCCCACGCTCTATAAACACAAAAGCTACCTGGTGCTGAGGAACCTGACAAGGGCGCACGCCGGGCAGTATTTCTGCAAGACCAGCAACCAAGCAGGTTCCGTGAAGTCGCAAGTCGCCACGCTGTCCCTCGCAGGTGAGAAGCGTGGCTGAACGGGGGGGGGGGGGGGGCCCTGCGGGGGCTGCAACGAATTTCCACAGCTCATGGAAACAGGGCGATCCTAATACGCCCGTATGCAGACAAGGGCCGTACCCGCCAGCCTTCTAGTGTCCTCACAAAGGCTTTCCTTCCCATCTTGGAGCAGCAGGGCTGGGCAGGAAGCACCTGCAGTTGCCCGGGGCCAACACCCCTAGGTCCATGCTTTGGATGAAGGCTGGGACATTGCTGACCACCCTGCGGCCAGGCACACTTGGCCAAGCCATCTCCTTCTTGGGGCGGTGCTTGGTGGGAGATGGATCTGCCAGCACGCAGGTCTTTTCCTCTTCTGCAGACTTCTCTGGGAAGCAGCGTGGCTCCCACAGGCATCGGCCTGGCCGTCAAAGGGGGCGGAAAACTGTGCAGCCCCGGCACTGCTTCAGGTTGCAGCTTGACTCTTCAGCCTTGCCACTTTGCTTCCGCGGACTCCACTGTGTTTGTGGGAGCTCCCACTTGTGCCACAGGGCTTCCCTGCTTCTTAAAAGAGCCCCCCGTATGAATGCAAACATGGATCCGAACTGCCTTGCCCCATTCTGGGAATGAGCTTAGGATGATGCTTTGGAAAGGCAAGAAACCTCTTGCAAGCATACTAGCACCTCAGGGAAAACTACTCAAGCCAAGCGCTTGCTTGCTGTGCCGTTTTCCTTCTGCGTGAGGGAGCCACTTTGCAGATTCTGGTAGCACAGATGATGCAGCATCCGGCGATAAGAAAATACACTGTTTCCCCAGTCTGTCGTTATCCTACCTTTATGCTAAAGCACTAGCACTTGGGGGTTATTCCATTTGTTTCTGCAAGCCCACAATAATGCCAGCTCTGCAGGAACTGAGAACAGGCTGTCTCACGCCAAGCTTGACTTTCCAGCCACTAGAGGAAAGAAATTAGTACGGTTTATTTGCATGAAAGAAGATACCCGGAAGCTGCTGGCAGATGCGGCATCTGAACTGCTGGGTCCAACAGGGGGCTGCACAGGGAGTGGTCGAAGGCCGCAGGTTATGTACCCCCACTTTCAAGGCATTGTAGGCACCTGAAGCTACAGGATCTGTTGCTATCCCTCTGGTAAACCCATTGCTAAGACTGTAGTTTTAGCAGAAGCTGGGACAGGCAAAGCTATTCCAGGTGGAAGGCAGGAATTGCGGTACAACAGCCACTTCTAGAATAATCTCATGATGGGTTATGCATTCTTTCTTCACCTCTAGTATTATGCAGATAAGGTCCACTTGCAGCCCTCCAGATGTTGTGCTTCCATCTTACATAGCTTAATAAAGGAGAAGTGATCATGAGAGTTGTAAGCTGCTAAAACACCCAGAAGGCCACAAATTGCTCGCTCTCTGTTACAGGACCTAGTTCAGTCATTTAAGCAGACTTGATCACAAACTGTTTCAAATTGCTCAAAGTGTTTATAGTTAGAGAAAAGCTGAATTTCCTTGGTCCAGACTGATTTTCTGCCTGCATAAATCAATAACCCTGAGCTCACAAAGAAATGCCTGCACCGACTGTTAATATATGAACTCTGTTTCAACAGCCCAGGATGAAGCTGCCTGTGCACCCAGGCCCGAGAGCTACCGCATCCGCCTGCCTCCCGACTGCTTCCAAAACTCAACTGGCTCCTTCTACTACAACGTTGGTAGATGCCCATCCAAGGCATGTTCTGGAAAGCTAGGCAAAACTCTCCGGTGCAAGGACACCATTGCTTACTGCTGTGGGGTCTCCAAAACGGAAACACGAGAAATCGCGTGCACCGGATACACGCTTCCCGTCAAGGTGACTGTAGAATGTGGCTGTCAAAGGTGCACTGAGCCCAAAGTCACTGTCAAGGGAAGAGCCATGGCACTGGATACGGAGGAGCCCTTGAGGTTTGGTCATATATACCTGGGGAACAAAAGGGTCAGCATGACGGGCTATAATGGAACCTTCTCCGTTCAGGTGCCGCCCAACACGGAGCGGCTGGTTCTGACTTTTGTGGATCGCCTGCAAAAGTTCGTGAACACCACAAAAGTGCTGCCGTTCAACAGACATGGTGGGTCAGTCTTCCACGAGGTCAAGATGCTGAGGAAGAAGCCGCCCGTCACACTGGAATCGACCGAGACCAATTTCATTCCCCTGGGAGATATGGAAGGAGATGATCCGATCGCTGAACTGGAAATTCCTCCCAACTCCTTTTACAAGCAGAATGGGGAAGCCTACACAGGAAAAGTGAAGGCCAGTGTGACTTTCCTGGACCCGAGGAATATCTCCAGCGCGGCTGCAGTGCAGAGTGACCTGAATTTTGTGGATGGCGAAGGTGACATGCTCCCGTTGCGGACCTATGGCATGTTTTCCATGGATTTCACGGATGAAGATGCTAACGAGCCACTCAATGCAGGGAAAGTGAAAGTTCACCTGGACTCCACTCAAGTCAGGATGCCAGAACACCTGCAAGGCATGAAGCTTTGGTCTCTGAACCCGCAGACAGGCCTGTGGGAGGAAGAAGGGGCCTTCCAAGTGGACCAGAGCAGGCGCAGGAAGCGGGAGGAGAGAACATTCCTGGTGGGCAACATGGAGGTAAGAGAAAGGAGATTGTTCAACCTTGACGTCCCCGAAAGCCGAAGGTGCTACATCAAGGTGCGTGTTTACAGAAGCGAGAGGTTCCTGCCCAGCGAACAAGTTGCGGGGGCCGTGGTCTCGGTTATCAACTTGGAGCCAATGGCGGGATATTCATCGAATCCCAGAGCCTGGGGCCGCTTTGACAGCGCCGTCACCGGCTTCAATGGGGCCTGTGTCCCGGCATTCTGCGACGACCGAAACCCCGACGCTTACAGCGCTTACGTCATGGCAAGTCTTGCGGGAGAAGAACTTGAAGCTGTCCCCTCCACCCCAAGGCTCAACCCTTTTGCCATTGGGGTCCCGCAGCCCTACCTCAACAAGCTGAAGTACAGGCGGACGGACCACGAGGACCGGAATGTGAAAGCCACCGCCTTCAGGATCAGCGTGGCCAAGCCCACCCCCAACGCCGCGGAAGAGAGCAACGGGCCCATTTACCCGTACGAGAAGCAGCGAGAGTGCGAAGCGGCCCAGCACAGCGCCGCACACTTCAGGTTTTACAGGGTGGAGGGGGACAGGTATGACTACAACACCGTCCCTTTCAATGAGGACGACCCCATGAACTGGACGGAAGACTACCTGGCTTGGTGGCCCAAGCCGATGGAATTCAGAGCGTGCTATATTAAGGTGAAGATCCATGGGCCCCTGGAGGCGACGGTGAGGTCCCGCAGCGCAGGCGGCACCCACCCGCAGACTGCCGGCAGGCTGTACGGCATCAGGGACACGCGCAGCATCCGAGACCTGAACCAACCCAACCTGTCCACCGCCTGCCTGGAATTCAAGTGCAGCGGCATGCTATACGATCAGGAACGTGTTGACCGGACCCTGGTGAGAATCATCCCGCAGGGGAGCTGCTACAGAGAGAGCGTCAACGGCATGCTCCACGACTACCTTGTGAACCATCTTCCATTCGCAGTCAATAATGACTCCAGCCAGTATACCATGTTGGCTCCTCTGGACCCTCTCGGTCACAACTACGGGATCTACACAGTGACAGACCAGGATCCCAGGACAGCCAAGGAAATTGCTCTGGGCAGATGTTTTGATGGAACGTCGGATGGGTCTTCAAGGATTATGAAGAACAATGTGGGCGTCGCGCTGACTTTTAACTGCCAAGAAAGAGATACGCCGCAACAAGACCTGTTCCCAGCGCTGCCGAATGTGCCCAGCCGGTACCCGGCGAGCTCTGGTAGGGAGAGAACGGGGATCAGGCGGTCCAGTGAAAGCCGTCGGCCTGTCATCAGGGGAAGGGGTGCCGCTTTCGTGAAAACATCCCAAGAAGCCCAGTGAGCTCTTCTGCTAGCCGCTCCCCATCCAGTAGCTCTGAAAGGATCCGAGAGTTCCTGCCAACGCATCAGTGCACGTGACACGGCAACATGCGAGAACCTTCCCAACACCGATGTACAAATGGAGATGTGGAATTCCTTATTTACTGGCATTCCAGTTGCCCTCAGTCCACCGGCTTTGGCTGAAACGATGCACCACCAGCAAACCCTTTTCGAATGGGGCTGGACGACAGCAACCTTGTGACAGGATGTGCCCCGCAGCCAGTCACTTCAGGCCTCCGATTATTGACCTGTCCATGCTTCAGAAGTTCCATGCTTATGGGAATGAAGAAGACAACAGAAAAGAGGGTGACCCATCCACCAAGCAACCCACCTGGCAGATAAATGTGGCTTGTGGACCCCGCCCCCCAAAAAAGTTGGCTGTTGATTCTTTAGAACTTGGTACACTTGACCATCCATATGGATTCAAGATCACCTCTCTGAAAATCATATTTATAATACGAGCTATGCATAGAATCCTAGAAGAGCAGAGTTGGAAGGGGCCCTGAAGGCCATCGAGTCCAATCCCCTGCTGTTGCAGGACACCAAGCCACTCCATCCCACTCAGATGAAAGTGTTAACACTCTCTTCATAACGCTGAGCTTGCATTTCTATAAAATGTTCAATACTGTTTAAAAATTAGCATTAGGGGCAGGAAAATGAATTATCAGATGTAAAAGAACATACGTAAATTCTCTTTCTGGTAAGACTGGCTTTGGCAGCCCTGCTAGCAAATGGTAACCAATAAAAAAGGAAGCGATTCCTTTGTTTTGAATTTAACTGTATGAATTTGTACTTGAAATGTGAACAATAATATTTATTTCTGTATTTGCTGTGCAGTTGTATGTGTTCAATCCTAAAGCATTTATTTGAAACATCCATTTAAAAATGAGCAGATTCAATGCATTTTTATCCCACATTCACACCGAAAGAGTGCAAGGCAGTTCAAGTTCACCCCCTTTTCATTCTCACAGCCTGCAGGGAGGTGGGTCAGGGCGAGACGCTCGCTCAGCGTCGTTCTGTGAGCTCTGCGGCTGAACAGGAATGAGCCCGCTTCTCTCCAGATGCTTGGAGACGTACGATGGCTCAACTCCACAGGAGAGCAGGCAGGGTTGGATTTGCTCCACGGGCCTCATCCTGCCTGCCCTTTCCTACCATTAGAAACGGGCAGCTTACAGGCCATGTGCTAAGAGGTGTCTCTTAGCTCTGGCTTTTGAAGCAGAATTTTACAGCCAGATTAAATAAACACACCTGAGGACTCATGGACAGCCCTCACCATGCCAGAGAGACTTAACAAGCTTGCCCATCGGTCATCGCTCCTGGAAACGGGGAGCGTCCAAGACGAGTCTGTAAGCAAAAGTGCCGAACTCCTGCTGTGAAAGCCCGGCTGTGCTCTTTGCTTACCAAAAATAAAAACTACCCCAGAACAGTAATGCTGCCCAACAGCTCAGGGACACCTGCTGGTTTGCTGGTGCTGCACTGGGCGCCCACCATGTCCTGGGACCGCAAGTCCCAGAGTCCCCAGAGCTAGTGTGCTGCCTGGGGAATGCTGGGAGGTACAGTCCAACAATCGAAAGGGCACCCCAGGGAGAAAGGCCGAGCTACTATTTTACCAACACAAACGAGCAAAATGCTCATCATCGTGACAGGTGGATGGAATATCGCTCGAGATTTGTGGGGGAGAATACAGGACATGCTCAACTTGCAGAGACCACGGCGGGGTTGCGGAGTATGCATCTGGCACGGGGGGTGTCCCACGAGCACTACCTGGCATCTCCAGGACCGGCCGGCGCGAAAGGCCTCCCTCCCCAAAGCCCTGAAACACCATGCCAACGAGCAGGCAATCCTGAGCTAGGCAGGCAAACACAGAAAGGCTTATTTGCCATGCACAGCGAGGGCTTGGGCAGCCAACGCGGAAGTCAGAGGAACGTGCTGGCCCCAGCAGCAATGCTGCGCTTTTGCCCAGGTAAGACAGGTTGTTCCATTTAATCCTTCCAGGAAAATATATACTCCAGGACACCTGCAGAATGGAAGCTGAACTTGCTCCTGGCCAGTCCAGTCTTTAAACATTCCATCAGGTTTGCTCTTCTATTCCTGGTCATTCTAGAGAAAGCATAGGAAGTATGTCATGGACTCTGGCGCCCATCAACCCCAGCAAGCTGAGGGATAGAAATAATGGGAGCTGGAGCCCTCCAACTGGAAAGCCAGAAATATTCCACCCGCATTCTAGAGTGGGAAATATATGAAGGATTTGCTTTTACATGGACAGAATTATATGGTTTTACATGGATAGAATTATATGAATCGATAGGTCTAATGTGTGGCCCACCAAAATGCATTGGGTGTGCAGGATACACACAGCACTTCATTCAGAGAAACACGTGTGCACAAATTATTTACTGTTCAACGTGCCGTCGTTGTCTGGTTAATTCCGCAAACCTGGACCCTGAATGCAAAGACAAATGATGTATGCACAAGAGAAGTCAGGATACGAATCCAGAAATCCCTTTGGCAGGGATGAAAACGTATTTCACAGTTCCAGGTACTGAGGATGAACAGCTACTTGATGGCCCAAACTCCATACAGACAGAGTGGTGCAACCACAGTTCCAGGGCCACAGTTCCATTCCTTCCACCCGTTTCAAACGGAGCCTCTGCAGGGAGATTCCAGCACTGCGTTTTGGTGCAGATCTGACACAAAGCTGAGACGTTTCCAACCCTGCCAAGCTTCGTAAGCGGTGCCTCTTTCGGGAATTAAGCCGGGTCTCACGGCTACCGTGCGCTCTGTGTCTGCAGCACTGCTCCTCGCTGGGTCTTTTTTGCTGTGGCCAGCCTGAGAGTTTGAAACCTGCACTTCCCAGAAGGCATTTCAGATTTACGCTCAAACCAAGGATGCAGATAGCCATTGTAGAAATCAGCAGCACTCAGCTTCTTCTTGAGTATTATGCCTTTGGCTCCAACCCAACTATCCTGGAAGAAGAAAAAGGAAATGTGCACAGGGGAAGCGCACGCGCAAAGAAGACTCATCCTGCAAGCTGGCAGGATGCTGTAAACAGATGGGCCCTGACACCAAACCCCGCATCCCCACATTCTCAATGATTCCTTTTTAAACCAGATTTTTCTAGACTATGGAAATAAGCTTGAACTTGTGTGGGCAGCGGCTGGTGAAATCCAAGAAGGCAGATTTCAGCAAGACCATAGCAGTCTGTACCTTGCATGGCATACATTTCAGCCATGCTGAGGAGCAACATGAGCAGGTGAATTCAAGGTACATTTGATTTCCAAGCCACCCCTCGATCGTTCAACCAGTGTGGCAGCTCAAGAATCGTTTGTTTATTGGCTGCCTATAACTGCCGAGGCCTCCCTAGGTGGCTTACAATACATGGAACATATTAACAAAAGAAAACACGTTAAAACCAATTAAAACACAACAAATTAAAACATCTATGAACGCAATATAAAAAGGGCCACAGCATTCAGGCTAGGGGTTATAAAATGTCCTAAAATGGTTTATGCCCACCGAAGAAAACAGAAGAGAAATACCGCACGAACACGCGCATGAACACACCTTGCAGCGGATCACCAGTGTCTGCAGCTGTTTGTGGTAGAACAGTGACCCTGGAACGGCCTCATCTTCCTTCGCCAGCCTGTCTGAACACAAAAGGCATGTTGGGCACGTGGCTTCCCCAGCGGGCAACCGCTCGATTGAGGGGCCTCTGCAACGCCTTGACGCAGCCCCTGCCGCCTGAATGCAGGTCAAGCAGAAGGTCTGTGCGATGCTTCAAGCGCTGCTCTAGTCAGCGCCGGACACTCAAGTGCTGCACTGGCAACTAAGGATAATTTTCTATGTCTCACAGAGGAAAATGCAGATAGGGCGCTCCGGTGGTCACTACAGGATACAGTGCAAACAGAGGTTTGGCAGGTCGTTCAGGAGTTAAATCAAGGGCTTTCTAGATCAAAAGCGGTGTGCCTAGAAAGGAATATGGAGGCAGGCAGCACGGCAGGGAGGAATCCCTGCAGCGTGGGCAAGGGAGCAGGGAACGACCCTCTGTTCCCAGGAAGTATTTCAGGACAGTGCTACCACTGCACGTGCCAGTTTATGGGGGGGAATGCTGAGGGATCCGTGTGAAATACCAGCAAAGTCAGGTGATGCCTCCACTTGCACGAAATCCAACAGCTTTACAGGAGTACCCTTCCACAAGGTTTGCAAGGGCATCTGAAAAATACCACACGGTAAGATGTACAGGCAGAGCAGCTCACGCTCATTCCAGCCAAAATAATCCAAAGCAGCAGCACCTCCGGTGCCACTGGGGCTCGTCATGGACGGGCTGGAGAAAGGGGACTCACCACTTCTCCCAGCGCACGATGCATCCTCAGCACCTGCTCCGCGCTTTGCTCCTCCCACTGAATGCAGCTCATTGCAGCACTGACTTTCGGGGCTTTGAAGAAAGAGAACACACCCACCGTTTGCCTTGCATCCTGACACCTTCGCGACCCTTTTGAAGAAAACCGGACTGCACCATGAAGATTCCTTCACTGCAGCGCAGCTCCTGGCAATCCAGGACAGAGGCACCCTGCCCAATGCTATGGCCATAAAATGACCCCTGGGAAAAACCAGCTGCTCCTCCCGAATTTTCCAAGAATGGGATGGAAACAGCAGAAGCTCCCGAGTGGAAAACTGATGATTTGATTGCAACAGCTTTAAGAAGAACCACTCCTTTATTATATTTATTTACATATATTTATAGGCCGCCTATAATTGCTGAGGCCTTCCTAGGTGGCTTACGATGCAAAACATACTAACAGAGTAAAAACACATTAAAAAAACAATTAAACTATAAAACCAATTAAAATATAATGAATTAAATGTCTATAAAAAGGATTAAAAAGGGCCACAGCATACAGGCTAAACATTTGAAAAATCCTAAAAAGGCATGTCTTTGCCTGGCGCTGAAAGAACAGAGATGGCGCCAGGCAAGTTTCCCTAGGGAGGGAGTGCCAGAGATGGGGAGCAGCAGCGGAAAAGGCCCTTCGGCTAGTTGCCACTCCTCTCCTCTCCCTGAGGGGTGGTTCTTGTAGGGGTGGTTTATAAACACAAAATTGCAGAAAAGCAGTCCTCTGGCTAACACCTCCTTCACACATGAAACACCCAGCACATACCAAATGTGACTCCTTCCTTTGGTTGCTCTCTCTTGTTCCTTAAACTTTCAGGTAAATTTTGCAGAACAGCAATCAACTGTGAGGAAAAAAACCCAGAAAAGATATTACACATAAAGAAAGAGAGACTCACATGCAATCGGGCGCACACGCATTCCTGATACAGGGAACTGCATTTATTTTCAGAATTTTGCCCGCCAGTAACCTGGTGCCTCAGTCCTCAAACTGATCTCGTTTCTGTCTCTCGTTTCACTAATTTATGAAGGTTCTGGAACACTCAGAAAAAGGCAAAGTTAACTCACCATGTCTGCGCCCTGTTTTGATAACATTGACTCCAACTCTTTCGACGAGCAATGGGGTGGGACAGCAAATGTTTCCTGCTTAATAATTGGACCTACATCAAACCTAAGAACACAACACATGGGATTACTCTTCCACTTTCCTCTTGGATCTAAATATGGTTAAAAATCATTAAAAGCCAGCAGGTTCACATATCAAGAAGAGAGAAAGGGCAGAAGCAAACTGCATTGCATTTACACACTGGGGACACTGAACTTTTACAGCTTCTCCTTTCGTTTCAGAGGCAGGAGACAACAGCTGTATTACTGAGCCGTCTGAAATAGAACAAATACCTTATCTGTTTCTTTGCAAAAGGGCAAAACAGACACTGTGGCAAACACAATTTTATGAAAGTAAGACGACGGAGACGAAACTGGGTTCAGAGAAAATGCATATGCTGAATGGTTTGAGAGAGAAAACAAGTGCGACCCACAGGGAAATGCCACAGTGTCGTGCACGCCTTCTCGGGCTTCGGGCTCTCCGCTCATCTTCCGTTTCTCGCCCCCACTGTGCCGCACCGTCTCAGTCGGCAGCCCCCACCCACCGACTGCACACCGATCCCACCTCTCTGTTCCGAGTCTCCCTGCAAATCTCTCCCTACTCTCTTGATGGTGCCCTTCTGGCTACAAAAGGACGGGCACCTGGATAATTACATAGGATTTAAATCACCTAACAACTGTTTGTACCTCCTCCACAAAGCTGTGCTTAAGTTCTGGAGAAACCCAGCTTGTACAATTATATCACTTTAAATGTTGAACACACAACATTTTTTTTAAAGCGCATTGAAAGCACCCTGTAAATTAAAACCCTGGGAAGATTACCCAGCACCCAGGTAATTAGTTTCCCGAAATGACATGTCTGCACTGATGGTTTGTGCTGACGAAAGGGCTGCTATACCTCTTTGGCCTGATCTGCATAATTGTGACGCCGGTAACTGCATCGCCATGGAGCACTGTGTGGGTTATCGGCGCAGGGCCACGCCACCTTGGAAGGAAGCTGGGGTGGACGTTCAGCACTCCGCTGAAACAGAACATGGGGAAGTTAGAAGAGCACCAGCGATTCTGCAACATATATAAGCGCATTGAGAAATTGCTTTTAAAAAACCAGCATCTTAACATTCAGGAAAACGGAACTAACCACCAAAAGATATAAACATGGAATGGAAATAATATTCTATGTAACTGCTTACACAGACAAGTGTTACAACGTTTTGCCTTTTACCACAAATTAATTTACCTGCTGCTTAACTGTAGGAAGGGCAGATCAAAGAAAAAGGAGTGAAAGGTGAAGGAAATAATGCGGGCGTGGCATGACATGTTTTTAGTTATTTATTGGACTCGTATTCTGCCTGTCTATCCAGTGAAGCGCACTTGGCAGTGCCCCTGAAAAGGCCCTGTTCCACAGCATTCCTCTGAACATCTGGGCAAAAAAGACCCTCCACAAGGTCTTAAGGCTGAGGAAGCACTTGCCAAGAAGGGGGTCTTTCAGGCAGCATTTTCAGGGGCTTTTAATAACAGTGATTTGGTTGAGTCTGGGATGCAAATACTTTGACAGGAAAATTAAAAAAAAACAAATGTCCTTCCTTGTATGCCAACAGCTGATCTTAAGTATGAAGATCACTTGTCTGGACAGCTATACCTCTAGTTCCCACAAAATGTGAACAGATATGCCATCTGCGGAACTTTTGTAAAGAACGGGTAGAGGGCCAATTTGTGCTATCAGCAGCTATATAAGTACCTTAACAAATATTATAAATAATAAATAAATATACAGGTAGCATAATAATAATCTTTTTATAGACACCGTTTTCCAATCTCTGCGATTAACCACACGCAATTCCCCCCGTGATTGCAGCCTTACTATGGGAAGCTCAGGATGAGGTCTTCACTCAGCATGCGCCCGAAGGATGCCACCACACCGACATCAAAGTGCTTGCACAGCCCCACATCTGGCCAGAGGTGGACGGGAAGCTGAAACTGCTCTGCGCAGTTCTGCACAGGCAATCCCTTTGCCAGCCGGGACTGCAGGGTGACCACCTCCAGGCAGTCCACGAGCGGGCCGAATCTGGGCTCCCTGGCAGAGCAGGAGACAAAAGCGAATCCACGGTGAAAGTCTGCAAGTGGCCGTCACCCCAGTACCTGAACGGCCATGGGAAAGCAGGAAGCTGCCTTAGGCCAGAGTATGTACTTACAGGGTGGACACTTGCCTGTCACCAAAACACACACAGAGAAAGCATGAAAGAAGGCACAGATTGACATAACATTTCTGTGCTAATTTAGATGTACAGAGACACAAATTTGGAAATAGCAGAATTGGAAGAGAAGCCAATAGTGGGGAGGCCTGTGTTCAGGTAACCCATTAGCTACCTGGCCTGCTATCCAGGTGCTCTTATGCATAATTTCAAGAACCACCAACTCTCCATTTGTCAGTTCCTTTATTACTTGACCAGTTTAAGAGAAGTCCATGACTGAACTGGGAACCTTTGCTGTGAAAAGCAGTGCTCGGCCAACCTAACTTAGCCTCTATTACTCCTGTCTCTCCAATGCCTTCTACATTTCTATTGGCTTTCAGTGTGCATGTCTTATACATGTGGCTCCATGCTCATGGTTGAAATACAGACCACGAGCTTTGGACTCAAGCTGAGCATGGGCTCTGGCTTTGCAAGCAGAAGGTCCCCAGTTCAACCCCTGGCATGTCCAGCTTGACAGCACAGAAATGTAGATGTATAAGTTAGATGCCAACATGGTGGCCTTCAAAGGCATTTGGACTGCAGCTCCCAGAATTCCCATCCAGCAGGGCCACTGACTGGGCATTCTGGGTGCTGCAGTCCAAATGTGTCTGCAAGACACAAGGTGGGGTAAGGCAGAGTTAGACCATGGCTCCACCTAGCCCAGTTTTGTCAACACTGACTGGCAGCAGCTCTCCAGTTTCAGGCAGGTGTCTCTTCCAACCCTACCTAGAGATCAAACCCAGAGTTCCTGCATGCAAAATCTGCACTGTGCCACTGAGAGCCAAGTAGGATTTTGACACCCGAAACACACATGGAGTAATGCACGGCTTGGCTTTGGGAGCGGAAACTGAGAAAGCCCCTTGACCACCACAGGTCAGAGAGCTCCTGCTAGCCAAGGCTGGTGGTCTGCCTGGACAGAGGACAGGTTCCCGCCCTCCTTCCTCATCGCCGCCCTCAGACTTGCCCTGCCCACCCGTTTCCCGCTGCTTCCCCGCCAACCCGCATCCTGCGCTCCCAACCCGAGGCCCGCTTGCCCAGTCCGCCCGTCGGTCAGTTAAGCCCCGCCCCTCTCCCTGCCCGGCACCCCCTGCAGCTTCCCCAGCCCCGCCCCGCTGCTCGCCCTCCCCGCGCCCGCACAACCACCCCGCGAGGTGCGTTCGGCTGAACGGCCGCGCCTGGCTGCGCGCGCACTAGAGCCCGGGCCCCGCGAGCGCCGGCCAGCGGCCCGAGCACTGGCCGCGCCGCCTCCTCCCCTCCCCTCCCCTCCCCTCCCGCTCCCTCCGCGGGACCCACCGGGCCGCCTGGAGCGCGCGAAGGGTCTCGGCGGCGAAGCCGTCGGTGCCGAAGAACAGGACCCGCCAGGGCGGCCTCCCCCGCCGCGCCGCCCCCGCGGCATGGCCGCGCACGCAGCCCCACGCGCCGCGCCAGGCCCACAGCACCCGCGCCCGCATCGCGCCCCCCTCGGCGCCGCGACGCACGGCGGGAGGCGGGGCCGCGCCGCGGGGGCTGCTGGGATCGCTCGGGAGCCATGGCGACTGCGCGGGGCGCTCTGCTCGGGCGTCTCGCCCCGCAGCGCAGGCCGCTGCCAGGCGGGCGGCAGGTCGGGCTTTCCCTGGCGCTGGAATGCTAGGGGTCGGGGAAGCGTCGCGCCGGCATTCGGCTGCTCGGAAGAGCTCGCCCTGATGAATGGCCGCCTGCAGCGCCGTTGTTGGCGGCGCGCTGCCTCCCGGGCGGGGAAGAAGTGGCGCGGTTCTTGCAAAAGTATTACTGCTACTACATTATAATATGTTTGCAAGGAGCTTCTTGCAAATAAATACTTAAATAAATTTATTTAATCTACATCTGGCCCCATAGGCGAAGCTGTTTGGGCTGTTTGCAACGAAGCATAGAAACAAAACACAGAGTAAAAACAAAGCAGCTTGAAAACAAAATCAAAACAGCTCAATCCTATGGTAAAAATGACCCTGCAAAAGGTGGGCAATCCTCTCAAGCCCCTGATGGCCAAGGAAATCTTCAAGGGTGATGGGTGTACTCTATTTCAATGAAGCCTTTCGAGGTCCGCCTCGACCCTTTTGCGGGGGGCGGCCATCTGTTGGGCAAAAGCAGCAGCCCTTGGGCACTGGCTTGTCTTGTCTACGTACAGGAGGCTGGATGGGAGAGCTGTGATGGACCCAGGACTGGAGGGTGGAGGAGATGAAATTGCTGGATGACTCACAAATGTGGCCGGGTGACTAGAGTAGCCAGTGGCCCAGTTCACAAACCTGAAGGGCTTTGGAGGTGGCCTCTCCCATACAAGTCCAGCTTTACCCTTGTTGCCAATTGCAGCACCCCAAAACACCCCAAAAGTAATTGGCCAGAGGAAGGCCACATAGTAAAAACACTACAGTTATACTGTCCTAGAAGGGAGGGCGGATAAGAACAAAATGAACTTTGTGTAACCCACAGCTAACACGCCAGCCTGACCTCGAATGCAATCAAAGGGACAGTGGACACTGGTTGCAGATGCCATGAAAGTTGCAAATGTGCGGGGAGTAAGAACATGGCAAGCCTGTGTGAATCTCGAGCAGATAAGAAATAGGCATGGGAACTGTCTGGTCCTTGACAGAAGAAAGGACTCTTTCTCCAGCAGGAGAGGGGGTGCATACATTGTATCAATGCATTGGATGTGTATTAGGTGACCTAATTGGTTACCTAGGGTATAAAACGCATGTACTGGGGTGCAACTTTGGAGTCACTGCTTTGGACTGAATGTCCCCTTTTGTCTCCCTTTATTCTATAGTGCACTAGAATAAAGCTGATTTTCGCTCTAAGTCTCGTCTCGGGCTCCTTTTGGCTTGGTTCTGGGGTCCACCCGGGTTTGCCCTAGCTGTTGACTGGCTGAGTTCGGTAACACCCTCATCCCCTCTTCTGAAAAACCCAACAGGTTTTGCTTCTGGGGTGACTTTAGAACCCCAGGAGAAAGTGCCCCAGACTACAAAAATGTAAACTCCTAAAAATTTGTTCTGGCTAGAATTTCCCCTCAAGGGGTTGCAAAGAGCACAAGCATGGCCTTCGCCTACCAGCCAGCACAGGTAATTCTTCTTTTAAGTCTTGCTGAGGCCATGCAAACTTAGAAAACCTGCATGATCATAGCAGGCCCATTGACTTTTCTCTGCATAACAATGGTTTGGCTTTTCAAAATCATAATGTGTTTTCCTCCATGGATTTTCAATCTGTTTGCTGGAAGTTTTAGCTAATAATCCCATCTTGTAAAAGGAGACCAGGAAGATTTGAACTAAACCTTGCTTTGGGCGCCTTTTTTGGGCGCCTTTGTCTGAGGTCGCAATGTCATCCCAGGTGACTTGTTCACTCCAGGTATATTAATTTTATTAAATAAAGACATAAGAAAACAGAAATGTAGGAAGCTGAACTTTGGGGGCATATTGGAACAGGCACTTTGAGAGAACATGTTAAAGGAAAGAGTTGGACTATTCATGTAAATTGCAATACAGAATGTACAACTGGGGTATTAAAGTCACCCCACTGTGTGGAATGAAAGGTAAAAGAACCGTAATGGGAGCTCAGGGCCTTGAACTTGCCTGTGAACGGTGCCAGCGATCACACAGGTCACCTTGCCTCGGTATTTACTGCTTCAGCAAGATGCATCAGGTTTCTATTTAAATTATAATTTAAATGCTCATGTTTAAATGCTAATGATTAATGATCATTCGCCAATGTGCATCAATACACAGAAATAAGCCTATGCATTTTTTACAAAGTTGTGGCTCCTTTTACACACTTGCATTCCTTTCTTTCACCATCAAAGATAAATAGACAGAGGTCTTTAGCCACATAAATAGAAAGGCGTAAGCCATATAAATAGGGCAGGCTTTCCCAAACTGGTTTCCCCAGATGCTTTGGTTGCTTCCTGACGATGCTGAGAACGGAGGCCAAAGCAGGCTGGGGAAACTGGCCAGTACTAGGCTTGCAAAGGACCAAGAGATCGCAGTCAGTTGTGTACCATGAATGGGATTCAGCAGAGTTCTCCAGCTACGAATGTTTGGGGCCATATCCATCAGGAGCTGCAAGAGCTGGGCTGGGCTGTCACGGCCAGACACTTCGCAGGGCAGCCACGCGCGGGGGCACCGTAAGAACTGGCAAGTGCCAGGCAATATGCTTCTTGCTCCGTCGGAAGATCCCTGCAAATAGGATTGTACAATTTAAACTCTCTGAAAGATGTGCTCTTCAAATACCTGAAATCTATCCCCTAGGAGAGGGCAAAGATTAGATCTAAATCTCTTGAAACTATGGGAAGGAGGTGATCATGTAGGCCCTATTGAACTCAGTGGGGCTTACTTCAGAGTAGATGTGTGTCGGATTGCATTTCCTTAAACTTTCTTTTCTGGGAAGCATGCCATTTGTGTTGCTTTTTACAAGGAGTTATAAATATTTGCTGACTGTATGACTGAACTAGTAAAAGGAACAAAGTCTTTTCTGTAACGTTAATATAATCTTTGACATGAGTTTTAAATGTGAAAACAGGAGTACAGTCACATGTCTACTCCCAAGTAAGTCCAGCTGAGCTTAGTAGACTTATTCCAATTAAGTGGATGCAGGAGGACAAGCTTTAGTTGTTCTGTAACCAAGCAGTGCAAATCAAAGACACCAAAGGGAAAAGATAAGTTATGAGAACAGATAAACAAGAATAAGATACGAAATCCAAATTGCAGCTTCATTCCAGACATATCAAGGCCAGAACCGGGCAGAATGAAGAGCATCAACCATTTCACTGATTCATTTCCATGCCAGACAGCAAGCCAATGCACTTTTTACAACAGTTCCTAAAACAGGGCCGTAATCCAACAAAACACCATTCTTTCCCCCAAAATACAAAATCAACAACACTAACAATGAGGTAACCTAAAGGTCTCATTGTAGTGAGATGTTTTAACCTGGTGCCAGAAGGACAGCAGAAGGTCATTCCACACTTGGGGGGCTGCCACTGAGAAAGTCCCGCACCCGAGCCTGCCTTGGGAGCGGCACCGAGAGGAAGACCTCAAACGTGGACGGCAGTGTCCGTGTGGATTGCGGTTGGGAGACACATTCCGTCGCCTGTTGTGTCCCAACCATGTCAAAGGAGGACCTCGAATCAGGCTTGGAAGCCCAGTGCAAGTGAGCCAAAGGGTGCTAATAGTCTGGCCGTCTTGGTTTCCCAGCCCGATTCCAGGTGCTCCTCTGGCGTGGCTTGGGACCACGACAGCTGATGGAGGGGTGGCCACCAGGCGTGCCATGGGAGGCAGAGCAGCCCACGCTTTGTGCTCCCCCAGCTCGCGAGATGCTCCGCGCGTCGCATGCGGCAGTAGTGGCAGTCGTCTGCAAGCCGCTCCGTCCCATTACGTATCAGCTCACCCTTTCCACTGAAGCCACAAAGCTCGGAATCGCTCACCTGCCGCAAACAAGACATTTGCTCTGCCAACAAACCTTCCTTAAAATTCCGGTTCCACCTTTGCAGGCCGTGCAGCGCTTGTGAAGCAGAGCTGCGCTTACGTTTGGATGATTTCTTGCTATGATAACCGTCGGTAAAAGCAGCAACCCTTCCTTTGACGCTGCTTGCATCAGGTGCTAGAGATAAGTAGGACCCTAAGTGAAGAGAAAGATAGTGTGAGCTATGTGAGACGTTTGCGCTGTGGTGGCAACGGACAAGCTCCCCTTCCAGGAGAAGAAGAGGCCGTGGATCCCCTGGCCTGGGCTTACGCAGCACGAAATCCCACCATGGTTTGTTCGCATGTTGCTCATTGCCCGGCTGCGGTAGCCTTGCCAAGGGCTTACAAAGCATGCCAGTTTGCTCTCAGGTTTATCAAACCCACCACGGCTTAACGTGTCCTCTGAACCCTTGGTGAAGCTTGTTCCTCGGCCAGAGCGGCAAAAACGCATCGTCCCCCCACCAAGGAAGTGCCCACAAAGGGCCCACACAGCTCTTTGTGTAGCTTCCCTTGTGCTGCTGGCGATGCCGGGGGCGGTGGGGGGGAGCAGAGTTGCCCCCAAGCAATCCACTCTCCCCCGAGTATCCACAGGGGCACAGAGGAAGCCGTTGGGCTCTCGGCATGCTGGGAAGGCAGCGCCTGGCTGAAGAACCAGCTGCTCAGGAGCGAAGCCCAGGGGTCGGATCCTGCTTGCTGCCACTTTTGCTTGCCCTCCTGGAGAGGAAATGAGATGGAGCAGCTCCCCCGCCTTCTTGTTGCTGGCAGGGCTGATGTTCCACGGGGAAAGCCGAGGTTGCTGGGCGAGGGGGGCATCGGGCTGCAAGGCATGGCAGCTGGTTAAACTTATGAGGGCCTGGACTAGCCACCCTAATCCGCATATGAAGCAATGTTCAGTCCGACCTCCAAGCTAACAGGTGGTAGGCACGAACCAGGAGTCAAGAGCCAGAAGGTCCATGCAAGGCGCGGGGACCTTTGGAGCAGAAGCGGGAGGAGAAGCGAAGCCCAGAAGCTGGTTTTGCAGCAGGATCCAGGAGCAGGCGCAGGTCCAGAGCGCAGGGTCCACAGCCAAGGTTTCACATAGCCACAGGAAGCACCAGGAAAAAGTCAGGGGACCTTCACTGCAGAGACGGCTCCTGGTGGGAAGAGCCGGGCCTTAATAGTCCATCCCCAGGGCTCCCTGGTGATGCTCGTAAGGGCCCTGAGAGCTGCAGGATGCTGTGGGTCCAGTCCTGCAAGCACCAGGGCAGTTCTGGTGGAGCCCTGAAGCTGCCTCAAATACTGACCGGGGGGCACAAAACCGCCCTCCCTTTCTTGTGGCTCGCCTCCTCCCATCGCTTGCCCCATGTCCATGGGGCAGCTCTTCTTTCTTGCCACCTCTTACAGGTTCCCTCCCGGATGCTCACAAGCAGACCTGCCCCACTGCCAGGGCAGGGGAGCGGGTGAGAACGGCTGAAAGGTTTGGACAATGCTGGGGCATCCTCTGGGATGTCCCAGGAGGACCAAAGTGCAAGGCGGAGGAGAGAGGATGGCAGGGAAAAGGGACGTTTCCCTGCAGCGCGAGAGGAACATTCCAAGGGGACGCCTGTGTCATGCCACCCTTCGGAATGTGAACCTGGTAGGTGTTTCGACAGGCAGCTTCGAGTCAATGAATGATTAGGTCCCAGGGTTCAGGTTGGGGAAGAGTTCACTCACCTTTGCTTGCCGTCTGTGGGTGCGAAAGGTCCAAGGACTTGAGAAATCCCCTCGCTCTGCGATCCAGTTCTCTCAACAGGAGGGAGGGGAAACGAACAGCAGCATTTCGTAACAGCATTTCGGGCTGCAACCCAAGGAGTCAGTGCTGAGCTTTTCACAAGCAGTCAGATGCACCGAATATTTCAGAGGGACTCTGATTCCTGACAGTTGCATCCATGTGACTCTGTTGTCCATTCCTCAGCAGGCTTTTTGGTAAGTTCACTCTTAAGGGAAAAGAAAACCGAGGAAACGTGCTAGAACGGGGGGCAAGGGTTGGCTTTTAAAAGGGGAGGAACAAGCACTCAGGTGTGCAACTTTTGCCTCCAGTCCTGGGTGTGTGAGGAGCGGGTGTAGAACCTCAGCTGGGATGAGCAAAAACTCTGCTTATGTTCAGAAGCACCTCTCCCTGAAGTTCCTTAAGAGGATCTGAGGCAGCGGGAAAAGATTGCATGGACAAGACTTGGGGAATTTAGGCTCAGCTCAAGCCCCGTGTGCACAAACAAGCACATCAGCTTGGAATGATTTATTATTGTGGGGAGCCATGTGCAGTGCCCCAAGCTACCCGGAGGAAAGGGTGGGTAAATCTCTGGAAAGTCCATTTTTAATAGTAACAAAGGCAGAATCCGTCAGAGAAGGAAAGGGGAATCTGATGGCTTTTGTGCATTTTGGAAATAAGAGTGCAAGTATCTGTTTCAGCATAGCATTTGGCTCTGTTTGACAATTTCTTTCCCCATTAAATGTGAACTTTGAATTCTTACAAGAATGAAACCAGAGGAGTGCAGTGAGAGGGAAAGTGATTAGGAGGGGTCACTAACCCAGAGGATCAAGGACATGGCAAAATTTTAGTGGCTATGACTCAGTGGTAATGTGAAGATAATGACTTTACCATGCAGAGGCTGTTTGGAGAGCGCTCAACTTTCACAGTGGGTGAAAGGCAAAGCCCAGTGCTTGGGCTGCATCATCTCAGACTGTGGGTAGGAACTCGCTTCCCCCAGACAACCCCTCCACACCCCAGCCTGCATATGGAAAACAGACACCAAGGATCCTGCTGAAGTCTCGTGAGGTGGGTGATATCATAGAACCAAAGAATCATAGAATAGTGGAGCTGGAAGGGGCCAGAAGGCTGTTGGGTCCAGCCCCCGGCTGGTGCAGGACACCAAGTCACTCCATCCCACTCAGGTGGCTGCCCAGTTTCTTCTTGAATGTCTCCAGGGTGGGAGAGCCACCACCTCTCCGGGCAGCTGGTTCCATTGCTGTATTGCTCTGACAGTGAGGAAGCTTTTCCTGCTATCTAGCCTGAATCTGGCTTGTCACCACTTGAGTCGATTATTCCATGTCCTACGCTCTGGAAACAGTGAGAAGACATCTTGACCTTCCTCTTTGTGGCAGCTTTTGAGGTCCTTCTAGAAGGATACCATGCCCCCCCCCCCTCAGTCTTCTCTTCTCAAGGCTGAAAATGCCCAGTTCTCTTGGCCTCTCCTCACAGGGCAGTGTTTCCAAACCCTGGATCATTTCTGTTGCCCTCCGCTGGACCCTTTCTCATTACCTGCATCTTTCTTAAATCTTGGTGCCCAGAACTGGACACAGTATTCCAGGTGAGGTCTGCCTAGTGATGAGTCTAGTCCGGGGGTCGGAAACCTTTAACACTCAAAAAGCCATTTGTACCCGTTTCCCACACAAAGGAAAACAGCGGGAGCCGCAAAACCCTTTTGACATCTAAAATGAACATGACACTGCATATATCGTTTTTTACCTTAATGCTATGTATATCTTCATTATGATTTAGCTGCAGCTCTTGTTCAGTCACTAAAAACTGTTATTTTTAATCTTACATTATAAATTAGTAGGACTCCTTTCATATATTTTGAATAGGAGACCAGCTTCCTGCAGAGTCAAAGTCAGTGCTAAAGGGCTGCATGCATTAAACAGCAAACCCTATAAGTTTGTCAGCAGTAAAAGCAAATGAATCTACCCACGTATCATTAAACGTTTGGGTTTCTTCAGAAACTTTTCTTTTCTTCGATTTATCCACGGTTGGCCTACAGGAGTGGGGGGTGGGGGGGAGCAGATCGGCAGCTGTGCCAGAGATATAGGTGTGTTTAGCGACTGATTAGCAGATAAACAGTCAAGTGCTGTGAATTGTGACAGGTCCCAAGCACAGCTTTTAACATTCAGATGAAGGAGCATTCAGATGAAGGAGATTACGGTTGGGACAAAGAGAATCTTTTCAACAGCCTTTGGTGTAACATGAGAGCCTGCAGGAAGCTTGTTTAGCAGAGGAATGGTGCGATTTACTTAATTAGCTGATTTACTTAACTAGCAGATCAGCGGCTGTGCCGGCGCGTGTTTTGAGCGACGAGCCGCAGCAGAGGGGTTCAAGAGCCACATGCGGCTCCAGAGCCTCAGGTTGCTGACCCCTGGCATAGGGGAACTGTTCCTTCTCATGATGTGGAGGTAATACTTCTATTAATGCATCCCCAAATAGCATTTGCCCTTTTTGCAGCTGCATCACGTTGTTGGCTCATATTTAGCCTGTTATCCACAAGAACTCCGAGGTCTTTTTCTTTTGCAATTCTGCTGAGCCACATATTCCCCATCTTGTATTCAAGCATTTGGTTCCTTTTTCCTGGGTGCAGGACGTGGCACTTGTCCCTGCTGAATCTCGTTCTGTTGCTTTCAGCCCAGTGCTCAAGTCTATCAAGATTGCCCTGGATCTTCATTCTGTCTTCTGGGGCGTTTGCTATTCCACCCAGTTTTGTATCATCTGCAAATTTGATTTTCCTTCCTTGTACTTCCTTATCTAAACCATTGATGAAGATGGTGAAGAGCACTGGGCCCAGGACTGAACCCTGCAGCACCCCACGCATTACCTCCCTCCAGTTCGAGAAAGGGCTACTTGTGTCCAATTTAGCTGACAATTTTGGATCCACCTAACAGTTTTTCTCTCTAGTCCACTTTTGCTAATTTGCTAATCCGAATGCCGTGAGGTAGATTGTGTCCACTTGGGAGTGAAGCCAGTTGCATGCACCATTTTCTGCCTTCACAACCTACACACTCAAAGCGGTTCAGCCAAGCAGAGAAAAAAGCTGTGCTCCCCCGCCCCCCGGCTTCTTGTGAGAGCAAGGGATGGGGCCAAGCACAGGTGTGTGCTTTCAGGACCACATCCATGGACCGGAGGCAGTGCGGTGCAGTGGGACCAATCCAGGTTCTAGTCCCCACTCAGCCATGGAGCCAACTGGGTGTCTTTGGACCAGGCACACACTCTCAGCCCAACCTACCTCACAGGGTTGTTGTTGAGAGGAGGAGCATTAGGGAAGCCAGCCAGAGTTCCTTGAAAGGAAAAGAGATTGGATATAAGACTAAGAAATAGATAGATGTTCTGTGGGGTTTATTATCAGATGCACGGTGTATGTCTGAGATACACAAGTTTAAGACTGGGGCTGCACAGCGTAGTGCTAAGCACAGTTGCTCAGGGGAGGATTCCGCTGGATTCTGTGGGATTTGCTCCACAGCAACCGTGCCTAGAGTTCAGCCTTGCAGAATCCAGATGGAATTCCCTGCTATCTCTTTATCGTGGGACAAATGTGCTCAATTCGCCCACTTTTCAGGAGATTTACGACCCTCTGCTTGCTCTTCTTCTCATGCTTTCCCCATCATTCTGCAGACTCTGCAGAGCAGTCCTGCTAGCCTGGCACCCCCCTATCCTGGGGGTGATGGGAATTGTAGCACAACAGAGCAGGAGGGCAGTGGAGCAGCTGGGGAAGTTTAGCAATTCCTAGTTCTTCCCTACTTTTCATTTAAATGCTATTTTATAATCACTAGAAATATACAGGTGAGAAAGCGCACGTTTAAAGACTGATTTAAAATATGCAGTGTACACTTAGAAATTGTATATACAGCTCTGGCCAGAAAGGAAAAGGTGAAGAAAAGCAGGAATCTGCTTGCCGGGTGTTGCATCCTCTGGCCCAGACACCACTGCATTTAGCCAAGGATGCCTCTTAAAAAGGATGGGCTCATGCTGCAGGAGTGAGCCAAGATCACTTCTTTTTGAAAGAAGTCAGGCTTTCAGACACATGGGTCTTGGTATTAGCCATTAGAAAGGGTTGCACAGGTATTCCATCCTCTTTTGGTTAATGGGCTTTTCTAGGAAGGAAAAAAGTGGAAGCAGCGGTGGAAAAACATGTGAAGACAATCTTGCCTCTGCTTCCCATAAAATTATTTGCATGAAGCGGGGAGACAATGCCATAAAAACCTCACCTGGAAGCACTCGGAATGTTTACGGTGCAGTTTGCAAGCAGCCCAAGTTCTTCTGATCGGAAGGGGTGGAACCCAAGAGCACCGGATGGGTGCGCAGATGGCCTTCCAGGGTCTTGGACGTCTTCCGAATGTCAGGAATCTGTCAGTGAGCGTCTTGGTTTCCCTTCTCTAGTTTCCAGCTGTGGGGAAACATCCGTCCCCCTTGTTCGAAGGGTTCCGACAGCTGCCATGAAGACATTCTGGACACTCCTCTGCCTGTTGGTGTGCAGTAAGTGCATTGCTCCACAAGTAACAGGGGGTCCCAGTGGAACGCTGAACAGGGGTCTCCTTAGAGCACACCTCCAAGATACCGAGAGACGTAGGCAGCACTTCTGGGGGGGCTGGGGCTGGGTGGACAAGAAGAGAGGTCTCTCGTGCAAGCCCCATTGAAACAAACTTTTCTGGGCAATGGCCATGCTGGCTGGGGAGGATGGGAGTTGTGTTCCCAGCTATCTGAAGGCTGCAGATGACTGGAGAGGGTATCTGTAGCAGCTCAGTAGCAGAGCAGATGTTTTGCAGGGCTCAGTCCTAGCCAGGCGCAGTCTGGACGCCGGAGAGCCACGTTCGTTGGGTCTGAGGCTGAAGGCCCCTTAAAGAGGGAGGGGGTGGGTTTCCTGGAAAGCTGGAGAGGAGCCCCAGCTAGATGAATTCAGTTGTGGCACAGATGAGCTTAAGCGCGGAGTGATCTTCAGGGCAGGCTGCCTGGGAGGAAGACCACGGGGAGAAAAGAACAGAAAATCCCAGCGAATGACCAAGAGAAGAAGGATGACAGGAGTACCCAAGGGGCCTTTGGATGGGAACTGTGGTCGGAGCAAGACCTGTGACTTGTTTGACCACATCTGAGTTTTTGGACTGCTCCATGCTCCCTTTGTTCACCCAAACAAAGCTGGCTAGAAACCCGCCTCGCCTCTAGACTCTTCAGCGGCTATTGAGCCTCGGGTCCTCAGTCCCTGGAAGCAAACCGGGCAGCGCTTTCAAGTCAGAGCAAACAGGAAGGAAGGAGGGATGAGGGGAGCGAGGCCGCTTGAGGACCCTGCGCTTCCGGCCTGGCCATCCAAGGACTAACCAGCCCTGCATGAAGAGGCGAGGCACCGGGCGCTTGCAGCCACGGCTGCTTTCTAGTCGCTTAGTCCTGTTTCGAGCAGCCCCATCGACACTGAGGTGCTTAAGTTAACGTGGCCCCCTTTGCATGTGCAGACAGAAAAGGGACCCTTCAGCATGGTTCATTTGCCCACTGATTCCAGTAGTCCTGGTCTGAGCAAGACTAGCCTTACATGCTAAAGAACAGCTTAGTCGCATCCAGTAAACATCGCAGCTCGAGCTTAAAGCCTCCTCATTTGGCTTCCCCCTGTTGCTGCAGGAAGCACGGACCTGGGAGGACATCTCGTCCTGGCCTCGGGAAACTCAGCCCCGCAGGGTGACTCAGAGCGGAGCGCAAGCCTCGAAGGACATGTCGAGATGTCTCCAGAGCAGCTGCAGGAGCTGCTGTGGTTTTTCCGGACGGATGAAAGTAGGTTCTTGCACGGCACGGGTCAGCACCCGACCACCTACGGGGCGCTGCTGAAGAACGTGGGCAAACTTTGCTTCGGTTTGAGTTGCCCTGCTTGCACGGTCCGGACCAAGCGCGGCCTCAGTCCACGGTCGGGGTGGACGTCTGCACATGTACAGACTTCAGTTTGACTTGCAGAGCCCCCGAAAGTGCATGAAGCCTATAAATGCACTTGCTGGGAGACAAGGCACACGCTGCAGAGTGTGCTGCACTGAGTGTGCACAGAAACACACACCAAAATATGCACAAAGGTGCCTGGGAAAAGGGGAAAACCTCAAAGCACACAGGCGCAGAGCACAACCAGCTTTGGCTGGAATTTGGTTGACCGCAACTCATGCTCACTTACAGATTCCCTGCTTAGGGCATCATTCAATTGTGGGGTGGCTACTAATGGCATTGCGGGGCAGGGGAGAGGAGGCCAATCAGCCAGTGATGATGCTTTTGTGCGGACTGATCTGGGAGGGCCACTCTTTTTGCCTCCAAAGCTTCTGAGAATGACAGGTAGATGTGTAACAGGTGCAGCTCCCACCGCTGCACTGGCATCCCTGGCCAGAGGGGCGGGATGTGCTGGGACAGAGTCAGAGGCCTTCCCGACGGAGCTGCTCGTTCACATTGCCTTTCCCCACTGTACTGCCCCCAGTGCCTGCGTGGAACTACAGCACTCTCGCCCTCTCGTTTATGGTTCTGCTCATAGGCGTTGTCCTCTTGGGAACGACAATCAAGGCAAACAAGTAAGGGAAAAGTTGCGCTTGAAGGGTGGGGCGGAAAAGTTTCTCAGGAGGGAGCAGCTGGGCTGGGCAGCCGCGGCCAGCAACTTCCCCCACATGCCCCCAAATGCCGCATCGTCTACCCTCTGCTTTAGACCGTTCTCTCTTACCAGGATCCCCAAGAACTATTGTTTTGGGCAGAAGGGGGGCAGCTTTATAGGTAGAATTCCCAGTACCTTCTTCATGGAACTACAATTCCCAGCATTCTTTGGAGGAAGCCCCGCAGTGTCTATTTGCTTATGCAGATCCTATTCAGTCCCACACTGGCTTCCAAAATCTCACCAGGCAGTGATTACGTATTTGCATATTTATTGTGACATCTTCAGAATTGATCTGAGATTACTCTGTTTCCTTCCTTCCTTCCTTCCTTCCTTCCTTCCTTCCTTCCTTCCTTCCTTCCCCATCCATTTAGAAACAGGAAAGCTACATACCTGCAGGGAGACCAAAGCAAAGCGAGCCAGCTGACTGATGCAGAAATGAAGCAAGGTTTTGTGACTTTGAAGGAAAGTAGCAACTTAAATAGTGCGGCCGAGCATCTGGATCCAAACCCACAGGACGAAGACCAGGTGCTGGTCCACTGGAAGGATGGCACCACCACGAGCTTGTATCCAGAGGTGTCTGAAGAAGACGTGTAACAACCAGCGTGATAATTTTCATTGCAGTGGAAGATGGCCAGGACTGCAGGACCACCTGCAGTTTTGGAAATCATGTCTCAAAGCGATGCGTGTCAAGTGGAAGTGAGCAAACAGAAAAGCTGCATCTGCCTTCATATTACACCTGTGATATGGAACCTACCAAGATTCAAACAGTCTGTCTAATTATCATTTTAAAGTGCTTTGTAGTTTTTTCAGGGGCTCCAACAATACCCCGGGAGCCGAGAAACAGAAGTGTCTCTGCACTAAACATGTTGACAGATTTTATATCAGTTTTTACAATCAGTGCTTCTCTTAGAGAACCCTGGGAACTGGGCTTTGGAGAAGGCCCAGAGGTTCCTTCGTTCCGGAATGCCTGCCCCCCTCCACAGTTCCCAGAGTTCCCTGGAGAAAGTGAATTTCTGGTTTGAGCCCACACCTGTGCAACATTTTAATTCTGTGGTCCAGGTATACCTAACACAGGTGGGACTTGAACCCAGATCTTCCGACTCAAGTTGACTAAAAAGAAAGGCTGCCTCCTATGAGATGTTAAACAGCATTTCCTGTTACATTGGCCGGCTTACCTGAAAGCACCCTTCAAAGTCTGACCAACCCTTTTTCAGAGGATTTCCCCAAAACATTTAAGGCAGCGTAGCTCCCACTCTGTACCTTTTAAGCTCCTTGTCATACTTCAGTCTGGTTGATTGGAAGTTGGATATTTTCTTAAGGTTACTTACCTAACCTTACTGAAATTGCCAGCTCCTTTCTGCACACACAAGTGAGCATGGGAGCAGGAGCAGTGGTTACTATCCCAATGAATGTGCAAGAGGACACACCTGTGTGCATGATTTAAGTTATTTCAAGGGCCCAGGCGAATAAATCAAACCCTAAACCAAGAAGGAAAATTGCTATGGTGCCAACCAGCGGAAAGGAAGAAAATCCCACGCTTGGCTTTCCCCACATTTCCTTTATTAAAATATTTTCCACAACAGTTGAGCAAAATACTGAATCTAACGGACATTTTGTGACAAGAAGTGTAGCTGGATAGAAGATAAGAGTGTGTTTACCCCACAATGCACTTTGCCCACTCTCTACGCTGCCCCAAAAGGAAAGGAACATAAATCAGCTGATTTTTTTCATCATGAAATGCTGTGATTCTTTTTCTTAACATTTTTTTAGAAAAACATTATTTTATAGGGTTATGCAACCATAAAATCAGAAGAAACGGAGAATGGTTCAGAAAAAACTACAAAAAGGGTGCCAAACCAAGGTTCTGTTGATCTGTTATGCCATATGAACGGAGAATTAAGTACTGGGTCTTCCCAAAGACCAAAGCTGCCCTATTACTGGATTTCTGCTGGTTTAATCTCTCTCTGCCCCCCCCCCCCCCCCCCCCCCCGCCGCCAGTACTGCCAGTTGTAGTTCAGGGAAGGTAGAAAGTTTCTTTGCTAAAAATTGTGGGGCTGCATTCCCAGGCATGAAGGGATGGCCACGAAACCAGTCTTGTTCTTGTTCCGTGACAGCAGCAGCCCTGGGGCCACCCAGGGACCGCCGGCTAGAGGAAGGGGTGGTTACTTTCCCTTCCTTGCCACGATCCCAAATAAAGCTCGACTCCCGGAAACCACTCCTTGCATTTCCAGGGAAGCTCCCACGGTTTACTGTGGCGGGGAGAGAAGCCCTTGCGCTCGTGTCCCGCCCGTGGCCGCTGCTTACAGGGCAGAAGCGCGAGCGCGCCCAGCCTTTGAAGACGTCGCTCTGCAGGGCGGCGATCCGATCAGAAAGCCGGGGGGGGGGGGTGGTGGCCGCAGGAAATGCACCCCACACGGCCACCCCCAAAGCAGGGCGCGGAACCCCTGGCTCCCCGAGAGGCTCCGGGCGCCCCCTGCGCCCCCGCCCAGCGGGTGGGCTTGGCCTCCGAGCGACGCCCTGCGGGGATCCCGCCGCGCTCTCCCGCCTCCAGCTAGAGGAACTCGGGGACACGGGGAGTCCCTGCAAGGGCGCCCCATGGCGCCGCCGAGGGCCGCGGGGACCGGGTCGGCCGCCCCAGCGCTGGCCGAGGCGGCGGCAGATCTGCGCGGAGCCCCTACTGCTGTCCCCCGCGGAGGGCGGACTCGCCTCCCAGGAGCGCTGCCGCTCCCCGGCCGACAGGGAGGCTGGCCCCGGCGGCAAGGCCGCTCCCCTGCGCCTCAACGGGAGGGCTGGGCCAGTCCTGGGCGCGGGACGGCCTGCCGGGGGGCACTCGGCCTCGAGGCCGGTCCCTGGGGGCAGCGAGCCGCACAGCCGCCTCTCCTTCCCTCGCGTCACAGAACAAAACACCCCCAGGATAAGCCGAATGGCCCGCCCTTTCGGGGCAGCACAGGGCGCCCCGGAGGCAGCTGCCCCTCTCCGCCGAATGACGGCGCCGGGCGGGGAAGGGCTGGCGCCCCTGCGGGATTTGCACGCGCCGTGCCGAGGGGCAGACGCCACCGCCAGGATCTTGGATGCAAAACGGGTGGCCGCTCTTCCACCAGGGGGCCCCGTGTCCCTTCCGCCCAGGCACAGAGGCGCTGCAGAGCGGCCGTTTCGCGCCTCGGCACCCGCCACGCACCGAGAGAGAGTCGCCTTCCCTCCGTTCCCGTCTGTTCCTCCCATGCCTTGCCTCCCCACCCGTCCCCATTATGGTTAAAACACTCTCATGACAAAGGCAGACGGATCCTGCAGTTACGCACCTATGTTCCTGGATTCAGAGTGTCCATGCCTCGGTGCGGATGAAGATTTTCGGAGGGAGGGTGCCAGCCGAGGGCAGAATCTAGCATTGCGCCAACTGGTGCCAAAGGTCCCCCTCTCCTTTGTCTCTGCAGCCCCCCACACCACACCCTCCAAAATCTGGCGGGTTTCCCTGCCCTCGTGGGAGAAGTCAAGGTGGGGACTGCCCTAGGGGGGAAAGGGACCCCCATCCCCCCATTCTGTATCTGGAAGCATTAGCCCCAAGTCCTTTCCACTACGTGTGATATGGTCACACGTGTTTTTCCCTCCTGGAGAGAATACAGGAGGTTTTTCCACCTGTGCCTGGGAAAACGTGTGTGAGTGTGAAACCGGGTGTGTGCGTGAAAAGCAAGGACACTTCAGTTCCTCACATTACCGCCCCAGTGGCAACACGTACCCCTTCCATCATTTCCTTTTCCGTGGAAATTTTCTGGAAAGAAAGGAGGACGGAAGCAGCAGTGGAAAAACAAGGGAGGGTGCAAGGGGAGCTTGTAACCTTGGGGGAACAGCGCAAGGCGGTTGCCTGAGAAGAGCGTCCTCCGGGATCAGAACCAGGACGCGACCTCGGCACGGAGGGGGGGCGGCGCGCGCGCGCGCGAGGGAAGCGGGCCAAGCGGACGCGGGAAAACGCGGCCCGTGCCCGCCCCAGCACGTCGAGGACTTCGGGACAAAGGCATGCCGGGCGCCCCTTAACGTGGGTGCTGTGCAAACAGGGGACTCGCTCAGCCTTCCCAAGAGTAGCGGGCCAAGGCAACGCCCCTGCGTTGCACGCAGCAAGTCCGGTCCTCGGTGTTCCCGGGCTTTGTGTAGACTAACCTCTAAAGGAAGAGACCGGCCTGAACAGGTTCAGCCTCGCCCTCCTCTTCTCTGGCCATCAAAGCCCCCTGCAGCTGCCCCAGAACGAGGGGCGACTGTAATCACCAGGTTTTTAGCCATCAGTGGTGGTTGCTCGTTTTGATCACGACGGCAATTGGCTCGTTTTGCCATGGCAGTGGTCGTTTAAGAAAATAAGGGTGGCCAAGCGGGTTGGCCCTAGGGGGACCCAACCAGCCCCTCGCTAGCACTTGGCGGGGGGGGGGGGCTCAGCCAGGTGCAGAGCTGGTGGGAGTGGGGAGGGACAGCTTTGTGGGCCAGGCAGCCCCGGGCACCCCCGCTGTTACCGGGGCATGTTCTGCTGGGCGCCCCCCCCCCCTGTTCTGGCCCCGCTTGCAGCTGATCCGCAGCCACGGTGAGTGCTGAAGAAGCGGGCAGGCGACGCATCCGTGGCCAGCAGCGGTTACTGAACGGTGACCCACGTCCTGTCCACAGCCCGTCACCCTTCACACGCCCCCCCCCCCCGCCTTTGCATGTTCTCACTGCTGCTTCCAGGCACAGTGGCGCAACCCGGCCGTGTGAGACAGCGGCCAGGAGGGAATGGGCAGCCCGGTGCCCCGGCGGCCTGTGCAGTTGTAAACCGGCAGCAAGGGAAGGCAGGGTCCACCCCTGCGCCGCACTCGGGCTTCCCACTGGCAGGCCTTGTGAGGAGCTCTCAGCAGGCTGCGAATCGGATCTCCCAGAGGGGGTGCGCTGAGGTTGAGGAAGGCTGGGCTCGCGGGTCCCCAGTGCTGGCCTCCGTCGTTGCGTGTCCGTGAGGATGGGGTGCTCTGCCACCAGTGCAAGTGACCCCGTCTCGGCTGGGCACCTCCGGCCTGCTGCTCTGAGTCCTGCCCAGCAGAGGCTCCGTCGGGCAATTCGGTTGGCATCCGGGCTGCACGTCGAGGGTGCACGGAGCAGCTGGAAATATCCCCAAGGCGACGTGGCAGCAATTCCACCCAGGAGCAAAGCCCTCCGGAATAGCTGGTGCCACTCGCACGCGCAAGGGTGCAAATCCCGCAACCAGCCGCGAGGAAAACTGGCAGTGGGGTGGTCTGCAGAGGAACAGGTCCCTGGCTTCCCCCAGGCTGGGTCCCTGATTCTCCCAGCATGCTTTGCTGTAGAGCGAGCGGCCGTGTGGACCGTCCGGAAGGCCGGCCCGTCCGCCATCTGCAAACGTGGCCGCTGGATCGTGCCGGAGCCTCCACGCAGGCCCGAGTGGCTTCTTCCCGCTTCCTCCGGCTGCCCCGCTAGAATATCTTAAACCCCTTCAGCAGAGTCAATGTGGGCGCCTTCTTCTTGCTCTGCGCCCGGGAGGACTTCACCGTCACCAGCTTGGCCTGGGCCACCGACGGGATTTCCTTGTAGTTGGCGGTGGAGAGCGTGCTGTAGGTGCAGCTGGCCAGGCCGTGCTTGGAGGCCACGGGGACCGGCGTGACGAAATGCAGCGGGGGCTTCTCCTCGAAGATGTACAAGGGGCGGACCGGCAGGTGCCTCTCGGCCTCGCGCCTCACCTCCCGGACGGCCTCGTGGAAAACGTGCTGCACGGATTCGAAATCCTGGCAGGCCGAGACTTCGTGGAAGAAGCAGCCGTACTTGGCGGCGAGAGAGGCCCCTTCCGCTTTGGTGACCTGTCTGGGAAAGGCATTCGGAAATGGAACGAGGGGTTTCCGGGGAAGGGAGGTGGGTGAGGATGGCTATGGGACCCCCACCCCTCACGGGCCACATCCTGAATCTCCATTGCTGGCAGGCAGTCTATAGATGCAGTTCTCTCTGGAAAGCTTGGATCGTGCGCACATGTGCAAAAGAGCATGGACCCCGAGGGGCAGTTCTGGGCCCGAGGGAGGGGGAGCAAAAGGGAGAACGGGCAACGTGCCCTTTTCTGGGGATCGAAGACAAGGGGGGGGTCCGGGGGGGGAGTGCCCTGCTCTTCCTTTGTTACCAAGCCTCTGGGGACTTTTCTCCATGAGGTCAAAGTCCACAGTCCTGCTTGCTTGCTTTTCTGCTGCGTAACCTCCAGGCCAGCACTCCCAGACTTTTCCAGCCGTGGAACCTTTCCGAAGACATTTTTCCCCCACGAAACCCTACCCCCGTCGCTGATTTTTACTCGCCATTGTGAACCCACAACGTCCTCCCCTCTTTCATCTGCTCCTATTGCCCAAGTGCTTTGCAGAAAGGAGTAGGTTTGGAAATAAAGAGAAAACATCTTAGATAGAAGGAATTAATAAAGAGATCATACGGTAATATCCCAAATGAATTCTTTCGATTGTTCCCAACACTACACAATAGAGTCCCAGTAATCAAATGACGTGATTAATTTCCTTGTTTGCTGCTTGGAAGCCAACTGACAATTGAATGGTTGGCCTCGTGTGGCTTTGTTTAGAATCTGTTTTAAATTTGGTTTCCGAGATTTTTCGTGGAACCCCTGCAAGGCCTTTGCAGAGCCACAGGGTCCGCGGAACGTGGTTTGAGCACGTCTGCTCGAGCTGAAGCTAGGCTAAGCGGCTTAGCTCAAAAGCACAAGGCAAAACAGCACCATTTCCCCAGTTCTAAAATAATACCCTCTTTCCCCTGTTCTAAAAATGATGGAAAGGGCCCCGAAAAAGCAGAATCACAACTGGAAGGATCCCCAGTTATCTAAAGCATCTGTAAACAACCGTGAATAAAGAGTGGTGGGTGAGGAGCGCAGCCCTCTCTTCACTGGCTGCAGCTCAGTTTGATCTTATTTTTTTGCCAGAGTGATTTGATGTCGAGGCTGCCTGGAGCGGATTAGCAATTTTATGACAAACGGCTTCACTGAACGAGAGAGAGGGGGAAGTGAACGTGGCAGAGCTGGCAGGAGGGGTGTGTGTGTGCATTTTTATCCCCTGATTCCCCCCCTCCCCACCTACCTGTACTGCTCCATGTCTAGTTTGTTCCCCACCAGGAGAACCGGCGCCTCATTCTGCGTGTTTTTCGAGTGGAGGGTGAGGATGTCCAGGTACGGCCGGCAGCCCTCGAAGCTTCGCCGGTTGTCGATGCTGTAGACAACCAGGAACGCGCTGGCCCAGTTCAGGTATCGCTCGCAGTTCATGGGCGCATCCTGGCAGGGAAGCAAATGGGGCAGTCAGAAACGGGCTGCCCCTTTCCTTGTTCGTTAAGACAAGCTTTGCTCTCTGCCTTGGAAGAAACTTTCTGCTGTTTACCTGCCGGTCCCTCAACTGGGATGGCCATTTGGCTCATCCGGTGTATAAGGCAACCTGCTTTTTCAAGCTATGCAGAGAAAGCTTTCAAGAAAGACCTGGGAAAGATGCATCTGGCAGCTGGGCACATTTCCAGAGGGCGCATGGCACGGCCGAGGGCAAGCCAGAGGCAGGGATTCCACCGCCCGGCGGTGTGGTCTGAGTCCTGCCCTGGCTTCCCCTCGTTGAGGGACCCCCAGTGCTTCCCCCTCCAAGTGCCGCTTCGAAGGGAGTCCCAGAGAGCAGCCATGAGGGGAGGGCTTTCTCAGTGGCCCTCCCCACCAGTGAGGTCTCTCCACAGGGGCCTGTCTGCACTTTAAAACAGTTGTGTGGTCGAACAATTGTGCGGTGTTTTATTGTCTTGTCTGTTCTGGGACCTGCCCAACGAGCTTCGGTGACTGGGCCTTCTACAAAGGATCGCTCTGCGTCCTCATCTTTGTCTTCATGGCCATCCCATCGGCCTCCAGACGTTCTACAGCTGGGTGGGAAAGAGCATCGCAGATGTGCAGGCAGTGCACGCCTGCGGGGGAAGCTCAGCTGTGCAAGCGCATGGCTTTTGGAGCATCGCGCCACATAATCAGCGGTGCTCTGTGCCTCTGTCAATCCCCGGGGACCCTTTGGGAAGCGGCCATTTCCCGTGTGCCTCAAACGCTGCCTTCCAGTACCTGGTCGGCCGTATCCATAACCTTCAGCAGAACTGGCTGTTGATCCACAATTTCTTCTGAGGCGTAAGTGTCCTCTGGAAGAGAAAGGTTTTTTCCAGTGGGTAAGCCAAGCATGAAAAGGACCCCTTAGGAGGCAGCATGCACGATCCCACAGGGTTTCTCTGTAACAGATTTTCTGCAGTAAGAAAAGCAACAGAAGGGAAAGATGGTGGGGTTGGAAGTAGCAGAGGACACTGCCGGGACCCCTCGTAAAATTCGGTGTCATGGTGCCATAAGTCTTGCCAGGAAGGACGCTTTGTTGCAGCCACGTGAGTTGCCCCTGGCATGCAGCCTGGCTCCTTGGGGAGCCCACTGGGTTCCCCCTTGTGGGGTGGAGGTTCGGAGACAGCTGGCTCTTTTCCACCACCTCTGTCTGCTGGCCAGTCTCCCCCAGACCAAAACAAGAGAACGCTGGGAATCTCCTGCAAAGCAAGAATCTTGCTTCTTATTTAGAGTGGCTAGTCAGATGGGCTGCTTGTTTCCTTTTATATCAAGGTAGTTTAAATCCTCGTCTTTTGCCGAAAACTCCGCATTCGGGCTTGAAGAATCCCCTCGGAGACCTTCCGATAAGAGTCTTCACCCACCCCAAGCGCTTTCTCCCCCGCCTTCTCCTCTCACCCTTCCCAGGCTCTGGACTCGGCTCAGAACAGCCACCTGCCAAGAATGTCTGCAAGATTGTATCTGGGTGTTCTTGTCCCCGACACACTGACGGAGCCTTTGGCGCCCTGCGTCTTTTGCTCATAGCTCTCCTGAGATACACCAAGAAAGAAAAAACAAAGGCAGTTGCCTTGGCTCCAAGTCGGGCGCCCCCTTGTCCTCCTAGGCTGGTGTTACCTGCTCTGACTGGCAGTGTCCCTCCAGGGTTTTGGCCAAGGGCCTATGGGGTGGAACCCCTCACCTCCCGCGGATGGAACAGGGGATGAGCCACACTTTGTAACCTTCAAAAGCAGCTGCTGCCCCTCCAACAAGAAGTGGGGCTTGCCTGGGAAAGGAACCCAGCTTGCACCCTGGGCCGGAGGTGCCTCGGCCAAAATTCCAGGCCGGGGCTCTTGCGCAGACGGCAGCAAATAACTCCGACACCAGGGAATGAGACAAGGGCAGAGAGACTAGGGCAGCTCCTGCCCTCTCCCTGCAGCTTCCAGACTTTGTGGCAGCACACAAATGCTAACAGCAACCGGTCCCTCTGGCAGAGAGGCAACCCACCGCCTGGAGCTGCTAGCCCGCCCAAGCATCCCTCCCTGGCAACGTGCTCTGCACCGGGGGCGCCACCCCCCCAGCCCCCATCCAGACGGTGACATTCATGGTTCTATCAACAGCGACTTTCCAAAACAAGAAGCACATCTCGCGGTCCGAGGGAGGGCCTTTCCTGCCCCAGGTTCTCTCCCGCGTGCTCTGTGACTCTCGTTGTGTATTTTCAGGGAAATCTTTCCACAGAAACAGCGGGGCGGCATCGCCCTCTTTCCCCCGTTTGGGTGGATTTTAGACTGGGGGCTCCTAGCACGGCTATGTGAAGGCTTTTCTTTTTTGGTGCATTTTTTTCTAGTAGGAAAAGGGAGTTGAAGTGGAAGAGCGGAGGGAGAACCCCGGAAGCTACTCCCGGAAGAGGCCAATGGCACCTGGACCTGCTGCAGAGCTCCATGAACAAGGAGGAATGCGGGATGCACGGCGCCGTCTTCCCAGTTCACGGAAGAAGACCTGCCTCGTGCCATCACCTGGATTTATTTGTGGATGCTTCCCGGGGCCTGGAGGTTTCCTCTCCGCTTGTGACAGGCCTGCGTTTTCATACTGCTTCTTCTGTCTTTTGCCTTGAGGAGAAAAGCCACTCAGGGATGTACACTGGAACAGATACGTGGTGCCTTCTAGAGATACGTGGAAACACCCCCTACCTGGAAGTTTGAGGAACAGATCCTGCTTGCGAATATCACCCATTCAAGCTACCCTGCCTTTGGGCAAGCTCACATGCGGCCTTCATTCGGACCCTAATGACTGTTTGCAGATTTGTTTATTAAGCGTATATTCCACTATATTGGCCCAAAGGCTCTCTGTGATGCTTGCTGTCTCCTGCTATAAAAATAATTCTGACTTCTTGAATGCAGCAGTGGAAAAACATGCCAGGAATAGTTAGCAATGGCAGCGCATGTTTAAAGTGAGCGTGAAGTTTTGGCCCGGCCTGATTCTTTTTGAAATTATTTGTTTTAGGACAGTCCTTGCCAGAGCTAACACACTTTGCAGATTGCAGGTTTGTGAATTCAAACAGAGCTGTGTGTGCCGTCCAGATGAGAAAAGGAATTCTGGGGAGGGAGCGGGAAGGGGGGGAGGCAGATTACATGCAGGCATCCTGCATATTTTCTTCAGAAGGTTCGACTATATCTTAGCAATGCTGCTACTTTCTGAAGGAAACCCATGAAAGCGCAGAGTGATGGGTGTGCGTTTGTCTCCGTGAAGGCTGTGCAGAAGACAGGCTTGGTGCCGGAGTCGGCAACTGCCAAAAAGCTGTGCTCCCAGATGCTGAGGCGGGGAGAATGTGTGGCGTGTGTGGGAGGGGGACACCCGCCCTTTCTCCTGGGGCGGCCGAGCTCCCCTTCCCGGAGAGCCCTGCATTCGCCCCTCGCGTGGTCAGCTGGAGGCTGTGGGCAGATGCCTGGAACAGCTTTTCCCAAGCGGGTGCCCTACAACTTTGTTGGACGACAGCTCCTAGCACATGTGCGTGCTGGGAGGACGGGAGTTGTCCATACGGCGAGCAGCAGGTCGGAGCAGGCTGCCTTGGGTCAAATGTTCCCGGACCTCCTACCTGCACGAGCGCTAAGGTCGGCGGCAACCGAAATCACGTGGGCTGGAGGGCCTTCTCCGTGCAGCCCCACCTTTCTGGTGCCCTCCCCACTTGTGCCACTCACGGGCTCGGGCCACCTCTGCAGCCGACTCGGAACAGACCTTGCGACCGTTGCACTCCGGTCTGTCCTTCATCGGGTGGGGGGCGGTCTTAAGAGAGCTTTTGCGCTGCATCTCACCTTTGCTGGGCCGGACTGGGACAAGATTAGAAAAGGGAATTAGAGTGGGACACTCTATGATTTCCATACTGAACAGCCCAGCTTCAAAGCCCGGCAGCTCTGGGGAGATATTGCCAATCAGGATGGCAACGCTGGGCTAGGTGGCATTATTATCTGTCCATCTATCTGATTTATGTCCTGCTTTTGAACTCTAAACACTCAAAGTGGCTTACGTTCTCCTCTTCCTGCTCTCAGTCTTATCCCCACAACAACCACCTTGTGGGGTAGGCTGGGTTGAGAATTGCCACCAGCCCAAAAGTTACCCAGTGGGCTCCATGTGGCCGAGCGGGGACTCGAACCCGGATTGCCCAAGTCCGGTCCTGCACTCTTAACCACTCCACCACACTGGCACGATCCGATCAGCTAGCCACCAGTTTGCCATTACATGGGAATGGGAAACCTCTTTGTGCAAAGCACAGTTCCAAAGGATGGCGGAACCCAGTTACGGCTTGTGCAAACCATGGGTGTCCCATTTCAGATGCGACGGCAAACTTTTGCCTTCCACAAATTGCAAGGTCAGGCGGGAAACAAGACAGGGAAAAGGAGGCTGAGATCCGAGAGCGACATCACGGTTTGGCTACTGCACTGAAACGCCTCATTTGCGATGCTTTTTTCCCACATACTCCATCAGTTTGGGGGCTCCATCTCCCGGCCCACAAAGGGTAAAAGAGAATATCATAAGCAAAAAGTTCGGAGGGTTTTCAAGATCCAAACAGCCTCCCTTCTGCACAATCTGGATTTTCCATCTCTGCTTTCCTTGGTATGTGCTCTAAATTTGGCAGCTTGTTTTCAAATAATGGCAAAACAACAGAGCGAGCAGAACTCTGGCAGTTGAAACTCCTTGGGAACATTTCCGGACAAGCCTTCCCTAGAAGGCAGAAGTGAGGATTGCTGAGGTCTCCCAGGGGCTCAAGGATCAGGGCCATTGTTTCTGCCCTGCTCTTAATGAACTCTTTTAGGATCGGTACATCCTGTGCTCCCTGCCCCCACTTCAGCCCTCCTGCCGCGGACGGTCCTGCCAGCAACTGGGGGGTACCAAACGCTCTGCCGTGAGGACTGCTTATAGCCCACCTTGAGGGGCTCGGCCAGGTCCTCTCATGCTCCAGTTTCTATCTGTGGGGCGTAAGCTACCACATTTGTGAGGGTTAAACCCCCACCATCCCGACCTTCTATTTTTAATGGCAGCTGTTTGGAAAATTTGGATAAATCCTGTCTGAAAAGCATTACTTCTGTGTGCCTTTGCATTGTGGGATCAAATCCTGTACTCCTTCTCAAAACCAAGCTGTCACTGTTTAAAATGGCATTCCCCGCTCCTTTCTCTCACCTTTAGCTGTGGGCTACAGTAGACAGGCCATTTTAGCCCAAATATACATTGTAAATAGTCATTGTTGGAATTCAGTTTACAATAATCTTTTGATAGCCCAGGGGGCTTCATGTCCCCTGATCATGCAGAATGTTTAGAGTCGAGATAGGGGTCTGAGCTTATCATGAATAGTTTCTAGTAGCTTGAATTTGCATGTCTGAGCAGACCCTGAGATGGGTTCAAGTTACTCAACTAAAGTGTCAATACAGGCAATTAGAAATATTGTAATCTCATTGTTACAGTGTGATTGACTGACATTTCTTTATCTGTCCTGTGATGACCTCAGAATCTTATTGTAATCTCTGCATTCTGTCATCAATTGCCCTGTACCTGTGTACCTATAAATGCCCTGTAGTGGTATTGAAGCTTGGCAGCAGAGTTCATCTCTGCCTGCCCGGTAATGCATGCATTATCGTGAGCACCGCGGGAACCTTGGGGTAAATTCAATAACGCCTAGATGGTCTGGACGCTTGGTCTTTCCCACGAACCCGAGTTTTATTCCCTCTTCTCAAATTGAGATTCCGGGATTCTGACACAGCCAAGATGTGGGTCAGGGATTTTGCTTGCTGCTCGCAAATCAGCCGAGAGAAGGCAGCCTGGCTGGCGTGCAGCTTCGCCTCGAGTGACCCCTAGAATTGTGCAGAAATGTGGCCCAGGCCAGGCTGGGCCCGTGGGCGGCAGCTCCCCCTCCCCGGTCAGGGGTTATGGGGTTTGGTTGCTGGGGCCGGGCAGCTGCAGAACGGCTCCATGGGAAGGACTCTTTGCCTCCTCCAGGCCTGATGGCCGGAAAGCGGGCTTCCCCAAGAGCTGTGGGTCCACCCCTTGCATGATCCCCAGCCAGGACACCTGGGACCCAAACGCACGTGCTGTGGCAGAGCAGTCGCTTCGCTCCAGCACTCAGGACTGGGGGAGGGGGGGCGGCCCTGGTCCACGTCCCGGAGAAGTGAGTTTCCGCTGTCAGGGGAGAAAAGGCACAGGGGTGGAAGGAATGTGAGGAGAGGGGTCTGGAAGCTGCAGCCGGGGCAAAGGTGCCTTACCCAGGTGAGGATCATATTCGCTTATGAACCGCTTGGTTAGAAACTTCACCGTCAGCGCTGTAAGAAGCAAGAAGGGGGCAGTTAGCATTTTTGCGAGGACTGAGCCAGCGTGTCCTATTTGCACAAGTGGTACAGTCCTGCATGGAATCCTGCAAAAACTCTGTGGGGCTGGTTACTGGCAGTGAATCCTCTGCTGGGGGACATCAGCCTGTCTGTGGCAGGCAAACCCCATCGCAAGGCACATCCTATTACAACCACATCCCGCTTTCATGGCCCCGTTTCCTTGGCTTTCCCTGCTTCGGGTGGCCAGGCAGGGAATGCCAGGCCAGGCCTCATTCTGGGATGCCTTTTGAATGTATTCTTTCTATCCTTTTATCTGTTTATTGTTTCACTGCTTGCTGCTCCAGAATCAGCCTAAACATGGAGCAGCATAAAAACACTGGAGATACATCAATTAGGAAATGAAAATGAAACTCCCCCTGAGGGGTAGCAGCTGGGGAGGCTGCTCTCCAGTGCTGTCTCGACGTCAGGCAAACCCCCTTTTGCACCTGGAAGGACCAGGCAGACAAGAACCCTCCGAAGGAACGGCGGTGTCCTCTGCCCTCGGACGCACTGCTTCTCGCTCGGCGAATTTGAATCTCCTTCTCCACTTGGCTGGCCACCAAGACTTCGGGTGTTTCTGCATGACCCACCAGCCCAGCCTGGCCGATCAGCTGGCTCCCGCCGAGTAAGACAACGGGGCGGATGACCCAGCACCCCCTTGGAGGCACCACAGCACTCCCAATAAGCCGGAGCTGGGTTGCCGGGACGGCTGGTTGTTCTCAGACAAGCTGCCCTGCAGGAATCAGTCTCAGCTGGAACAACAAAGCAAAGCATCCCAGGACAGGTCCGTGCACTGGGTGAACCTGGGCGTTCCTCTCCGCCTTCCTCTCGGAGACACGCTCTCTGCTTTTCGTTGTGTCAAGGGAAGCTCTGCCCTCTGGAGAAGCGGTACGCCTGCCGCTCGGGGCTGGTGCCGACACTGGGCAGCCCCCGCCAGGGTTCTTGCCATGGCCCCTCCGCCCCAGCGGCCCTGCTCGACCTTGCCTCCCTCTTGGTGCCTGGCATTCTTTCTTTCTGACGGCTCGGGAGCCTTCCCCACCAGCTCCACACAACACCCATCAGCCCCAGGCAGCCTGGACAGCAGGCAGTCATTACGAACGTCGTGGCTGAGGACTGAGGGGAGCACGAGGTTGGGAGGCTGTTTGAGAAGACCGTTTCTGAGCTGTTATTGGGGCGGGGGGGGGGGGGCTCCATTGCCCTTCCGGCAGCGCTTTCCTCACGGGCTCCCAGATGCTGGCCTGGTCACGCAGCAGCACGATCGGATGTGGGGCACAGGGGCTCGTGGGCCGGGGGCGCCCAGCTCAGGGCTCGGCATGATTAGAAGGCGGCTCTCTGGCCACGTCGCCGCGGCTGGCCCGGGGTCCCGCCGTGGAGGCTGAAAAGGCCCCGGGCCTTAAGCAGAAGCCCCCTCGCCCCGTGAGCGGCAGCGGGCGGCAGGTGCTCATCGCCCCCACGAGAGCGGCCTCCCCCAGCCTGGTGCCTTGCTGGCTGCCACTCTCAGGGCTGGCTGAGGGATGCTGGGACTTGCAGTCCAAGCATCCGGAGGGCATCAGCCTGGGGAGGGCTACTGCAAGGCTTCGCGCTCCCCACAGGCCTGCCCACCTGTGACCCCTCCTCCAGCCGGCACAGAGCCGATTCCTCCGCCTGCACAGGAGCCGCTCTGCTTCTGGGTGGGGACATGCGGGCGGCACCGCTGGAGCCACGGTGGCCAACATGGCTGCGCTGGGGTGACAGCCCCGGACCTGGGCCAAGTCCCCCACGCACCCCACAGAGCCCTCCCCAGACCTCCGGACCTGACTTTCCAGCTCCCCGGAGTCCCAAGATGGCCACGCTGCACTCTTGGAGAAGGCCGCAGGGATGACGCTCATTCGCGCAGGAGGCGCTCCGTGGCTTGCCAAACATGGACGACATCCTCGGACTAGGGAAACGACAGACAGTGTGGGGAAGGTCGTTAGCCGCACGTCATTTGGTTCCTTCTTTAACTTCCTTGGAGAAGCCTTGATCAAACCCACCAGGCCTCAGCAAGAGAAAATGCCGCCCACGAACAGGCTGGCTGGCAAAGCTCAAGCTATTTTCACCGAGTGTGTGCAGACAATCGCAACTGCACACTTCGTGTTCCTAATAGCGTGAACGTACCCAGCCGTCCGTGCACACGAGAGGTGCAGATGTGCCCACAGGCAGAAGGCGGCTGTTTCTGCCAAGCGAAGGCACGAGACGCGCAGGCTGAAGGGTGCACACAAACCACCCTGATGCTGCCGGGCAATGGGCTTGGCCGGCACTTCGCTGGCCTCAGAAGCCGGCTTGGCAACACGGGACACTGCCTGCAACAGAGCCAGGCTGCTGGGCCCCGTTTCAGGACTGCCCCTATGCTCCCGGACAGCTGCTTCCCGGGACTAGGCCAGGGCCTTCCCCAGCCCAGCCCAGCCCAGCCCTCCCTGGGTGTGCAGCAGACCGAGACAGCCAGATTCTGGATTTTGCAAAGCAGAGGACCTGGTGCTTCCTACCCGGAGCGTGGAATCCACCTAGATGGCTGGTCCCATCGCTTTTCCTTGCTTCCCATCAGAAATGCTGAAACATTTCTCCCAAGGCAGTAAGACGTTTCAACTAAAGGATGCTGCATTTTGGTTCTGCCTCTTTGGTCCATCAAGCCCCTAGAAGATGAGGCCCCTGAGAGATGCTGCATAACTGAAGAGGTTCAGCACTTGGGCAAAAAGCAGGGCACTGGCCGCCCCAGAAAGCTGAGCCTCGCCCAAGACGCAGCTAGTTCTTCTTCAGAAGTTCCCCTGACTGCAGCACAAGCAATTCCTGCCAGCAAGTAAGCGGAGAATAAGAGATCTGGGGGGATCCGGGCTGACAGGCAGTCTCCGGCTCATCCGAGGGTATTTTCCATCTCGTGCGGTCGTGAACGAATTTTCCGTCCCTTTCCTGCCAAACCGGGACAAGCAGCAAGCCTGGTCCAACTGCTGGCTTCTAAAATGAGAGCTGCCAGAACTCTGGACTGTCTAGATCCCACGAGTGCAGGGGCTGCCCTGCTCAAATCAGAGCCACGGTTCTCCCTGCATGGCATCCCAGCAGCTTTGCAGCTCTACACAGAGAACTGCGCCAGCCTCCGACTGAGGAGATTCCCCGGCATTTGATTGTCGGCACAACGTAGCAGCACTGTCCGTGCCTCCATGGGGCATGAGCATGGTGCTTCGCAATGTAAGCCAAGCGGGGCAGTCTCTGCCCTGAGGACCTTACAGTTAATGGTTAGTACCGAGAGGAAAGGAGGCAAGCAGGAAGCGGAGGATCGCAAGGGAGGACTCACAGTCTGAAATTGGGTTGCACATAAGCACGGGCAAACAGCCCTGCTGGGTCAGGCCGAGCTTGATCTGGCCCAGTGTCTCTTTCCCCCGGTGCTTAGTTCAGGGCCTCTGGGAAGCTCGGAAACAGGGATGGTTCAGCTTGGAGTCCTGCAGCAGCAGGGGGTGGGACCGGAGGCCCTCTGGCCCCTGCCCTTCTGTGATTCTGTGAACAGGGTGCCCAGTCATCCCCACACACAGAAGCCTGGGGATTGCAAGCCAGGGGACTGCAGATCCATCTCTTCGGACCAGACCCATGCTCGGCAGAGGGTGGGGCAGACAATCATTCTCTCCAGGGCACTGATGTTTCCACAAAAGAGGCAACCCGGGCAGAATGCATGTCCGTGTGTTCTCACAAATGGAATAACAAGCCGGGCACTGGGCGTTTTGCGACAGCCAGAGAGGCCCGTGCAAGCAGAGGCATCTGTGGTGCCAAAGCCCGACTGGGCCGGATGCCTCCTCCCACCCCTCCTCAGCCCCTCCTGGCTGCCTCAGGCTCGTCGGAGCCACCTTGGGAGGGCTTGCCAGTCAGCCCCGTTTCGCCGCGGAGCGACTCTCCGGGGGCACTGCGCAGCTCCCCATCTGCCTGGCACCGGCCTGTGGAAAAGCGGCAGTGCCTGCCGCGTAAGACTTTGGGGCAGAGGTCCAGAGTTCCTCATGAGCAGGAGGGTTCCCAAAGGAACAGGGATGCACTCCATTTTGGAATAAACGAGGCCGTAGGCATCATTGTCAGAAGCCCACTGAAAAGCTGCTCACTGCTTCCCCGGGAGAAGAAGCAAAACTGAACCAGCGGCTCACCTTCCGATCAGAGCTGGGCTTTCCTGGGAGCTTGGCAGAGGAGGTAGTCCGGAAAGAGCCGGAGGTGTTTAGAGCCACACAGCCGTGGCTGCTCTCCGCTGGGCTGCCAGGTCCCTGCCTCCGGGGTCCCCGCAGCGAAGCAGGGAGGGAGCCGGCTCTCCGTCTTCCCCAGAGCTGCAAGTCACTCGGAGTTGACCTGAATGAATGAGGCGCAGACTCCCGTTCCCGTCACTTTCGCCAGCTGAGCTCCAGCCAAACTCCTTGTAAGGAAAGCTGCGGCTGCCTTTCCTGGCCTCTGAAGGACAAAATTTCCCATCGGCAAAGGGCAGGGTGAGGGCGGGGGCCATTCCTTCTGGAGGGGAAAAGGCATATTCAGATGCCCTGAGGAGGGGGGGACGGATGGGACTTCCTGACTTCAGCCTGAAAGTGGAATCAGCCAGCAGGGCCCTGGGAGCTCTCCTGGGCACCGTGCGTTGCTCCTGAGCGGCTCATCTGAAAGCAGGGGCTGCCGGGGGGAGGGATCTGGGCTTGTTTCCAAGGCTGTAGGGACCCAGAGGTTCCGCTTCTGGAGAAAAGGAGGCCCCAGCGGATGCAGAAGCCTCGGGAGGGCCCACCGCTGACCCCTGCCTTGGGCTCCCTCTGTCTTCCTAGTATGGTTTTAGGTCTGTGACCCAGGCATTTAGGTCTGGCTGCCATTTAAATTTCCCACAACGCCCTAGAGCTGGGAGGCATTTAGGTCTGGCTGCCATTTAAATTTCCCACAATGCCCTAGAACCTGGAGGCGAGGAACTTATGGTTGGCATTGGGCCTCCCTCCTGAAGCACTCTTGGGGAGCTGAGGCCGAGCAGCCCTCTCCACTTAGTCCAGCGCTTGGAGAGCTGCCTCATGGTGGCCCAACCAGCCATGGCCCCCCAATCTGCTCTGGGAGCAGTCCCAGAGGTCCCTAGCCTGCCAAGGGCTTCCTTCCCCCCTAACTGTTGGCTCAGATCCCCAGCAGTGATGGCTCGCAGTCGGGGCGATGGGATTTGGCACTCGGCCTGCAGCAGACACACCTGCGTGAAATCTGCACATGCTGATTTCTGTTTCTACTTCCAGACCCAGCCATCATTCCGAGCGCCGACACGGCACAGGAGGCAGAGGCGGTCAATTCACTTCTCCTCCAAATTGCCTTGAACGAAACCCATCCTTCCATTTCTTGGCACCCCAGGCCCTTCCGAGCTGGGAGTCTCTCTTGCGTTAAAAGTAATGTGCAGCATTGTGGAAAACATTCAGAAAAGGGTGGCCAGGGGGCCTTTTCCTCCCCCACCCGATCGCACACATGCCCCTTAATATGGCAGCATTTGCACCAAACTGGGTCTCAAAAGTTGGGCAAGAGAGCCACTCAATCCAGAGCAAGTTGCAGGGGTGCTGAGGCTCAGTTTTACCTGCCTAGGCCCAGTCCAAGGCTTTGGTTCTGACCTTTAAAGCCGTGGGAGCCCGGTCCCATCAGACATGGTGCAGCTCCTCCATGGAGGGCCTTTGCAGGGGGCCCAGCTCCAGAGGAGAAGCTCACCATGGATGCAAATTCCCAAGGAGAAAGAAGGGAAGATAAGGGAGGCGGAAGAAGGAGAGAACGAAGCGGAAAACGGGAGGAAAATTGCTTAGACTCAAAGTTGGGTGTGGGGAAGTGTGGCCTGCCAGGTGCTGTTAGACTACATCTCCCACCACCCCTGACCATTAGTCATGTTGACTGCTGCTAGGGAGAGTTGTAGTTCTGCAATGTCTGGAGGATCCAGGTTCTACATCCCTGCTTAAGAAGAAATGTTTCCCCAAAGCGTATCTACTCAAAAGGAAGACTGGGTGAGCTTCCTTCAGTTGAGCTGGTACAGGATGGCAGCACCATTTCCTCTTGGAGTGTTATGTCTTCTCTTGAGTTCTCTTGGGCCCTGGACCTGCAGGACTTTCAAAAATTCTAAACATGCAGAGGTTGTGCAACGGTCCAGGTTTGGTAGCCTTCAACAGTGCCAATGCTGGATGGAAATACCTTTTCAATGTGCACAGTTGAAAATTTAAAAAAGCTCAATTCCACTGGCAAATGCTGCAGGAAGTTAGGATGTAGGCTTCGACACCTGCCAAATGCCGGAACCCTGCAGGGCCCATGGACGGCAATTGCTCTGCGGTGGCCTTCCAGCTTCCTCCAGGAAAAAATCTCATTTGCTTCAACTTGTTGTAGCTAATTTGCTTCCCAGCTCATATGGAATCACCTACATGCGCAGACCTTAATGGGCCTCTGGACTTCAGCGACTCGCCCGGTCTGCGCTAGAAGCTCCTTCAAGGCCAGCCCTGAGCCCTTCCGTCTCATCCCATTATTTATCCATTTATTTTAAGCAAGCACTCGCCGGCTATTAGGAGAGCTAAATCGTTGTAAACAGAGTCCTGGGAAACGTCTCTGACGGCCTGTTGCCGGGGCAGAGAAGCCCTTGCAAGTGGCGGAGCAGAAATGTCTGGTTAGGGCAACCGGGCTGCTCTTCCGTCACGCAACTACGTGTTCCTGGGCCGGCGTGCGTGTTTGCTTTCTATTCCTGGAAGCAGAGAGCGACTTCTGGCTGTGGCTTGTTGGGGTGAGGCCACGTGACTCTCTGGGAGTTCACGTGTCTGGGACCCATGAAGAAGGATCCCCACAGTGTGCTGGGAAAGACACTGCCGCTTGGCTCGGAAGCACTGGGCTAAGCGGGAAAGGGGGTGGCTTTGAGGCCGCATCCTGTGATCCGGGGCAGTCAGGGCAGGCTTGAGTCCTGAGCAGGACCCCAGAGGGACGGGCCTGCTTGTGCAGTGTCAGGCTTGGCGCTCGGAGGCCTGCAAGCCCGTGTACACGCACGTATTCCCATCGTGTTGTCTATCTGCTATTCAGGAGGAAAAGCGCAGAGCTCGCCTTAATGCTTGCCCTTTCCTGAATGCCAGAGTCTGACAGGAACGGCTGCATTTGGATCAGCACCTCAGAATATCGTTGCAGTTGTGTTGAATGTATGCAGCCTTAAATAGCGGTTCTGGAGTGAGGGCGCAGGGGGTGTCTGTGCTCGTAGCTTTGTGCACATCATCTTTAGGGTGGGATTTCTCAGTTGAAAATGTTGCACGTTTCATCCCATGGCACAGCTTCCTTTTGCAGGATTCCTGCCCAAGTTTCTCCTGCCCGAAAAAAAAGGCCTGAGACCCTGAGGCTGCCCCAGCCAGATCAGCCAGGGCTCGCTGTTCACAGATTTTGGGACCGATGTGCCAGGCTGCCGTTGCGCTTGGGTATCTCGCAGAGGGCTCTCTGACCTCCGTATCCTCTTGTGTGGGGCATGCGCGATCTTTGTTCGACTCACCCTTGTTCAGACGCGTGAGTGGGGTTGACTCCTTGGGTTTAAGTGGTACAAGTCAGGTCACAAACACATAAATACTGTTAATTTATATCATTTTAAGGAAGTTTATTTATGTTTGTGAGCCGCCTTGAGGCTTTGGCGAATGGGGCAGCATAGAAGTTTCCTAAATAAATAAATAAATAAATAAATGCACGAGTAGGAATAATGGCTATAATTAAAATAGAGATGCCAGGCACCTGCCCACACTGGGACGGAATGAGGCCAGCAAGTTGCCCAGGAGCGCAATGGCCGACCTTGACCCCTTTCTCCATCTGAAGGTTTGCAGCTTTAAACCATGCTTGGACCTGGACAGTCCTTCAAACAGGGAACAGTCCTCTGTAAAGAAGAACACATGGAGGACACTCTGTACAGCAGAACACGTTTGGTGCTGCCCCGTCGGATGCCTTGCCAAGCACCCTTAGAGCGACGCACCGGGGTCGACGTTCTGGAGAGCGGCCCTGGGAAAGGCCTGGATTTCTGGAGCAGTGGCTAGCCAGGCCGGTGCTTCTGGGGACCCCCCAGGGGGAGGCGTCGGTGCTTCTCCGGGGACCCCTCGCGCTCGGCCAGCCCCTTCTGCATCGCGCCACTGCTGCAGCGGGAGAGCCCCTGGCAGGGCCCCCTGGAGTAGCGGCCCGCCCCACAATTCATGCCGGTCCGGGGCTGAGGAGCAGCTGTGCCGAGCACGAGGGGTGGTCCTCCTGGGGGCAGTGCTGAGGGGCCGCCTCCTGGCGGGGCGGAGGGGCACGTGGCCCACGGCCGTTCCAGGCACACGCCCCAGGGTGGGCGACTCACCCTTCCCCGTGGGAATGCTGGCCCATTGGATTATGAAGCCAGGAGACCTGGGGACGACTGTGGGAGCGGGTTTGTGCAGCAGAAGGCCTGCCAAGAGGGCCCTGGGGCCCTGCGATGCCCCTCCTGCAGAGCCCTCTGGAGCTGGTGGTGCCCTCTCCCTCAGGCCGTGTTCCCGTTTCCACTGAAGGTGACCTCCACGAACCTGCCAGTTCCAGGTGCTTTTATTTTAGCTGCCCCCCAGCTCCGGAGCTGGGCAAACGTTGCTCATATCAGTTTGCAACTTGCCTTTGGAAAGGCTTGGGTGCTGCGGCTGCCCGGTCACACGGGCCCGAGCTATCTTTAGAAGGAGGTATTTATACTGCAGAGTTTGCTGCCCAAAGGACCGAACGCTCCGCTCTTCGCTGCTCCGTTGCGGTGAGGGAGCTGCAGACGGGCCAGTGAGGACCAGATCCTGGCCGCAAGAGGCCAACCTCGGCCGGGGCCATGCAGCCAGAGCTTGCCGAAAGGGTGCGGATCCACATGGAAGAGGAGTCCTTTTCTGTGGACAAGAGCCTTCTGGTGGAGCACAGCGAATACTTCCGGGCCCTCTTCCAATCAGGCATGCGAGAAAGCACACAGAAGGAGATCCAGGTCCGGGACCTGAGTGCCGTGGGATTCTCCATCATGCTGCAGATCCTGCAGGGGGAGCACCCTCTGCTGAGCTGCGAGGAGAACCTGAAGCTGGTGGAGTGCGCCTCCTTTCTGCAGGTGAAAGCCGTGGCCAAGTACCTGATCGCTTCCATCAACTCGGACAACTGCTTCCTGCTCTACCAGGCAGCGGCCGTGTTCGGCCTCCTGGACCTCTTCCACAGCGCCGCACTGTACATCCGCGACAGCTACTCCGACCTGGAGGAAGACCTGGACTGCCTGCCCCCGGACCTTCTGGGCTACGTGGAGTCCCTCCTCCCCAGCACGTTTGTGGCGGTGGGGGCTCACACGCCCACCTTCGAGTTCCTGGAGGATGTCTCGCGCACCATCTGCTACCTGGATGAGGACAACAACCAGTGGCGGACCCTCTCCTGCTTGCCCCTGACTGCCACCACCTTCCTCGCAGGCATGACCACGCTGGATAACAAGGTCTACATTGTGGGAGGGGTGTACGGGTACAACAAGCAGGTGGTGGAGCAAAGCTTTTGCTATGACCCTGCCAGCAACAGCTGGAGCGAGTTCCCCAGCCCGCAGCAGCTCCGCTATGACGTCACACTGACGGGCCAGGAAGGCCACCTGTATGCCATCGGCGGGGAATTTGAGAAGACCCCGCTGAAGTCCGTGGAGAAGTTCGACCTGTCCAGCAAGACCTGGAGCTTCGCTTCCGACCTGCCCCAGGCGGCCGGAGCCGTGCCTTGCGCCCAGACCATGGGGCGCATCTTCGTGTGCCTGTGGAAGCCGCTGGACACCACGGTCATCTATGAGTATGCACCTGCGAAGGACGAGTGGCTGCCCGTCTCAACCCTGAACAGGGAGCAGAGCTATGGACACTGCATGGTGGCGCACCGGGATAACCTCTACATCATGCGGAACGGGCCGTTCGATGATTTCCTGAGGTGCGCCATCGACCGCTTCAACCTCACCACGATGCAGTGGACGGCCTTGCCCGGGCAGTACATGAACAGCAAAGGGGCCCTTTTCACTGCCGTCATCAGAGGGGACACTGTTTACACGGTCAACAAGATGCTGACCCTGCTGTACAGCATAGAGGGGAATCAGTGGAAGTTCAAAAAGGAGCGGGCCGGCTTTCCAAGGAGCGGCTCGTTGCAAACCTTCCTCCTCAGGCTTCCGAGAACGGATCACAGCATTGCAACTTAGACCCGGAGGGGGCCCTTCATCCCTTGCTCAAGCACTGGCGTCGCCTCCGCTTTCCCAGGCGTCCTGGGACGCACCCAAACTGGCTCCAGGCTTGTGCTAACACTGTGATGCATACGGATGTCTTTTGAGGAGACCACTGGGGCGATCCGGGCTACCTCTTTGCCCCGGGAGCGAGTGCCCCACGGCTTGCTTGGCTCATGGCCACACCTGGGTGTGCCATTGGCAGGCAGCTTTCAGGGGACCAGCAGGTAGTCCAGTTCTCCAGAATGGTAGCAGTACTTGCCTGTTGGCCGACTACCCACGGAAGGCCAGTGATGCCCGGAGGGAATGTTATAGACTGACGGAGAGAGGGTCGGCTCTGGGATCTTCGAATGTGCCATGCGGGGCTTGGAGAATCGGACTGGCCAAGTACCTCCAGGCCAGGGGTACGGAATCGTTGACCTGCCTGTTGGCCAGATCCCCAGATCACCTTCTTAGGACCTACCCCCCACCCTCTGGCTGCAAATGGGTGTCGAGCCTGTTCCGGGGGTGGGGAAATGTCACGCTGCCTGGGCTCAGCTCTGCAGGCTCCGGTCCACTTTGTTGCGACCATGGGTCTGAGTTCCAGGTAAGCATGCCCAGGAGTCGCATGCTGCTCGCAGATTCCCTCCTCCTGCTGGGCTGTCGTGCACGATGCTGGTGGCACGAGGGGAGTTCCACGAGTGTTTGCAGACTGCCCCCCACGCGCGGCCTGGCCTTGCAAAGCATGCTGAGCCCAGAGGGAGCCTGCAAGCACTCACTGAGCTCCGGCCAGCAGCCCCACAGCATGGCAAGGGGCACTGCCGGCGGCCACGTGGGGCTGGCCAGGACTGCAGGCCCGCGCGCAGCTTCTCCCTGCCACCTGCGGCACTGCCTGCCCTCCCCGCGGCCCTGGAACGCGCCCTAGGGGCATCTGAAATCCAGCTTGCCTCCAGTCTGAGAGAGCTTGAGCACCTGCTGCTTTAACCCGAACTGTGGTGAGCGAAGCAACGACCTCTTCGTGAGCCTCTTAGGAAGCCCCCTTGCTCCACACGGGCTCCGCCTCTGCTGTGGGGAGCCTTCCCCAGCCTCGGCTGAGCTGCTGGGGGAGGACTCAGGCCTATGGACTGAGCCCCTGGGCGTCCTTCCCCTTCTTCTCTGCTGGAGCTTAAGAGCGATTAGTCAGTGAGCCCAGGTCTTCTGTGATCATATAAACAAGTTGTGCGGTGTGCGTGCTTGTAGGTTTTATATTCCCAGCACTCCAAGTTCAGAAGGGCTATAAATAAACCCTCGTTAGGGAATTAAGGGCTTCACAATAAACACAGAGTGACTCAGATCCTGGGTCGAAACATTCTTTTTGATTTGCATTAAACCACTTTGAATTAAATCCAGATGAGAGCAGCTAATTCCACCGAGTCCCTGGGGAAACAGCAGCACCCAAACCTTCCTCTTTGCAAACCTGTTCCTTCTTACTCATACACATTTCTTCAGAGGAGAGGGCAACAGCTGCTAAGCACCAGGTGTTTCCTTGAGGGTCTATGACCAAAGCCAGGCTTGCAGTAGGCTCTTGATGAGGGTTGGAAACAGCCTTTGATAAGCCCATGGCTTGGAAGGGCTTTGCTTTCAGATGGACGATTCCTAGCATTAAGTTGGAAAGATTTTACAGCTCCTCTTGAACGGACTTTCTGCATTAAGGAAAACGGTGGAAGAAGCCATGAAAAACATGGGAGGGTTATGTGTAGAAGAGGATGATTCCCCGGGAATTCTTCTGTATTTTTTCTTCCCACAAAAACATTTGTAAAGGAGGAAAAGACCAAACTGCAGCACAAGGTCTTGGACTGGGAGTGCTGGGAGATCTCCGTCTGGAAGATCTGATGAAAACGTATGCTGTGTGTGCTCACTGCGGATTATTCATGCAACTTCTCCATCCACTTGCGCTCCTCTCGTCTCTTCCCAGAGTTCGTTCTTCTTGCAGAAAGTCTGCCTCTTTGAGAAGGCTGCTGCAGCACCGATGTCCTTAGCACGGCCCGTCCTTTGAGAATTGTGGCCTGGCCACGGGCAAAGCCTTTCCGAAGAGCCTCTGGGGAGGCCCCAGAATCCGTCCCCGATCTCATCTGTGCTTTCAGAAGTGACGGCGCATTTCTACTTCCTTGCACACCAGGCCAGGCCCAAAATGCCCCTACTCTCAGCTCTGCCTTCCCACGTTGCTTTCCTGAGTAAGCAGCTCCCACGTCCACGGAGGCGTCTTCTGCAGCCTTCCCCAACCTGGTGCCCCACGCTTCTGCTGGCAAGGGGATGATGTGCCTTGCGGTCCCACTCATCTGAATGACACCAGGCGAGGGGAAGCTGACCTTGATTTGAAGCTCTTCCCTCATTCTAAAATGGCAGAATGCCCCTTCCCCGATTTGTTACTGGCAGAAAGAGCTTCCAGCTGCACCGATGCTCGCATTTCCCTGTTTTCGTATTTTCCCCGCCTTGTAGCTGCTTCTCCCGCACCACAGCAGAACGCAGCCCCCAGGTGCCTCCCCAAAATTGGATATGCTCCTTGGCTGGAAGAGGCTGGTAAATCTGAAACATTGTCTGTGCTTCCCATTCACCTTCTCCTGAAATTAGAGAACGCACAAACTAGAAGTGAGTCCTTTATTTGAGGAAAAAAATGGGCTGTATCAGGTACCTACAGGACCACAAAGGATGCTTGTTTTCTTCTGTTTTGTTGCTCTCAGAGTTGTTTTACCTGTTTCTTTTAATATGAGACACAAGTTCCCTTTTTTTAAAAAAAAGCTTGGCGAAAACAAATACGCTAGATGCAGATAAGTACATAGTTTTGTCTAAGGGAACAACTCTAATTTGTCCGCAGTCGTGGGGCAAATAAAGAACTGCTCCTACTTGCAAACATGTTTTTTCCCTCCTTATTTCAAATCCAGAGTTCTAATTAGGACACAGCTATTGAGGTAATTATAGCCAAGCGCAATCATGGAATCCTTTGCAATAGGAACAGCTGAATCTGTCGCTTCTGTTTTCTCTCATTTCTCCAATTTTCAATTCATCCCAAACTTTAAGAATTCTCCTTTTAAAATTTCCCGGAATTCTCATAAACAGTTTTGGTGCTCCAAATACATGGATTTTGTAGGCAGTTTTGCATCAAAGAAACATTTCCCCCCTGATATGTGCATGTTATTTTTGAATGTTTTAGCCCCTATGGTACAATTTTTGCCTGCACTTTTTGATGGGAGAATGTTGTTATGAAATTCAGAGAACTGCACATTTGGAAGGTTAAGCAGAGTTTTCTTTGTTCACACAGAGGTTTGCGGGTGCAGCCTCCACATTGGGTGAGTCTGCATTAAAATGCAAATAGAAGGACTCTGCCCTCCATCCCTGCTATGCAGACAGGTGAGTGTGGGGGCTTAGGTGGTGCACCTGAGCACAGGGCAAACAGAGGTGGGGGAGGCAGAAGACTGATGGGAAGGTGGCTGCAGCAGAGACCCGATCGATCGATCCTGCCTTCCCCGAGGCGCTGTGTGTGCAATGTACTAGCCCTTGATTGCGGGGGGGCTTCCAGTTGCGGAAGCCAGTCCTGGTATTCCAGCACAGCAGGCCTTGTCGTGAAAGGCCAACAGGCTCCAGGCAGAGGGGAACTGGAGGTGCTGCAGAGCAAGCGCGCACACACCCTTCCAGGACTCGGTTGCGCTCAATCCACTTTCCAGCCAACACTTAGGACCAGACAGCCTTCAAGTAGAAGCCGCTAAAATGCGATTTCTCCATCAGACAAATCAAGGCATTGCCCATGCAACTGAAACAGGCTTCAATAATGTTATTCTACAGAGTCATCCTGAGGCTGGAAATTATGGGAGCCATTTCGGTTGCAAGGGTCCTGGCTCTGTCTGTCAGCGTGACAGATTCGCTTGTGGGTGGATGCGTGGCGCACAGATCGCGCAGCTTGGGTTCCTGTGGCCCGTGTGGGGGACCATGGGGTTCTGTCTTGTTTCTTACACCTTTTTCATACTGACGCTGGGGTGAGGTCAGCCACGGGCTGAGCTGGGAGGCGCAGGGCCCAGCCTCCCATTCCTGTCTTCTGGTCCCAGCAAGGTAGGGGTAGCGATAAAGCCACCTCTGGAGTGAGTCCAGGAGCAGCTGAACCCTCATCCAAGAAAGGTGGAGGTGCTATCACGGAAAAGCACCGTCTGTGCCAGGAGCCAGGGAAAAAGAGCGGCAGGCGGCCGCCTGACTTCCTCCTTCCTGAGCTGCTCATGCGGTCCCCGGAGGACTTCTGCGTGCCAAGTTGGAACCGGGAGCTGAACGGGGCCGAGGGTGGCTGCGCCAGGGAGGGTCTTGCATTCGAAGCAAGTTCCGAGCCAGGAGGCCGGGCGCCCTGCGGTTCGCTGCCCTTCTTAGAGCCGAACTGGGGCTGCGCTCACTGTGTCCGCAGCATGAGCTCCTCCAGGGCCCTGTCTCGGTGGTTCTCGCACAGCAGGAGGACTTCTTTGATGTCGGCTTGCGGGAAGCCCATGTCGTCGAACTGGGCCAGGAGGTGAAGGAATTCTGCAGCCTGTGAGTCAAAGAAGCAAGAATGAAGCGATTCGTGGGGGTAGAGGATGCCTTTTCCTCTTGTTTCTAAAGGAAATGGCTAGGCACAGGGGGTGATAAGCGGGGCAGACTTCCCCGACCTGGTGCTGATGCAATGCCCATCATTCCCAGCCAGCACTCACAGTCCGGAAATAATGGGAGTTGCAGTCCAAGGCATCTGGGGGCAACAGGCTGGGAAAGGCTGTCATGGAATCTAACCCAGCCTGCAAGCTGCTACCTGTCTGGAGTTTCGGACTACAATTCCCATAAAGCCAGCCAGCCAGCAGGGCCGGTGAGAATTGTAGTTCAAAACCTCTGGGGAGCACCAACTTGGGGCAGGCTGGCCTAGCGCAGGCGTGGACAGAAAGCAGATCTCCAGGTGCCTGGGGCTTCAGCTCTCAGGGTGTCCAGTTGCGGGTTCTGCTGGGAAGGACTCCTGGGAGTTGAGGACCAAAACACCTGGAGAGCGACTCTCTGTCCCCGCTCCCCCTTCCAGGTTTCAGAGGGACGGGGAATGCTGCGTCTTGGCCTGAGCCTTGCAGAGCCCCCGGTTCTAGCCCCGAATGCCGGCAACACCTCTCTGCAGCCCACATGTCTGGAAAAGGGCGGCTCTCTTGAGCCATCAGGGAGCCTGCGCTTTAAGTTTTTTGCTTTCCCAGCTTGCCAGGGCAAGAAGGACTTGTGAGACCATTTCCCCCAAAGAGGGTGGTGCTGACCTTCTTTTCCGAGTTCTGGAACATTTCCATGGCTTCCTCCACCTGTGCCTCTTCATAACCCTGGTTCAAAAGCTTGTCACAGGCACTAAGGTAGCGGAGAAACTGGCATGGGAAAAGAAGAAGGGTTGACTAACACGGTACTGTCCATCAGAAAGATTCCCACCAACATGCTAAACCAGGACATCAGGACATCCCTCCCTGCTGGATCAGACCCAAGGTCCGACTGGTCCAGCACTCTGCACAAGCCGGCCGCCCGCAGGATCCCTCCAGCAGGCGGGGTGCAGGACCTCCACCTGCCCAGCTCCTCGGCAACGGGCACATGCAGGCCAAGGGGCTAAGAAGGCAGCCCATGGCCAGCAAGGCTAGTAGCCATGGATCACCTCTCCCCTCCTGAATCTGCCCAGTCCCCTTTGAAAGCCACCCAGATTGGCGGCCATCTCCACTTCCAATGGGCACAGATTCCACAGTTTGACTCCACGCCGTGTGCAGACGTGCTCCCTTGATCCGTCCTAAACCTCTCCTGGATCGGCTTCACCCACCCGTCCACTTGCCCGGTTCTCCCACATGGACGAGGGCACGCAACCGCGGGCCGCACAGAGTCGACTGGAGCACCGAAGGGCGTTTTCGCAAACAGCCAGCATGAGAGCCAGGGGATGGGGTGGCAGTCACCGCAGCCTCCCCCAGCCTGGTGCTCCTCAGACACATGGAGCACGAGCCTGTCGACCTGGGCCGTGGTGGAAATAATCATCCAAGCGGGACAGTGCAGCGACGGAGCCGCTCGCCTGCGGAGGCCGTGGGCTCTCCCTCGCCGGAGGCATTCAAAACGCGCGTGGGCAGCCGCCTGGGTGGGGTGGTGCAACGTGGCGTCCTGCCACCGCAGCAGGCTGGCCCCGGCGGCCTTCTGGCCCCTCCCAACTCTCCCGCTCCTGGATTCCGTGAGCCGTGTGGGGGCGCTGGGAGGGGGAATGGTGTGCTGGAGTGTTCCGGGCAGGCAGCGGAGACAGCTCTGAAAAACCCCATGGAGCCATGGAGCTTGCGGGGTAGCTACCTCCTCTCAGCCTAAACTCCTCCACATGATAGTTGCGGGAGCAAATCTGGTGGGAAGCACAATCTTGGCAGCCTTGTGCTCCTTGGACGAAAGCTGGGAGATGCATAATAACGACACCAGAAGTGGTGGGCGCAAGGGGGAGAATTCCTCCCCGTCGGAGAGAACCCGGGCACAATAAAAATCTCTCTGCCAAGGCGAAGTTGATCGGATGCATCTCCATGGGCCACAGAATATCCTGTGACCCATTCCAGCCATATTAGGTGCTGCAAACTGGGAACCAAACTCCCAAATTACATCACAAAGGTTGTATTCAGTGTTGGTTGAAAGTAAGTCCTGTATATTACGGAATTACATGTGCTGCAAACAGAACGCACCCTTGGCCTTCGAACAAAACAGAATCTACAAAATCCAGGGTGTTAACTAACCAGGAAAAGAACTGTTCGAGTCCTCCTGGTTCTTGAGAGAAAGATCTCAGCACTTCCTCAAGACCCAGCCGAGCGTTGGAGGTTTATGTGTGTTTCTGATCAGGAAGAGCGATATACCGAAATTCCAACAGGAGCCTTGCAGATTGTTTATAACTCGTTCCCTGCAGTTTTCCCATAGCTGAGCAAATTCACTTTTTCATGTAAATACTGGGCTTTGGGTGTTCGTTTTCGGTAATTCCAATCCCTCTCTCCAGTTTTATGAAGGGCCTACAACGAGCTGGTGCTTCAAGAAGATAAACAAACAGAAACACTGGCAGCCACAATGACTGCTACTTCCTGTGCAAAGAACCACTGGCGAACTTATTCTCCGCAGAGGAATGGAAAATGCAGTCGCAGACCGAGGGGAGTGTTTTCAGGGTCCCCTGCCGTGGTGCCAGGAACGCTGAGGTTCCTGCATTGCAGCTGACAGAAATTTTAGCTCCTGAAAGGAAGCCAAAGAGCTGGCGTGGGCTGCCCAGAATCTCCCATTATTAAGACGGCAAAACGCAACTGATGTCTGTCTCCAGTCACGAGGCAAAAATGCACGTGATGCTAAATATGTATCTAGCAGCATTTTTCAGAAGAGTCACTCTGAAGTAGGAAGCAGGAATTTGATCTGGATCTTAAAAGCTCTGCTACTTGCCACACTAGGACCCCAGTCTAGCCTGGGAGCCCTGCAGCTACTCAAGAGTAAAGCGAGACACAGGTTGAAAGCCATGTCCGCTTTGGCCCTTAGAAGGCTATGCTGGGGTGACAAGAGGTCCTTTCAGGACACTGAGGCGCGTCTGCCGTCGCTTGAAAGTCGAGTTATTTTTGGGCTTCCCCGTGAGCCTGGGTGGCCGACAGCATGAATCCCAGTGGTGTCCCCTGCCCAGTCCCACGCAGGGGAGTGAGCAGAAAGGAGGCGAGGCCCTCTGTCCAGCGCGGGCCCAAGGGCACCCCGTGCACACGCAAGGGCCGGTGCTGCGGACAGCGGCGTGTGGCGCGGACTCGGCAGGTCCGGAGTGAAGCTCCCTCCTCAGCCGTGGCTCCAGTTTGGGCTTTCCGGGCACGGCCCTGACTGCAGCGCCTCGCACCTGCAGACCACCCAGGGCATCCAGCAAAGTCCCCCCATGGTTCCCCCATCTTTGTTCTCAGCACAGAAAATCCCGTGAGGAGGAAAAGACAGGAGAAAAGCGGGTGGTGAACGGAGCACCTGGCTTGGGAGAACCTGCCATTTCATTCATGAAAGGCAGTAACAGTGACTTCTTGCTTGTTGACAATCGAGAAAACAACAGGGACCAGGGGCCCACAGTAAAATGGCTACATGTAGATGGAGAATTATCATCATCTTGATTCCACCAGACATGCTATTATAGAGCCCTAGAAGTAGCCGAGTCGGAAGGGGCCAGAAGGCCTGCTGGACCCCCTGAGTGACCAAGTCACGCCATCCCCCCATGCGGCTGTCCAGACACTTTCTGAACATCTCCAGCAAGGGAGAGCCCACAACTTCCCCAGGTGTCGTACTGTTCGGACAGAGAGGAAATTCTTCCTGGAGCCTAGTCTAGACCTGGTTTCTTTGAACTTCAGTCTGTTATTCCTTGTCCTGCCCTCTGGGAGGGAGAAGAGACCTTGTCCTTGCTCTCTGTGACACCTTTCAGGTACTTGTAATGTGCTCTGCTGTAGCCCCTCCGTCTTCTCTTCCTGAGGCTCAGCATGTCCAGTTCCCTCAATCCAGTTCCCTCAATCTTCTCTTCCTGAGGCTCAGCATGTCCAGTTCCCTCAATCTTATTATGTTTTATATTATTTTATTTATGTAAGCCGTCCTGAGGCCTTCGCGACAGGACGGCATATAAATATTCTAAATACATAAATAAATCTTTCCTTGTAGGTCTTTGCCTCCAGTCCCTGGATCAACTATCTTGCCCTCCCCGTAGCCTTTCTAGCTTTTCTGCTTCTTTTTTATACTTAGCTGACCAGAACTGAATGCGACACTCCAGGAGAGGTCTGACTAGTGCTGAGAAGAGAGGAACTAGCACTCCACGAGCTTCGTGATGCTCCTGTTAACGCAGCCCAGAATAGCATTTGCCCCTTGTGCAGCTGTATCACATTGTCAGCTCATATGCAGCGTGTGCGCCACAACAACCCCCAGATCCTTCTCCTTTGCAGCATGGTTGAGGGGGCTGATATCTCCCCAAATGACAGAACGTGGGGCCAGGACAGACTGACACAGAAGGGCTTCTTCGCAGGGCACTCCACCGAGAACTCTGCTATGGGCTGGCCATGCTGGAAAGGTCTCTGCGGGTTCCACCTGGCTTACAGAACCCATCTCCTGCAGGACATGGACGTGGCTGCCCGCACGGATGGCTTCAGGCGAGGAGTCAGGTGCACTCCTGGCAGAAGAAGCTCTATGTGTGGGATCCTGTTATCGCTGCATGTCAGTCCCTCCCGACCGCTGAAGCTCCCTGGGGGAGTCACAGCAGGGGAAGAGGATCTGCTGTCATTTCAGGGACGGGTGGGGTCACTGTGGTTGGTGGGGCAGAGGTGGAAGCGGAGGCTCACAGATCCAGGGGGCACAAGGGGGACCCCACACTCTCCCAGACCGAGAGGCGATATCATATGAAAGCAACTGATGCCGCATCAGCTCCACATCAGCCCTTGATGGGGTGCACTTTCCAGAGGGGGGCAGGTGTCCCCCGGCCGGGCGAGGGAGGGGAAGGGCACGGCCTGCACTGACCTGCCCCAAGCTTTGTCGCCCCGTTTTCTGGAGAGCGAGGATCGCCCGGCGTATCGGATAGCCCAGGGCTAAAACCGGCTCGATGAGGTCACGTTCCTCTTGGCTGAGTGCCGAAAGCAGGTCAGCTGTCGAGTCAGGATGACTTCCGTGGGAACCAAGAGGCTGCTGGGCCCCACGAGTGGGTGGGAGGCAAGAATAAGGACTGAGGGACTGAAACAAACAAACAAACAAACAAACAGAGGGCTTAATGTTAGTTAATTTCCAGGCGATGTCTGGTACTTCACAAGATATTACGAAGGCTCCTTATTCCACTCGGGAGTACACGAAGGGAGTGTGGATGTTCCGAAAACCTACTTCAAGCCTTGACCATATCAGAATGAATTTAAGCAGACCACAAAAGAAGCCAGGAAAATTCCTGCACATGGAACAATTCCTCTTTTGGTTTTCTGCCGTCTTCTCTTTAAACATCCGGTTTAAATCTCTTTCTGAAGTTCTTTTCCAAATCTGAGTGACCCTGGCCAGGGGGATGAGGCTGGTAACGATGGAGAAATAAGCCTGTGTACATACATACATAAACTCAAAATGACATATTTTATTTAAAACTTATTTTAACTGTTAATTATTTATTAACTAGGGTTTTTTTAATTATTAGCTGAGAATGCACTGGGGAGTGTTATTTATAGTATAATTTAGTATTTATTTTATTACTTCTGTATTTATTTATGTGTTGTGAGCCGCCCCGAGGCTTTGTTGCGATGGGGCGGCATAGAAATGTTTTAAATCAATCAATCAATCAATCAATCAGTCAGGGATATGATTGATAGACATGGGTATCACCAGTGTATTTTCAGATTATGGTTAAGTGTTTTCATTAGTATTTTGCCACAGGCCCAATGCAAATCTTGATGCCTCCCCCACACATCTCCAAACCTGATGGAAGTGACTCAGTCAGTGAGATGGAATTGCCAATTCTGCAATTTGGAAGTTTCCAGAATACCAGTACTTCAAGTAGATAAATTCTAGCCTCAGCTTCTCCCCAGAGGCCAGATTTCTACATGTAGGGAGTTTAAAATACATATCATGTCATATTTATTTGAATTACTACTCTGAGTTAACACTATTTGGTTTTACATTTGGCTTCCAGCTTTAGGGAATTTTAGTAACTGCTAGGAGTCGAGGTGGCAGTTTTGAGAATGTGCAAGATGGAAGGATTCAAGGAAGAGTCACATGTGCAAAAGGGGGGGAAAGCCAGCCAAAAGGGTTCAGAGGGTTCTCTTCCAGATAAATTCCATTGGGTGTGAAGGTATTCAGGCTATGAACTTACAGTCCTGTTTCACTGGGTTTACTTCTGAATAGTATCGCATCCTATGGATGTACAAATGCTTCATATTAAAATACTTCTGGGTTTCCAATCTATTTTGATTATAATATATTATATATGACACCACTCCTTACTTTATAGGGTTTCCAAGCCACTTTTCAGCAAAGAGGGATAAAGAACAGTTCTATGCAGAACAATTTGATTGCAATACTTATCCACATAATAGCCTAAAAGCCACACATTTAAATTTGCCCTAAGGACAATAAGCTAAAATTGTGGAAGGGCCATTTATTACCAACATCCCACTCCACTCCCTGCTGGTTCTCCACTGAAGAAACATAGAATCAGAGAGAGTCAGAAGGGGCCTCCCGGGCCACCTAGTCTGACCCCCGGCTCCAGCCGGCTCCGCTCACGACATGCCCACCATATGCACGTCCAGCCTGTCCTTGAACACCCGCACCGATGGGGCCTCAACTACCTCCCTGGGAAGCCCATTCCACTCCCTCGGGATCCTGACTGCCAGGAAGTGCTTCCTGGCATCTGAATCTACATCTAGTTGTTCCAACCATACATAGCCTGGTACAAATTGATGCGTCCCACTATCTCAGTGCAAAAGTTTGGCTCAATGAACTCCCTTCAACAACTATACTGCAGACTCCGTAGCGGTTCCCCTCGACAAAAGTTAGAAGTTTGTGAACTTTGAGGACAACAAGGACCTGCAGAATTCTTAGCATACACACAAAATGCTCTTCCCATGGTTCCTTGGTGGAAGCTATCTGGGTTCTTCTGACGCTTAACAGAGGTGGGGCCTAAGCTAAAACGGGCAATTAACACCTAGCCATTCAGCAGAGTGCAAGAAACGGCATGTGACACACCAGACAGCTCAGTTCTAAGCTTCCTTCTGCTGAATAAACCCCTTGCTTGTGAACGTGGCTTCCCTGTAGCCAGAAGTGCCCGATCCTGGGAAGCTAAGCCGGGTCAGACCTGGCTGAAAGCTGGATGGGTGACTTAAAATGTTGTGAACTGCGGGAGAGAATCAGCTGTGGGTGTGACAGAAATGTAATGTGATCTTAAATGGGATGGACACAAGGAGAACTAAGGGCACAGGGAAGAGGCGCAGGTGGCCGGATGACTGCTGAGCTCTTCAAGAGCGTAAGCGTGTGAGCGAGAAAACGTCAGCCACACGGCTGGCTCCCTGCCACTTCCGGGCTGATCCTCTTTGGAGGCTTTAGGAGCAGCAGAAGGACGCACTGAATGGACAATACAGACTCAGCCACAGAAGGCTTGGCAGCTGCTCTGTAGCCCTGAAGAGGCTCCATCACCTCCAAATGCCAGCAGGTGCATGTAAATAACCCTAAGCCTAGACCCTCTTTCTTTGGGCTGAACCACCCGAAGGACCTGGCGCTGCAGCAAGCAAATCTGGCGCAGCTGCATGCCGACGAGGCTGCACGAAGGTCTTTCTTAGCCCCTCACGTCGCCTCAAAAGCAGCCCCTGGCCAGAGCCCGTTCACACATACTTCGAGTACAGAGGAACCAACTGGTGTGTGTGCCCACCTGTGGCTAGGCTGCACTCTTGGTACATTACCTATATTTGCATAATTTAACTTGCTCCTTCTAATCAAATGCAGGGGGCTAATCAGCTTCTGCCCCACCAACCTCTGGCCTCCCCAAGCTCTGAATGGTGCCCCGGGCTTTGCAGTGGAGGCTGTGCTTTCGTTCCTCTTTATAATCAGCTCAGCTTGTTTGCCCAGCTGTCCACTTTCTAAGCCCTTCTCCTGCCTGCGAGCCTGCCGCTCCCCGAGGCTACGAAATGGCTTTTCCAACAGGCATTCCCCGCATTTCTCATGCCCCATTCAGCACTTAGACATTTCTTTCATCCCAGCCATTTGAACATGTCGAATAAGTGACAACGGCATCTCTTACTGCGATTGTGGGCTTGTGCGTCCGGATCGGGGGAACGAATCCTGCAGCAGCGAGGGGCCGGCGGTGGGGCGGAGTGGGGGTGAGCGTTCCCGCCAGGGGCACGTCGGAGGGAGAGCCGTACCGGAGAGTCCTGCTGCTCCGTGAGCGCTGGTGGAGGGAGAAAGCGCGGGCAGCCAGGGTGGGCTTCGGTGGAGCGTGGCTCGAAGGGTGCATGAAAGCGGAGAGCTTCTCTTTGGCCCCTTTCCACTCGTCCTTCACGTTGTGAAATAAAAGCATGGACTGCCGCTGTCTGAGCAGGGGCGGCTTGGGGCAGCTGCCCTCTGAGGGGCCAGCCAGCGGCATGGGCGAGGTCTTTGGTCGGCACTGGGGCAGGCTTAGGAACCGGGGCAACGTGCTGGGAATGTGCCTGGCGTTGGCCGAGAGCGGCTCCTCTCCATCGCTCTCTCCGGATGTGGTCGGGGATGAGTCCTCGCCTTCAGAGCCCCCCTGCTCCTCAGGGTCCAGGCCCTCGCCAGTTCTTCCCGCCTGCCTCCCTTTCCCGGTTGCGGGGCCCAGGGTTACAGCTCCCTGGACGGGGGCCTCATCCTTGGCCTTGCTACTCCCAGCAGCAAAGTTCTCTTTAGGGTCTACCAGGAGGAGCCAGCAGGGTGGAGCAGTAGGGGCAACACCGGCGGCGACGTCATCCCGGGAACTCTCTTGCTGGGACGCAGAGTCTACCCAATACAGCACCTTTCTCTCTAGCGAAAAGTCGGGCTGGCAAAACGTATGAAGAAGAACATCAGTATTTTCTTGGCCCAGCCACACAATGAGGGTTGTGAGAGCAAAATAATCAACGGCCCTGCAGATCTGGCTGGATTCCAGCTCCCACCAGCCCCAGCCAGCAGGGCCAGTGCTCAGAGATGATGGGAGGGGTAGTCCAGGGCATCTGGTGGGATCCAAGCAGGGGAGCGCTGTTTTGTGGTCTTAGGCTGCCCGAAGGCCTGAATGCATTGGTGCTGGCGCTGGTGCAGGACCTGACGGGGAAGCCCTTCCTCGTGTCAGGGCAGCTGAAGCAAGGGGCAGGTCCCCTCTGCGAGTGCAGCCAACCATGCCCTGGGCGGCTTGGGTGGGCGCTCTTCAGCGACCTTCCAGTGGCCAGTAAACTCTGGTCCAGGTACTTCAACTGGTTCAGAACAGAGCTGCCAGGTAGTTAAGAGGGAGCAGCAGGTCCTTTATGCTGCACCTTTATCGCCTACACTGGCTATAAGTTGAAGTCCGGGCCCAATTTAAGGTGCTGGTGATGATCTATAAAGCCCTGAATGGCTTGGGGCCTGGTTACCTGAAGGAACGTCTCCTTCCATAAAGAGAAAAGATCTCTTAAGATCTGGGGCAGAAGCCCTTCTCCGGGAGCCCTCCTTGAAGGAGATAAGGAGGGTGGTTACCTGGAGAAGGGCCTTCTCTGTGGTGGCACCCCGATTGTGGAATACACTCCCCAGAGAGGTTAACTTGGCACCATGACTTTATTCTTTTCACCGCCAGGCTAAAACCCTTTTTATTTTCCCAATATTTTAAGGCTTGATTGTTATTTTAATATGGGTTTTATTGTTGTTGTTGTTGTTGTTATTATTATAACATTTCTATGCCGCCCCTTGCCGAAGCCTCGGGGCGGCTTACAACACAATAAGATACATTGAAATACAATAGAACATAATAAATTACCAATAAATACAAAAATACAAAAAATACACTGAGATACAATAATATAAAATTAAAATTAACAGTATAAAATAAGTAAATAAAGAATATAGGAGGAGGAAAGAGAAGGAAGAGGAAGTTGCCCTGGCCAAATCATATATTTTAACAATTAAAATGATGTTTAAATAAAAAGGTCTTTACCTGGCGCCAAAAAAACAGTAATGACGGTGCCAGGCGGACCTCTTTGGGGAGTGAATTCCATAGGTTGGGTGCCACTGCAGAGAAAGCCCTCCTCCAAGTACTTACTCTCCTAATTTCTTTCACGGAGGGTTCCCGGAGAAGGGACTCTCCCGCACATCTCAAGGGGCGGTCGGGCATATACGGACGTAAGCGCTCGTTCAGGTAGCCCGGACCCAAGCCGTTTAGGGCTTTCTGGGTCATAACCAACACCTTGAATTGGGCCCGGGCTTCAATGGGAAGCCAGTGAAGCTGACAGAGGACTGGAGTCATGTGAGCATAACGCCCCATCCCCGTCAGCAACCTGGCAGCTCATATTCTCTATGTTAGAAGTTGATCAGGGTACTGTGTTTTGTTTTAATTTATTTCTTGCCTTACTGTTAAACCATCCTGAGACTACAGTAAAGGATTGTCTTAAAAAGTTTTAAATAAATAATGAATAAATGAATAAATAAATAAAGTCTTTGTTTCCGTTCTAGCAGGCTTTTGTCCAGCCAGGCAGAGAATATTTTTATCCGAACTGCCTGCTTCTACGTGTATCACTGACGCTGGTCTAATATTGTGGTATTTATTGATGCAAACAGCCCTGAGTGATGAATATTCATTAAAATATCCATGAATAGCGTAGGGTAGAACTATAAAAGGAAAAAAAGTCCTTTTTAAAGCTAGGACAAATGCTCTCTGTGTGTAGAAAATATGACCTGGCCCCCAGCCTACTGCCCTCCAGACTACATCTCCCAGCACTCATGACCATTGCTGGCTGGGGATGATGGGAGCTGAAGTTCAAGATGCTTTGGGGAAAGCTGTGGGAGAGACTTTGCAGGCACCAACTATGTGTGCCCAGGTTCCATCAGCATGGTCAGGAATCTTCAAACAAGTCACGTTCTCAGTCATGTGTAAGTTCTTCAACAGCTTTTGCCAAGCTCTCTTCAGAGAGGGGCTCCCAGGTTGTGTTGTCACTCCCTCGTCTGTGACATAAAATGCCATTTATTTTTCAGCCCATACCTACGTTTTGGGGCACTGACTACCACAAGTCGTGAAACAACTTGCTGCTAGTGGAAGGCTGGGTCTCACATTCTGTCCTAAGAAACGTTCACACTGAATTAGATGCTCGCTACAGGAGGCTGAATTGCTTCAGCCTGCAGCAAGCTGAAAATACAACCAATGTTTTCTTTGTCCTTGCAAAACCCAGCCAACTGCAGGGCCAATCTATGTGGGAATCCACGCTGATTCAGCGACTGTCAGTTTTGATCTTGCCTTTCTGTCATGGCTACATCCAAATGGCAAGGATCAAACCTGCGTTTTCTGTTCGCACAGCACCGCATGCTGGCGAATAGAATTTCTTTCAGTCCCCTTGATTTAGGGGGGAAAGTGGCAAAGTTGGAAGACCGCACGTGTGCCGACTCCAGTCCAGATTGCAGGCCCCACACTTACTTTAGGGTTAAGAGAAATGGCCAAGATCAGCTGCATGTTATGTGTTCAGTGAGGCATCCTGTTCAGCTCTCTAAAGACTGAATATATGGTAATCGTCTCAAGAGCACAACAGTGCTCCCTACTGGTGAGAATGCATTGAATACGGAACCTATCAGGGATAAGAAAGACTGTGTTGGTTTTCTAAAGCCAGGTTTCTGAGCATCTGAAACCTCCTGGCCATATTCGCAATCCAGGAGATGCTAAGTAGAACATTCTGAAAGCATGTTATTCTGAAAGCATGTTTTGAAGCATGTTATGAAAACGTGCTTCAAACAGGCATGTGGAAAGTGAATTTGTAACAGACTGACTTGCGTGCACTAAGGGGAACAACGATGCACTAAAGCAAATTAGGCGCTCTTCTAGCCATCAGCTTATGCACTTAGAAGCAAAGTTCAAACAGAGCACCATGATTTGGTCTGGGCGAACAAACTTCTAAGGAGTGGAAGGAGGAGAAAACACGCACAGAAAGGAGATCCTGCATCAGAGAGAGTCTCCTTATGGTAAAAGGAGTGGATCCTAACTTGAATTGCTCTTGTGCAAGTTTCTAGACTTTTATGTTTCTGCTAATTCAGAAAAGGGAGATAGCTATTAGCCATCAGCGTTGTTAACTCCAGTGTTGTTGTTACTTTAATATTGACGCAAGGATGGGGCTAACTTATTTACCATCATGCACATCAGGAGCTTGGTGCAGTTGGGCATCTCCAACTCGGGTCCATTCAGGACTTTCTCCTCTCCCACTGAGCTATCTATGAAGCTGACGGTCATTCTGAAGGGAACGTCTTCCAGGCAACTCCCAGCAACCATGTTTACACTCTAAGAGAAATAAAGGAGGAGAGAGGGAACGGAGTTGTTAACATTTCTGTCTCAGCTCATCACCAGCACTTGGGGTGGCATCTTACTGCGATCCTGCAGCTCAGCCTTCTGCACAACCCAGTTGAAACGAATGGGAACAGTGGAGTAGCGCTGAAGGGATGTGACCTGCCCAGGAAAATTTGATTGTGGATTCTATCCAATTTTTTTAAAAAGGGCCATTGAAATTCAGCTGCAATGAAATGCAAAAGATACTTCATGCCAAGAGTAATACAACAGCCCAGCTCAGGTGGAAAGGTTTTCCGTGAGCATTACATAGGGATGTTTGGGCGAATGACCCAGCATGCTAAGAAGACTTCTTTTGCTATCCGAATTTGGTAAACATACCAGGGCAATTGCATGGCTTTCTGACATGTTTCAAATGTTTGCTGGCAAAGCTAATTTCTCACAGAACTGGATGAACTGGGTGTGGACTGTACCATTTCAGACACAGATGGGGGCTCACAGGAAGGAGTGCTCCAAATATAACCCTTGTATACTCTATAGCAGCGGATTGGGAAGAATTGCTCTAACTTACCCTTCTTCCTCCTTTTTAATGTGAGAAACTTAACTTTTGGCTTAGTGGAGCATTCCATCAAGGGCAACTCATTAGTAGTTTGCTGCCATATCCCAGTCAAATTAGAGCTTGTCCTGATTTTTTCTTTGTTTTTTTACGGAAAATGTTTTGCTTGTGCAAATCAGGGCAGTGACTTAATTATTTAGCTGGTGGTTTCAATGGGAGTCCCAAAGGAAAGGAGAGAAAGGAGGTGAAATTACCTATTCGAATGTCGTAACCCCTGATGTTGAAGTATAGGGCCTGGCCATGAGGCAGGGCTTAGGTAGCTTCCCTGCAGCTTAGAGCTTTGCCATGCCTCATTTTCCCAAGCCTACAATTGACTCTAATGGGAAAATCAACAAATCCCTAAAACTGTTTTTGGGCAGAACAATGAATGTGCTCGGGGGCGGGGGGAGATGGCCATGATCGCGCCCGTCTCCCCAGCACACTCGCGATCGCAGCCATCTCCCCCGCACGAGCACGATCGCGGCCATCCCCCACCCCCAGCACGATCGCTATCGCACGATTATCGTTTGGGCCCTCCCTCCAAACAATAACCTCCCCCCACCTAGGTTTGTGTTCTCTACTGAGATGTCTTTTGTTACTTTGTTGTTACTTTGTTTCAAATTTTTATGATTAAAAAAATGTTTACAGAGCAGATTAACCTTATTTACATTGACCCATATGGGGAAATTTTACTTGGCTCGCAACCACTTTGGCTCACGACCAGAGTCGTGGAACGGATTAAGTTTGTGAGCCGAGGTACCACTGTATATCCATGCATTTCCTAGGTATCTGCATCACTCTAGTGAGCTAGAATCGTGGTGTGCCGAATGGCATACCTACAAATAAATTTGTGTAGGTTCAGTAAATACTATTTCCCCTATTCTGAATCATCCACTTTTTAAGCTGACTTGGTACTTGCTGAAAACTGGGAACACTTGAGCTTCTTTTGATTTAACCTATGCAACACATCCAACTTTGCTTCTCCTCTTCAATAACCTTTAACCAGAAGGAAACAGGTAGTCCTCCACTTACTATTTTTCTGCACGTAATGGAACTAAGCGGTCATAATCTCAGCAAGTGCATCACTACTGAAAGGATAATGCAAAGACTGTGTCTCCAAGGCTGTCCGGGGAAGCCAGAAGGACAGCGATCAACTCTGCTGTACTGCTGCACATGTACTTTAACAACAATCCACATGAAGTGCTTTTGGAAGCCTAGCAGGGGCTTTGACCATCTGTTGCAATGACGTGAAAGGCGGTTCCATGCAGGCCGACATACAGAAAAGTGTTGTGAGTCAGAAAGGGCTGGGCAGGGAGGAGGCAAGTGCTGAAAGTGTATTTGCATTTTGTGCAACTCGAGTGGGCAAGCCGCATTAGGACAGTGCTGCTCTGCCCGGTTTTATGACTTATTTGTGCTTTTAATTGTGTGTTTCAATCTTTGGATGGCTCAATCCTACTTTATTATTTTACTTAAGCTGCTATGGAGAAGATCATTCTAAATCCAAAAGGTGGGGCTGGATTTGAAACTGAAAATTATGAATAATACAGTTGTTTCTTGGTCGTCCATTGTGACTCTGTGCTTTCACAAGCAACAAAGACAGCAACTCCAATTTCCCCTGAGCTTTCTTCCTGTTTGAAATTGAAGTTTCCCATGCCAAGCTCATTTTACCATTTGCACTCTTAGAATGCTCAGCAAGGATTGGGCCCACCCCTCCAGCTTTGCTAATCCTGCATACTGCCCTAATTCTATTTTTTCTGGAGTTGACTGTCCAATGCCACATGGTCTCTTGACTTTAAAATGCAAGGTACTACATAAACACTCCAAACATCTGACAAATGTTGAGAACTGGTAGCAAACTTGTTCTTATGTCTCCAGAGAAAACTATACACATGGCCTAACCTAAATTTAAATGCATGCAGGACAAAATCATCCCAGTACAGTTCAGCTGATTGAGGGATGTTTAGAAATGTTAACTATAATTGAGATACAGTATTATTGGTCACTTTACATGCAAGTTGCAACTACATCAAACAAATTATGGACTAAATGCTCCATGTTGTTGCTTCCAGATGTACTGAAGCACTTCTGGTCACCTGGTGACTGAAAGAGAACAGAGTTTAATAATGGCTATGCCAAGAAATGATTTCCCTCGCAACAGGCAACAAATGGCACTTCCAAACTAAAAGATACTCAATGGTTAAGAATTTTATACTAAACAAAATATGAAGTGGTAAGAATTAAGGCTGGACAGGAAGAGTGGCATCCTTTATTCTACGTTAATTTGAATTAATGGTGAAATATGAAAGTGCTATGAGAAGCTGTGTTTTCAGAAGGGCCACTTGCAGGAAAATTAAGAAACCTGCCACTAGAAAATACCAAATTTTGCTAAGGTACACTGAGCCGAAGAAGTGAACTTGCCCTCCAAAAATGTCTAGTGAAAATAATATGCATCACATCCTCCTGTCCATAATTAGTTTTAGAAAAATGAAAACCTTTTTGAAGTGTTTACAGGAAAATAAGGGCATGTCTTTTACTTTTACATCTTCTATGTTTACATGCAGATTTGTGTCTGTTTGTCATGGGAACTGGACATGCTGGTTCATAAAATGACCATAAATTATTTTCTCTTTACATCTTAACCAAGATTGTTCACACTATGAACACCTGTATTTATTTTCAAAGCGTATTATCTGCACTCTAGTCAGCAGGTCTCAGAGGGCATACAATAAAAACACAGATAAAATTAAAATCCACATAAATCCAATGAGCAGCAGAATTTAAAAAAGAAATAAAAGCCACCATTAAAAGCAGCAGGAGTTAAAACAATCTTCATTTGGTTGTTTTCCAAGTGATTTCAAGCGACCCGTACTAAAAGTATCACAAAAAGGAAGTCATTTAAAACAACAGCAAAAACTAAAGGCCTGGGAGAATCAAAATATTTTGCCAGCTACCAGAAAGATGGTGTTAGGCAGCACTTTGTAAGATGCAATTCTGTACCTAGTATAGAGTTCCATTCTGGAAAAGCCAGTTCCCAATTGCAGCCGCCTCCCCCTCAGTATTATTTCCATTGCAAAATTGAGGTTACCTTAGAAAGGAGCCACTCTGCACTGTTCGTCCTGAAGGCAGGGGCAGGACTGTGCTTGCTACAGGTACTGTACTAGGTTCCTTAAATGCTTGCACAGGATGTCAGGTGAATCCCTGGCTCTCTTTTCTGAAGCTAATGATTATAGCTGCTTAGGGCTTAAGTGTGTATCACCAAGTCTTCCAAGAGAGGAAGAAGCATAATCACTTAGGTTAAGAGCTATTTGTATGAATTGGCTTTCCATCTTGTGGGTCTCAGATTAATTCAGGGGATTTGCTTCAGAATGCATGTGAGTTACTTGGTACAAACTTGTACATGACAGAGACAGGCAGGTAGTTCCCAAGTCTAGGAACTGGACTGTTCATTGTCCAGGGCTGGATTGTGCCCCCTCTGAAAGACTAGGTGGGTTGAGGTGCTCCTGGGTCCATCTCTGCATGAAAGCCCTGGCAACCTCGAGTGGCCCAGGGTACTCATCAGTACTCGTGCCAGCCAGCACCCATTCCTGGGCACTGGTAACCTCAGGGTGAGGCTTTCCTCACGTGCTCCGTATGGGGCTGCCCTCGCGCCTGTCTGGGCAGCTGTGGCTACTGCAGAATGGCCAGGCTGCTCAGCTCATGCATAAAACCTGTTAAAACTTGCCACAGCTGCCTTTTAGCTGCTGAGAGATGTCTAGGGTTTTGCTGCTCACATACAAGCCCTTAAAATGACTTCATACTAGGATGACTACCCCTCTCTTATATGCGCTCAGAAGGGTCTGCAATATGAGGTCCTAATGGTCGTTCCATCAGCGCGCCATCCTTTGCAATACTCTCCCATGTCAGGCAGGAAGCGGAAACAGATTTCAAACCCCCGCTGAAAGTGCCGATTTGCACAAGGGACGCACAAGATGGCCCTCATCTACAGCAGGTGTTACTGCTTCTACTGTCATTTTGTTATGAAAGCGTCATTGTCTATTTTTATATCTTGCTTTTATTTCTTAAATTGCATTTTAATGTGAACCATTAAGGTTTTTATATTAAGTGGTACAGAAATAGTATAAAAATAAAATCAGATAAGGCAAGTATGGTTTTGATAAAAGTGTGGGTGGGAGAAGAGAAGTAGAGGCTTTCAGGTCTGATTTATCCAGATATTTTGATTTCCCAATCATCATTTGTGGGCACCAGACGTTCTTGCCCGATAGCCATTACGAGGGGGCAGCATAACCCCCGCAAGTGCACAATGAACTTTTAATGTGGGAGAGGAACCATTATGAGACCTCAAGCAGCTACGGACACCAAGTGAAAAGTTAATTTATTTTTGTTGGAAGTACAAATACAAGTCAAGTGATTTTTTAATAGCTCTAGAAAATACAGTTCTGATAGTTTGCCACATTGCATTAGGGGTGCTAACTTGAAGAAAATAGGCCTTACACATTTCTTTTACCCAACTAGATGTTTTCATAACAAGTTGCTAGTTTTGGTGTAAATGGGTCTAGTTGCTATGTCTGAACTATAGTTAAGTGTTCATCACAGATTTCTAGCTCTCTTAGGAGACACGTTTACTGGTAGCTCCCAGGTGCTGGATGGACCTGCAAAAACATACAAATATAGAATAATCTGGCAGCCACTCACCTTGATCACTAGCAAACTGTAGAAGATTGAGAGCAAGATCCTCTAATGTTCAGCACCCAGAATTCACAGCATCCATGCAGAATGTGCCACATTTATAAAGGTCATTTTAGAAGGCCATGGGCATTAGATGCTCTTTTCTTTTAACAGTCAAAGTTGGTTTGCATTCAGGCAAAAATATGGTTTGGCACTACATGCATGATCCCTGTGCTCACACACTGTCTCACTCATTCTCTCACACTCCACTTGAATGAAGAGATGCTGTTTTCATGGAAAACAGTGTGCCATTTATCTAAGCTGACCAAGTATGTTTTTCATTCACCCACCAAGCTGGATTGCAAATGGTAGTTGCCTGAGTAGAATAATGTAGACTAATAAACTGGATAGTAAATAGGTAAAAATACGTAAGATAATATAAAATAGAGCAATACTATCTTAGATAATAAATAGGAGGGGATAGTAAACTGGGTTTCTATTCAAGTATCTCACTAAAGCAAAGGCACAGAAGCCCAAGGTGTATGCAACACCAAACCAACATTTGATGTAACTTGTGTGCTCTTAGACAAAAATATTCCAGCGATCTTTTTCCAGTTTCCTCACTTAAAAAGAACACAGAAAAAGAATGCATTGCTGAGAACATATATGATATATGGCTATGAAAAAATCAAGTGCAATTTGCAGGGACAAAGTGGCAGCACCGCTGTTAATTCTCTCCGTGTTGCTCCAGTTTAAGTGTTCTAGCACAAAACTAAACTGGAAAGGAGAGGATAATAAGCACATCTGTCAATCCGCTTAACTAACTGTATGTAAGACCAAGATAAACACAGAGTCCAAAAACAGGATCTGTAACTTGAAAACCTGTTTAACATTCCTAAGTGTTCACAAACAATCTTTGATGTTGCTTCAGGATAATTAATTTTGATTTCCCTTGAAAAATCAGAAAATGAAAAACATATGCCACAACTATCCAAAAGATGCCTCAGGTTTGTATTCTGGCTTATCATGGTGCAGTTAATAGTACAGGTTATTTGGTTTTGCTTGTACACACGTCCACAACAAATTCATTTCTCTGCTTTTGGAACAACGCTGTTAACTTTGCAGCAAATAAATGTCACTTTGCACTTTTTAAGATAAAGGCAGGGGAGTCTTAAATTCTTAAAAAGTGTGTTCTGGTTTTAAAGTGCAGAGCGGCTCCACAGACCCCAAAATATCCGCCACCAGCGGCTCTTTATATAAAACACTCCTTGTGTATTGTGGAAACACTCCTTGGAAGCAAACATTTAAACTTAAAGAAAAAGTAGAGGCCTCTTTAGCACCAATCCTAAGCAAGCCACAGTTCCAGAAAACTATACTTGCCTTTTGAATCAGCTGCAAATCTGATTCTTATCGGTCTTGGGTATCCAGCAGGTCTGCTTTCCAGTGAAACTTTTATGAAGTGTTTTAAGCTCAAAGGAATTTACAAGGCATGTGTTATCATTCATGAACTGCTATTGTTTAGGACTTCAGTGGGATTGTGAAGACATCATCGGACAGCTGTGGCCCAAGTGTCACTGGAAGGTGGACTGGGAAGGACCCATCCTGGTGGGATAAAATTTCCTTCAGGGTGATCTGCAGGCACCAGATACCGATCCCATTCATGCCTTAAATAGAAAAGCAACATACTGAGCACCATGGTCCATTTTTGTGCTTAAGACAATTCAAGTTTCGACATGGGGGACACAAATGGGAACCGTATATTGCAGAAAGTGCAATGCACCATTGCGGCCTAAAGGAATCTTGTCAGTGGAGGTTGGACAAGTGTTAGGGACAGGTTCTGTGTATCATTCACTTACAATACTTATGCACCACTTACTATAACAACATTGGCAGTGTCTTCAACAGCAGTGTTTACTTCTTGTTCACATGAATGGGCAGCACTCCTCACGTATAGGGGAAAAACTACCATCCCTTAGCTTTGGTGGCTCCGGTGCCAAGTTATGCAGAATGCTGTTTATTTACAGTAGCTGCTATTATAAACCTCTCTAATCAGAATTCACATTGAATCATTAAGCAAACAAAGATAAGCAGTTTCAGAATTTGCTGTGTCTATTAAATAAAATCACGAGTAACTGACATTGCTTTCTTTACTGTAATTCAGCTTGTTCTTACCTGATCTGGATGAGTGCTGGCACTGAATATTCTGCTTGTAAATAATATTGTGTAAAGGGTTCCAAAAGGTGGGCAAGGGGAAATTCATCTATGAAACAAAGAAAATAATTAAAGAAATAGACCTGGACAGAGAAACAAAAGGTAATATCAGTTAACAACTATTCAAGAAAGGAAGTCAAATATTATGAGCTAGTGCGTATGATCAACCCTACTTTTAAATAAAGCAATCCTGACTGAGGTTGTGAGGGATATATACATTAAAAACAGAAATGGGGAAAGGAATGCCTAAATTGTAATTTAGCACACTTTGCAATCCATTTTTTAAAAAATAAACTATGCCCAATGTAGATCCACAGTTAAAGCACAAAACCTTTGCGTTTCAAGTTAGCACCCCACTGAAAACACACACACTTTAGTTACAGCACAGTCAAAATTACCTGGATCCCCAAACAGTTTGGAATCCATTTCACGCTTCTGCTGCAAGAGTTTTTCCTTTTCCCTCTTCTGTTTCTTCTCCATTTCCCTTTTTCTTTCTTCTTCCTGTTCTCCTTCTAGCATGACCCGCAAAGCTCGTTCTTCAGCTTCATAGAGTTCAGTGCGTGTTTTAATCAGGGTCTTTAAGCTTTGGACTTCATTTTCAAAGGCTTCATCTGCAGCAGGTGGTGGACAAACACCTGTACAAAAAACCCCCCACAACCTCATCACACAATTCAAGCCTTTCATTGTATTTTTATTCTAGTTTTTGACCCAAAAGAATGCCCCAGTTCCCTTTCATAAAATAAGGAATTACAACTAAATAGAGGATGTAAGAATTCTTACATGTACTTTTTCTCCAACAGGGCAACCTTGTCCATCTGAATTCTGTTCCCTGCCTGCTTGCACAGGGTAGTCAGCTGCCTGCTGAACTGCTCCTTACTCCCTTGTCCCAAGATTGTTGGTTGTTTCCCAGTCCAAGGGCAGAAAGGGAGGAACTACATAGAGTAGCTAAGTCAACTGACACATTCACAAAAAGTGCAATTTTTCTTGGTAGGGTGCAAATCAAATCAGCATTAAAAAAAAAACCTTCAGAAAATCAAACAGTTCTAGTGTCTACCAGATACTAAGCATACACTTCTAACTACTAGGGGACAGGACACTATTCTAAATCATTTGTTTTAACCGTACAAGCCTTCCAGGGCTTACCACACCATATATTTAACCCATATTTTATTGGATGAAGTGAGGAACAACCGATAAAGCAAGGTAAATCTGATTAAAACACTGGCATTGTAATACATCTCTTTCCAGGAACACTTCAGAATATACACAACTACAAAAATAGCACAGAGTCATGTGCAATTTGGGCATCCAAAACCCACGTAGTTTACCTTTCCTGGCAGCTGCTTCTTTTCTTAGTTTCCTAAGCTTTTCTAAGCCACGTACAATTTCTGCCATGCGTTTGGTGTCTGCTTGCTTTTTCCTTACTTCAGATAACACACTGTCTGCAGCAGCTTTAAGCTCTTGTTCCTAAATGGGAAGAATACACAAAGAAGAATACAGATAAGAATGTAAGAGTCAGGCCACAGCTAACAAAGGGGGATGTCATCTAGTCTGGGTCTTTAGCTGAACACACCAAAAGGTTGTCCTTGGCAGAAGGCACTTCTGTGGTGGAAGCTGTTAAGTTTAAGCTTAGCTGTGCAATTCCAGCTGTGAGGCCCAAAGAAGCTACTGAACTGCCTCCTGTTGCTGCTACCCTGACCCAACTAACTAGAACAGGATATATTGCAATTATCTCTCTAATTGTAGCATCATCATAGAGCATGCAAAGGTCCTGACTGACTGCATCCTTGAATTAACTGTATAAAAGGCCAAGGGGCATAAACTAGCATTGCCCTATCAACGTGTCATGGTAACAACAGGGAGAAACAAGGCACTTTCGCCCGCTGCACTCTGCCAAATTGCCACCAGGGCACAAACGCACCGCACTCCCATGCGGGCAGCCGACTCGTGACTCCCAGCTTTATAGGAGCCATTCCGGCGATGGCGTTCAGCCCCACGGAGAGCTCCTGCACAGTCCGGGGCAAAGGGGCCCCGCTGCCGCGTTCCAGGAAGCTCACCCGGTGCCGGTCCTCCACCTCCTGGGCGCGCCGCGCCCGCCAGCGGTCGATCCGCGCCTCGCGCTCGGCCAGGCGGGCCGCCGCCTCCTCGCGGGCCGCGCGCCGCTCCTGCCGCCGCTGCCAGCGCCGCTCCCGCTTCTGGCGGCTCCTCTCCAGCCGCCGGCGCGACAGGGCCGCGGGGTCGCCGCCCCGCAGCGGCCGCACCAGCGCCCGCAGCTCCGCCAGGCAGCCGACTCGTGC
>NW_025336044.1:1177763-1375703 GCF_004798865.1 Varanus komodoensis
CGGCGCGCCAGGAAGCGGCTCAGCCACTGCTCGCCGCCGCCGTCCTCGCCGCCGCCGTCGCGGCCCGCCCTGCTGAGGCTGTCCGGGGGCCCCGCCGCTTCGGGCCCAAGCGCGGGCCTGAGCCTGGGCCGGCCGCCCGCGAGCAGGGGCGAGGCGTCGGGCCGCCACGGCGGCGAGGGCCCCTCCGGCGGCGGGAGCGACTGCTGCGGCCAGGGCAGGGGCGGCGGGAACGGATGCCGCGGCGGCGGGTAAGCGGGCGACGGCAGGCCGGCGCCGCCGCCGCCCGAAAACGGCGGAAACGAGGGGGGAGAAAACGCCTGCGGCGGGGGCGGCCCGCGGAAGAGCCCCGGGGGAGGGCCGCCGGTTGCCGGGAAGCCGCGGAGCTGAGGCGGCCCCGCGAAGCGCGAGGCGAACGGCGGCGGCGGCTGCGACATGGCCGGGCGCCGAGGCCTAGTCGCGCGCACAGCCCCGCTCGCCTCAGGCGGCTTCCGGCTGGGAAAGGAAGTGGGGGGAGGCGCGGCGCCCCCTCCTGCGCGGGGGGAACCCCCGCCTGCAGGCCGCGGGGCGAGCTGCGAGGCCACGCCTTGGGCAGAGCCAAGCGAGCAAGCTTTCGAGTTCTGCAGAATTCTTCGTCAGGCCGGAGGCTAAAGCGAAGCGGGCTGGAGAAGGAAGTGAAGCTACGGCAGCATCAGCATCTGGTCAGAAGCCTTGCTAGGCAGGCTTTCCCTAGCCTGGCACCCTTCGGATGTGTGATAGTACGACTCCTAGCATTCTGCTCCATCAAGGGGCACAGGAAGGTGTAGTCCATCTGCAGGGCACCGGGTTAGGGGGAAGGCTTGTGTAGGACAGGACAGGCTGTGTATCTGCTCTTTTCCGAGCTGTCTAGCTAGACATGTACAGCACTGTATTCTGAGCTGATTAAGCTGGAGAGAGGCATATTTCTGGGAAGCAGGAAAGCTTGCGCTTGGGTACTTAATAAAAATATATAGTTGTGAAAGGCTTTAATAAAGTGTAGCTGAATGTAAGTGAATGGAACAAAAAAGGGAAAAGCTGCTGCATAGAACTGAATACTGAATTTGGCCTGGGAAGGGGATTGAGAGGGGAATTCATTTTTTTTTTATCTACACCATTTATATAGTGCTCCCTGTCCCAGTATGAAGATTTCATTGCAATGTCCAATAAAAACCCACAAATACAACACTGCGTTAAAAACAACTCAGCTGTGGCTGGTTAGTTTAGGAATTTCCTCCTGTAATAACAAGGGAGAAGCCAGCTAGAAACCTCGGTACCAGGTCAGGTTGGCAAGGGAGAGGGTGCTCTCTCTCGTCTCCTGGCCCCAGCTTGTTTAGGACTTTATACAGTGCCAGCATCTTAAACCTGGCCTGGTAACGAATAGCACCAATTATATCAACTGGCTTGATGTAACTTATGGTAAAGCCAAAGAATTTCAATCTCACATTTAACCAGCAATATGAATAAAGAACTGCATTGCAGGGTTGTTGTGACCCACTCTCAGGCTTACCTTGAGTGAATGCCTGGCATTTCTTCGCAGCTACAGCTCTCTTCAACCTGCAAAAATGAACTACATTTGCATTAGAATGTGCACCAGCAGGCCTGTTTTACACTAGTCCCTACGGTTTCAAGCAAGCTCCCATTTTGATTTCTGGATCAAAGTAGCTGGTCTATTATGAAACAACATGGTTGGCAGAGTTAGCTAGGATGACATTGCCCTTTCAGTTCCAGTAGAAGGCTTTTTAAATTCCCCAACCCTCACCCTGTCACCAGTTTCCACCACAGCAGAAGACACACAGCTTCCAAGCTGAAATTGTGCTCAGCTATAATTAGGCTGAAAATTTTGTTAGTGAACATGCCACTCAGTTCTGATACGGCACTGGAGAGTGCCGTCTCAGTTCCGCTTCAGCTCTTAACTACATGGACTTAACTACATCAGTGGGGAATAGCTGCCCTGTCACGGGGAGCCATTCTTGAATTTCCAACAAATTGGAAGGTATTACTTGGTTCAGAGCTGCTTCCACTACCTAGCAATCCACAATTTCACGCTAAGAAAAAGGGCAAGGAAAGCCCTAGAAAGAATCAATTGGCACAGCTCTATATACGTTCCCTCCTCACTGTGGCCATGTTGCTAGTTTAAAACCAAACCTGCTCAAACTAATGTTTAACAGGAATCCTGCAACACATAAGACACATCGTAAAGGAAAATCACCATGTTTGTAGGTATATATTTTAATCTGAAGTGAATCAAAAACATACAAGTCCTTTTGGGTTTTTACAAATACTTTATGAAAGGATCAAGTTAACTCTAAAACAAAGCGCTCTTTGCTTTGCTAAAAAGATTTAAAATTAAAAAGATGCAGGACTAGCATTTTAAGCTTATAACTTAAATAAGAATTTTGTGAAACAGTGACTACTGCTTACATGAAAAATATTATACAATTATACGTGACTTTCTTGTTCTTAATGTTATAAGAAAGTAGGCTGGGAAAAATATCTGGCACCAAAAAATTGATGCATGATGGTTCCAGCACGTTCAATAAAATGTACTATATTAAAATATTGGCATAGAATTTTAAATATTCTATGGTCTTTTTCTGCCTGTAAACCTTTATTCCTCCAAAGAAAGGTGCAGCAAGTTCCTGGTTCACCTGTTCTAATACCCAAGTTCTCAAAACCAACTTACGGTATTTAATTAATGTAACTAAATATTAATGAAACCTTTGGTATTACATCCAATTATTTAATGCACTGCATTATGTTGCTTAGTAATTGGTGCAAGATGCCCTAAAATATGGTTGCCCTCCACAGCCTATTTAGAGCAATCGCACTGGCTTGAAATAATTACCACGTTTACATGGACCAGTCCTTGTACAGTCCTTGTTTTAAGCCTCTGATATCCAGTTTTTTGAAGAGCAGTTTCCATAATAAATGTAACAATTACCTCTAGCACCCACTGCATTTCAAGCAGAAGAAAATATTTAACAAATACTGAATGATCTCCAAACCAAAGGAGAGAAATATATTCAAAACAGCTTATCTTTATTTTTATGTATGTTAGTTTCCATACCCAATTTGTAAAGTATAATTACTGTAAAATTTCTTAACTATTGGCAAATACTGCATTGCATTCTAGAACTGAAAAGGCTAAGGTTGAACTGAAAAATGTTCAGTACATATTTCATTGCAAGGGGGGGCAGTGTTGCCCTAAACATTCTAAAAATCTTACTTTTTCATACTACTTTACCATTTTTGTTGGAAAAGCAGAACACCTTGATCCTAGTAACAGGAACAGCCAATCAGATTTTTGCCATGAGAACAACGCCCTCCCTCCCAACTAGCTTTGTTGGTTCCGAGAGACTGTTCTCATGTGGCCAGATTGCTCTGACTGCACGACGAAGTCACTGTTACTAGGAAGAAGGGCAACTGACTCACAGTGGAGCACTGCTGCAGGTGTCCAAGCGCTGGGTATGGCCGAGGGGTGACCCGCTGCCGTTCATGCACGCACAGGTCTGGGCCTCATCTGTGCGGCATGCCCAGTGGAGAAAGAATGCCCAGAAAATCTCCTCCCCAGGAGAGCCAAAGTGGGAATTTTGCAGGGAGAAAGTATTTATGCAACAAAAATGTTTTTTTAACTGAGCAAAATGTAATATACAATTAATTTTTTGAACATTATATCATTGAAGTCCAAGTGTCCACTGCACAAATCAATATGATGTTACAAGAAATACATGATCTGATTTTCATTAGTGTTGTCAACATTTTCTGATCATGTATCATCTTCAGGAGAGATCCAATTATTATTAGTAGGCTGCAAATCCAGGTGTGGTCTCAAAAAATAAAAACGAAAACTTTTAAGTGCATTTTCTGCAGAACATTCCGACAGGTTTTAATGGTTTGCAGCATCTGCCTGGCGAGCCCAGCTTTCCTCTTCTACTCCTGAGTCATACTCTTCTTCAGAAGATTCTTTCCTTGGAGCTCTAGGAGTAAATGAAAATAGGGTCAAATATTTTAAGTAGTGAACAAAAGAGACAGTCATTTGAGAAAGGAAAAGTCATAAATGTTGAATTTTAACCATGGAATGGATTCTTGCAGACAGTTGCACTTGCACTGAAACAGGTACTTAGGCTCACAACAACAAGCTTTTGTTAGCAATTTCTGACACCAACTGCCATATCATCTTGGTTCTTAAACTCTCCAATTATATGATGTGATTTTATGATTGTGTTGTTTTGCTCTGGATACTTAGGAATAGAACAGTCTGATAACAGAAATGTATTATCCAAAGCACTCCTATCTGGCAGTTGAGATTTAAGATTTATTGGAATTTTGCACCCCAAATTTCTGTAAATTTGCATTTTAAATTCAGTGAAATAAAGAAAAGCCTACTTAGAAGTCTTCATTTTGTGTAACTGTTAGCTGAGAAAACGAATATGGAAAGTGGGCTCGGTCCCTGAAGAATGACTGGATGACCTGCGATAGTCCAGCTCTCCATATAAAGGGTATTCACTCATGGAAATAAAGCTATGCTGCTTTTTCAAGATCCACTGCTTTGTTTTGCAGTGCTACTTGCACTCTTTGACAAAGCGCTTTAGGTAAGATTTCTTCTGCTTCAGGTGTACCAATGAATTCCCTTTTCGACTGCAGCAATACAGTCCTCCAGCCTGTTCCAGAAGCAAACACACCAATACCTCTTAAAAAAACAAACATGACCAGGACATTTCTTCCTACAGAAACAAACTATTACTGTGCAACTTCCAACTGGTTCACACCAGAAGCAACCTTGGTGGATGGTATCAAACAAATACAAATATTTGTAAGAAAGATACTGTTGAAAAGGACATTTTCATGACAGAGAGTGTAACACAGAACACTTAATTATGAAAATATAAACATGTTAATCTTTACTAGTCTGAATACAGATTCTGCATTAAATGTTCAGTATTCATCTACTGTGAGAGGCAGGTATAAAATGGAACCAGGCAGTAAAAAATTATCTAAAAGAACATTGTCAAAAGATCCTAAATGAAAAAAACACTGTCTACTTCTGCAACGGATTCAATGTAGTCCTGGAAACCCAACATTACCTGACATATCCTGGCTCTTTTTTTCCTTCCACAACCTCTTTGTCAACCTCCACGCATACAATGTCAGAATTGGGCACTTCAAACATTGGCTCCAGTAATAACTTCTCCTAATAAGGGGGGAGGGTGATTAGTCAGCCAAATCCATACAATTTCTGGTCCAGAACATACCTCATCGTAGAAGGTACATGAAAACTACTCCTGTGTTTAAACCCAATCTAATAAGCTTTATAATTTATTTATTTTATTATTTATTTATTAAAACATTTCTATGCCGCCCCTTGCCGAAGCCTCGGGGCGGCTCACAACACAAAATACAATAAAATACAAAAATAACAATATAAAATTAAGAATATAAAATCTACTCAGGAGTTTGGAATCTACTCCATTTCCATGATACAGCTATGCATCCTACATCAAAGGCTAGCCTTGCTTTCAAGACATTTCTTGTGCAAAGCCTTGCTTCTCTATATTTTAGGTTACACATGAATCTTGCCCCACCTTTGTTATTCCATTAGGCTTTGTTCTGCTCTGCTCTGTTTTCTTTAGATATCACGTGCCACAACCTCTGTGGGACTTTACTACTTCAGACTAGTTAAGAGTCTGACAACCTCTTGGAGACTTTAGAACTTCAGACTGGTGAGACGTTCCTTTGTCAGAAAAAGTTCCCCAGAAGAAAAGTACATCAGGGAGCGAGCTAGTTTGGAAATGTTCTTCCTGCTGTATGAGGGTTTTTTTTAAAACCATGTTGCCCAATTATTGGTGATCCAATTTTAAAACCTCTTGTGCCAGCCTTCATGTATCCCCAGTGCAGCAAGTGGAATTGTTATGTACCAAATCCTCTGTGATCCGTAACAGTGAGGAAAGACCCAACCCTTACCATTATGGAGCGAAGACCTCTAGCACCAGTCTTGCGATCTAAAGCCAGCCTGGCTATTGCCTTTAGAGCATCTGCAGTAACACTCAGTTCACACTGGAAGACAGAAGGCAAAATTACACTTCGCCAGATAGTCAACTTTCTAACATCTGCTTTTCCCCCATGGAGATTTCTGCTACTTTCAGGCAACTGCGAAGGACTTCTAACAAATCCTTTGGATGTTGAGGAAAGTGCTGGTCATAAGCACCTTTTAAAAGATACTCATTTTACAACTAGCATTAAGAATTGATCTGCTGTTTAACAAGGCTGCGTGAGAGTCCTGTTCTCTTGGAAATGGATGCTAGAGTGCAAAAATGGAAGAACAGCTTCCAAACCTTGTCCATGCTGAATAGTGCTTGGTACTGGGGAATCACAGCATTCCGGGGCTCAGTGAGGATCCGTACAAGGGTCTTCTCGTCAAGGCTGTGCAGGGGAACCACCACTGGCAAGCGCCCCACAAACTCGGGGATCATGCCAAACTCAATAAGATCTCTCGCTTCAACATGCCGTAGCAAACGGTCTTTTTCTTCCATGTCTTGCTGTGTGCTGGACTCTCCGCCCAAATTAGCCAGGTCTGCAGCCGCAGCCGCTCTTCTGCCTTTACCCAGATTTGATGGCGTTCCAAAGCCAAGATACTACAAGACAAAACATCTTGCATTTGAGGAGGAGCTCACATTTGAGTTTTTGCTTTATATAAACACAGCACTGCATGGGATTTACGGCACACCAGTCCATGGTGGAATTCTTGACCAGCTTGTCACCCCAAATCCATTTTAAAGCTGCAAAGTATGATTCGTCACGCATCCATTCCAATTTGTTTAGACTGGCTTTTTAGGCAAACGGCGCAGAACGGTGAACTATGCGGAATGGCATGTATCATGTCTTACTCTCACTTCCACCGACACTACTGGAATCCAACACTACAGCCACTGCAGGCCCAAGGCCTGGCAGTCCGAGTTCCACCCTGGGCAAAATCACTACCCTATTTGGCTCATATAAGGGAAACAGCAGTGGCTGAAGTTTTGGGGCTCCTCCTGGTACGAGGAGTAGTGCTCCTCTGAGGAAACGGCCTCAGCGAGAGGTAGGCAGCCATTCAGTCGAACAAGAGGCAATGCCTCCCACCCCGGGACTGCCACAGGCAATAATACCACTCACAGCTCTCTTCTCGAGTATCTCACGGCACATTCACCCTGCTCCTTTGCTGAAGGATTTGGCAGCAGCTAAAACCAAACGCACCCCATGCAGCTAAAATGTGCTGCCGAGTCTCCTGTTCCCTTACCTTTTCGTTTTTCCTCCGGCTGATGATTCTATCGAGACCGTTAAAAGCACCAGAGGCTACAAAGAGGATGTTGGTGGTATCAACTTGCACGGTCTCACCACGTAACTTGCGGGAATTCTTTTCCGGAACGTTCACGATTGTACCTTCCAGTAACTTTAACAAACCCTATGGGAAAGCGGAAGGTGGGTGAGTAATGCTTCCACCCTTTAGAGTGGAAGACCAAAGACCTGTTTAATCCACCCTCCCTATCCACTTCCTTCAAGTCATGTGCAGTTTTGTTACACCGTTATCTTGCCGGCCCACAGATCACCTTTTCCCTCCTAAGGCAAGGGACCTGAGCCTTGTGAGCCTTCCTCACAGGGGAGCTGCTCCAGGCCCTTGGTCACTTTGGCTGTACTCTCTGCACCTTCCCCAGCTCCACAATGTCCTTTTCAAGGCAAGCCAGCTCACTGCACATTCCTGGTGCTTCCTTGCGCTCGGTGCAACGCAGCAAAGCAGCTGCATCATTATTTGAAAATGAAGTTGTACCAAAATCCACAGGAATCTCAGAGATAATTGGAGGACTACAGGTGCGTAAGCCTTTCCCAGTTCACTTTGAACAAACTAAGAAATTACCCAGGATGTAGCCTTGCCACAACCAGGAAGAACCCCAATCAGTGCCTGAGCCAACCAAGGGTCAGGGTCCTTGCAAGGGTGGCTCTTGTCCCCCCCACCCCCAGTTTTTCTGGTGGGGGCTTTTCCATTCAACCCTCTAGGCCAAGCAAGGGAAACTTTACTGCCCTTCTTTGCCAAAGGGGCTGCGGTGAATAACTGCTCCTGAAAAAAAGGACTGGTGGTAAAAGCCTCCACTCCCATGCGGGACTCTCTTGCTTCAGATTTTAATTCAAACCAGGGAAGAATCCGGAAGCTTTTAATACAGTGGTACCTTGGCTCATGAACTACATCCGTTCCAGGACTCTGGTCGTGACCCAAATTGGTTGTGAGCCAAGTTAAATTTCCCCATAAGGTTCAGTGTAAATAAGATTAATCCATTCTGTAACTATTTTTTTCTAGTCACAAAAAATGGAAGCAAAGTGACAAAGAACAACAAAGATCGCGGCCATCTCCCCCCAACCCCACCCCGAGCATGGCCATCTCCTCTCCCCTGCATGAGCACAATCACACCCGTCATCCCTGCACATGCCTGCCATCCCAGCATGCTGGGGGGGGCGGGGGGAGAGACGGGCTCGAACACAGGTTCGCTCAGGGGGAGATGGTTGCGCGCGTGCAGGAAAGACGGGTGCAATCACGGGCGTGCTCGTGCAGGAAAGAGGGGCACAACCGTGGCCATCTCCCTACTCGGGGGTGGGGTGGGGAGATGGCTGCAATCCCGGTTGCCATCCAATGCGGTGCTTGCGACCCGAGTCAAATTTTTTATGAAATTTTGCCCGTGACCCGATTTGGTCACTGAGGCATTTGTGAGCAGAGGTATCATTGTATTTGGATTTCCTCTGTGCACAGTATTAACTGAGGCTTCTTTGCAGGCCGGAGCCTGAGAAACATTGCTGGTGTCTGTGGTCAGGTCACACTGCATTGAGGTCAACGAAGCGACTTGGGAGGCGCGCCATTCCGGAGCCTCTCAAGAAAGCCAAGCAAAGAAGGGCTCTGTGTGCGCAAAGAGGCATGCACAGGTGAGGCCGGCAGAAAGGAAGCTTGGACACAAAGGTGGCACCAATGCCACACGGTGTGTGTGCGTGTGTGTGTGTGTGCGCGCGCAAGCGAGGGGTGAGTGGGCATAAGAGGCGGGCAAAGATAGGAAGGAGGGAGCACCAGCTGAGCGAATGAGAACGAGGGGCAGTGCAGGCTGCCAGATTCGGTGTGACAGGGAACTCCTGCGAGCCCTGGGAGATGCAGGACCGAGTCATGAGGCTCCCAGGAAGAGGTGCAAGAAGCTGCACGGGAAATCCGTGAAGCAAAAGTAGCGGTGGGTCGTGTGCTTTGGGGGTTTTAGCCATGTTCCACTAAGACTCTAACAGGGCAGAATTTCCATCACAGGGTTTCGGTACAGCAGCTACATCCTCTTTCCCACATTCATTTTAATCTCTGGGCTGTTTTCCAAACCAGATGAAGATGTGGAGAGTGGGGAGGCAGGAGGGAACAGGCTCCCTTGTTCCTGTGTGGCTCTGAGCGATCAACGGGAATTTATGTCATCGCGAGTAAACTGGGGCAGCATCGACAACTGCATTTCTGAGAGTGCTTCATAAAAATGAGACACTGTGAAAAAATACTTACTTGCTGAACACCTTCGCCTCCCACATCTCGCAACTGATGAATGCCCGGCACACTGCCAATCTTGTCCACCTCATCCAAAAAAACGATTCCTGTGAATTAGAGGCAATTGATAAGAGGAACATTTGGATTGTGCGAGAAGTACGATCTGTACACAAGCAAAGGCCACATCTTATAAAACGGAACTCGCTGTTGCGACTGTATTATGCAATGTTGGCAATTTCATAAATCAGGTAGGAAAGAACAGGCCAAACAAATTAACAAGACTGCCAGGCTGTGTTCCAGGATACGAACAGAGGCTTCCAAAGCAATTAGGCATCCAGAAGAGTGAAAGCCTGCTTTGTTCAGTTGCATTTGTGGAAGCGGGCTGCTGGAACGGCCTCAGTTACCTTGCTGAGCTTTTTCTACATTGTAGTTCGCATCCTGCAGTAGTTTTGCAATGACAGACTCGATATCTTCGCCCACGTAGCCGGCTTGAGTCAAAGTGGTACAATCGCAGATTGCAAAAGGGACATCCAGGCATTTAGCCAGCGTCTGAGCCAGCAAGGTTTTGCCTACATTTTAGTTTAGAAAAAGCTGTTAGTAAGAAATCACAGAGCTGGCTTTTAAAATACACTTTATTTTTACCAGAGAAGTAGTACCAATGTGTTCTGCTTTTGTACCAAGAGAAAAAACTCCAGCACATGGAGAAGTTCTGGGAATCTGGCATGTGAACACTTCTTCACCCACTGATTTTTATTATAAACTAGCAAGGCACGTAAGAAACGCTGCCGCTCCAACCTTTTCTAACTTATGCCCTCTCGCTGCTCCGGACTGCAACTCCTGCCCGGCCCAGCCCAGCCCTCTGAAGAGCATCCAGTAGCTGCACACATTTCAAACTGCACTCGTTACATTTTTTCATAAACTACTCCAAGCCTATGGTTAAATTTTCAAATAATGCTGGTAGCCCAAAGGAGGCATGCCAGGATAAAGAACGTGACCACCACCATTTTCTGGCTGATATAAAGGGTGTGATACAATGCTGGCTTGCATTCGGCTTGAAAAGTAGTTTAAGGCATTATAGCACCCGGTTTACAAGACAGACTTGCACACACACAAAGGGGCACGTGGGAACAAGAGGCTAGCACATTTGCTTTTCAGCTCTCACGATGCTCTGGCATCCCGCCTCTCTCACTAGCCGGCCATGACCTGCTCATTTACGATTAACTGGAAACAGGTTAGTTCCTCGTATTACAGGCCTCACAGGCTTCACTCTATGTAATCCATTATCAGCTCTTAGAGAAGCAGATTCTATTTTGGTCTAGGAACACAATGTGTTCAGATGGAAAGCTTTAAAAAGAGATGGTGCAGATTCATTACAGAACTGAAAGAACACTGTACTGAAAACACCAAGTCCCTCTCTAATGGTAGTTGTTACTCAGAATGCAGACAGGACCAGCAAGATGCATTTGGGACAAACTTCTGCAGTTTTCCTTGGTTATGGAGACAGAGGGGATCGAAACATTGCTGAAATGGGAAGAATTGTTCGGGTAACAGTAGCAACAGAGTTGTGCAGAATTCTGTGTGAGGCAGAGATGATAACTGCACTCTGTATTCTTGCCGAAAGAGAGATCTCGGTCAACTTGGAAACTAGCTACCTTGCCCAAGGCACTTGGACCCATTTAAAGGATGTGCCGTTACCATTTTTAGATCCTGCATTCTTGCACCAGTTTGCACAAACACAATCACTTTAGGGTCCATCTAATTCAGTAGTATGTTCAGTGGCCAACCAGTTGCTCACAAGAAAGCCTTCTACTGCCCTGATCTGGGAGGAAGCATATAACCATTAGGTCAAGCAGCCCTTGACCCAAACTGGTGGGCTTTACAACATCTTGTGGAATTGAATTCTATAGTTTTAACTATGTGCTGGGTGAAGAATTCCTTCGTTTTATTTGTCCCAAATCTCCCAGCGATCAGCTTAATAGTAGGACCCTGTGTTCTGGCATTATGGAAGAGGGAGAAACATGTCTTCCTACCTATTCTCTCCACACCGTGTGTCATTTCATACACCTCTACTCCATCCTTCCTTATTTCATTGACACTTTAAGCGACACTTCCTTAAAAGTCCACCTGAACTTTACACGAGGGGAAACATGTCCCACTCACCTGAACCAGTTGGCCCAAGCAGCAAAATATTGCTTTTCTCAAGCTTGATGTCATCGTGAGTCGAATCAAGTACTTCACCTCCTCGCTTCTCCTGGGGCATCTGTTGATTCACCTGCTGCTGCATTGATGCGCCTAAAGCATTGCCATGGGGACTAATGCCGGCGATCTGGAGAAGTTCTGAAATGTACAAAAAGTTCCAACTTGAGATCCTAATTAACTCAACTTACAATGGTTTGAGACAGCCTGCAGGAAATGAACAGATTAACAGATTTTTTAAATTGCGGCTTCAAGTATCGTTTCACCTGTGAGGAAGATGAATGAGATCAGAGTATTTGAGGACGACCGTGCTGCATACAGCCTGTCACGTTCCAACAAATATTTTGAAATAAACTCAGGAAGATTTATTTCAACTGAGGAGTGAGAAACTTCAATTTCCACAATCATTTTTCTGTGTTACAAAACAGGTCTAAATAATTATTCTGAAGGTAATTAGAAATGCTTGGTTACACAATAACAGCCAAACATTTTAAAGTGTTGCTTAATTAATATTAGTGAAACAATTAGGGTCCTAATTCTGGAAGCAATTAACCAGAAGAAACAGAAAGTTACTAGCAAGAACTTTTCTCCATTCCTTTACTTTCATGGCCAGCAAGAAAGGAAAATAATCTTCTTAGAGACCTCTTACTTGCTTCTTTTGTAATGCCAACTTAAGTAATTTTTTACACTGCACACAGCAGATGTTTTACTCTACTGAGCTTTAAGCTTTCATTAAAAATAAATGAAAATCATTCCAAAGGCTAGGGATGGCTGCTCAAGGTCTTTCCAAACTCTAGCACCTCATAAGCTGGGGGCCTGTAGTGGCATCCAACGGGCAGGGAATCTCCCGGTAGAAACACTTCAGACATGCATAGAAAAGGGCAATTTGGATCCCAGCAGACGTAAAGCTTGTGGGATGTACATTCAGATCGATCATAAACAGATCTACAGAAAGTACAAGCTTTCATTTACAACTGGAGATCTGAATCAGCATGCTATCCTCCTTCCACCTACTGTAGACACGGGACCAAATTCTGGGCACATGACACTCCCAAGCAAAGGGAGAGCTAATTCTCACTGAAGTGGTAACCTGTGTCTGGAGTCTGGGTCTCATGTGAAGAAATGCTCTTCTGCCCCCACAAAATTTCCTCACACTCAGAAAACTGTATGCCAAGGGGAAGGGTCCCAGTCCGGGCATCTCACTTGGCAGTTTTCTATGTGTGGGAATCTTTCCCCTGAAGGGGGCATCCTGTCACAGTCCAACTTTCAGCAGCAAGTTTACCACTTCAGTGAGATCCAGGCCCAAGGGGCTATGTACAAAATGGATGCAGACTGAACTGATCCTCATACAGCTACAATGCAGAAAAAAGGATATTACAGAGGAGGACACGAGGAGAGATCACTTACTTGTAAATCTGTACTCATCCTCCCGTCTTCTTATTTCTAATTCTAAGAGAGAGGATGAAAACAGCAATACAATATAGAGATTAAAAACCATTGCATTTTCTTCCCCTCTTGCCCTCTTCTGAATACAGGTTTACAGAAAAATAGGCTTCTCTTCTGATGAGAGAAAAGCCACATCAGCGTAATTTAAAAAGCCTCCCCCATTGGTCTGACCTTTTCACGAAAAGCAAAGGAATAGAAGCTTGTATTAAAATAAGTAGGTCAAAGAATAAGAGAAGCATTTATACTTTTAAAGTTGATACTGAATAAGAAAAGCTAATGCGACAAAAACCCTACATTTTGGACGATACGATACATGCCAATTCAGGAGAACAGTCCCAGGGTTCAAAGGGCCACGCTCCCAGGATTGACTGTAGCCTTGGACACTGAACTGTGGAAGTGCATGCGGTCAGGTGGTCACAAGACTGGACTTGGGATCTAGTCCCCACCTGACTGTGAAGCTCCCTTGGTGGTGCTGGACCAGTCACTGACTCGTAGCTTAACCTACCTCACAGGGGTATGGATGAAATTGAGAATTTTCTGTAAGCCACCTTGGGATATAATCAATAAAGAACCCCCCCTAAAAAGCCACACCCATGTGTCAGATCATTTGTAGGAGCACCCATTTAATCCTGTTTCAGAATCCAAGGGAATGGTGCTCTTTTCTACTACAGGCATTTCTTCACTTGGCACAACCTTTGCTGACATTGAACATTATTAAATGGACCTCCCTAGAGAAGTCTGCCTGGCATCGTCATTATATGCTTTTCGCACCAGGTCAAGACCTTTTTATTTGACCAATATTTTAAAGTTAATTAATTTTAACTGTATATTCATTCATTTATTTTAACCATGTCATTTTATACTCAGTCGCGGTGTAGCTAATTTATTTTGTTTAGGATTTATAATATATTGTAAGCCATCCAGAGATGACAGTAATGGATGGCCTATAAATTCCATACATACATACATACATACATATCAGGAACCACGAGAATATTTGGTACTTTCTGGCTGAATCATAATGCAACTGCTCCAATTCAGCTTTGAAAACAGCTTGCCATGTGACGAGGAAGCCCCAGGAATGTAACGGGGTGTGCAAGACTGCACAGAAATGTTAATACTGGGGTCCTTACAGGCCTCAGCTACAATCAAGGGCAGCATTCCGGTACTACAGTAAGAATCCTGAATAAATTTTAACAGCGAGTTAGATTTATTATCACAAATCACACTTTTAAAAACTAGGGTTTATTTGCACTGACACTGAAATATAGCCACCAATCCTATCACCAGAGGGTTAACGCTTTCAATTTGTTTCATGCATAACACTGAGTTATTGTTCGTCTTTCCTTGTGGTTGAACAGATGGTTTTATTGGTCTGCATTTACTTGCTAGTAAGAGTAACGGTGTCCTGCTAGTGACTGCGCCCTTGGTTTTTGTGTAGGTACTTTGTTATAACCCATAGCCAAAGGCAATAAAAATGCATGGATACACATTTAACATTTGGATTCAAAGATGCCTTACATTAAGGTAATTTCCTCCAGCACGCTGCCAAAAAGAATTCCACCTTTTGGTTTCTGTCTACTGAACACTGAGGTAGGCAGTATTTAAGTAAAGCCAGATTTTCAAAGAGACAGAAGTATCTGGAAATGAGTATCTCTATTAGAATTTGGGAGAGGGAGAGGGGAAGCGGAGTTGTTCCATTAGTTTTGCAGAAAGATCTGTTTTGTTGGGCTCCTTTTCTCAAACTCTTTGAATCCCAGCTGGTCTTCTCAGAAGGACAAGTTGCTTACCTGTAACTGTTCTTCGAATGGTCATCTGCAAACTCACACATATGGGTTATGTGCCTGCACAGACTTGTGGGACATTCTAGAGCCAGAGTTTTTGATATAAGCTCCCCCTACATCCTCTGTGCATGCTCTGGGTGGGTTCCTCTGATATCCAGGTGACAGTGCCTAGTTAATGTGGATGGTCGAGCCTGCACTGGTGCATTACGGAGTTGTGGAAGATGCTTAAGTACGTAACTCCAACTAGGCAAGACCAAAGTCTTGCCTGGTCAATAGCCTTGCATTTCCTGACAAAGTACAGGAGCTCGCATCTGGCGCCAGGGGTTGTCCCTCACTCCATTCCCCTTGGTCCTCTAGCAGGCCGAAAGCACCTTGCCTCTTCTCCCCACTCACAACCCCTTTTTGGGTACCACCACAGCTGTCGTAAGCTGCCCAGGCAGCTCCAGCTGTGGGGCAGCGCAGAAATAAAACGAAACAGTAATTTCCCCCTTTGCACCCTTTTTGCAATGTCTTCCAGTGACAGTCCTCCGAAGTGCCCGAGTGCCATGGCGCAACACCTTCTGCTTGCGGAGAGGGCTGGTGGCTACATCAGCCCCTTTGCTGTGAGATCCTCCAGTCTGAAGTGTGCACCTGACAGCTCTCAAGCGTCTTCCACCTTTTCCACCCAGCTCCCCAGGCTTTTAAGTGCTTGAGACTGCAGAAGATGTGCATCCCACCTAATTTGCAGGAGCACGGAGTTTGTTGGCTGCCAAAGGGATTCTTTGAACACAGGCCTGAAAGGGTTGTTAGTTGGTTAGTTGTTAGTCTGATTTCAGCAGCCTTCTCAGGATGGTGTCCTGGGAGAAGTTGGACAAAAGAGGAAGACAGAGAGTGGGGGCAAACTTGTGAGATCTGGTACCATCCTAGACTTAGGTAACTGAGCCCCAAGTGGCTGAGCTACTGAATGAGAGGGCATTGTGCAGTGTGCTTACTCCAAGCGGTGCAGGGAAGAAAAGCACTGCCAGGGAGGATAGTACATGGGTAGCTGGTCTCCCTGTGTTCATAATGATGCCATCTAGAACCTGAATGGCCTTTGCAGTAAGAAGGAACTCTGTAACACTGACAGCTCTGCAGCATATTCCGTTGAGGGCAGAGGAAACTTCTGGGGGATGCTAATAGAGCCTGAGGGGGCCGCTGGTACCGAGGTGACCTGTACCTTCACAGAGGATTCTGGACAGTGGTAATGTGAGCGTCTTTCCATGGTGTACAAGCTGTGAAAAACTGAGAAGCAGCTGGGGGTGGTTTCTTGCACTTTGGAGGTGGCCCCAAAGTGACATGCAGGGGCCTGTTCAACGTGGCCGTGCCTGAAGGTGTGTTGCTCTGCCTTTTGGGGCCTGCTTTAGTAAGAGCCTGGTAGTGGGGCATGAATCCTCCTTACACTCTTCTCTGGTGGTAGATGGTCCCTTCCCACTCCAGCAGGTGCATTTTTTGAAGAAAGACTTGGCGATCCCATGCCCCTAAAGGGCAGAAAGAGAGGAAAACCTCAGAGGATATAGGGAGGAAAGAAAAGGGGGGGAAACCCTGTTCAGTGTCCCAGAAGGGGACAGAAAGAGGTGTGGGGGGGTTGTTTTTGTTTTTTGCCGATTTCAACAGTGATTTCAGCAAAAGAACTTTCTAAATGCTGTGAGTGTTCTAGTAAATGAGAAAAAAAACTGAGAGGCAAGCAAGAACCAAGCCTGGAGCATGCACTGGGGAAATGGGCAAGGTTCTCACCTAAAGCTCTGTTCTGAATGACTACCTTGCACAGATGAATAACCCTTATGTGTGAGTCCCAGAGACCTCAAAGAACAATAATTTGACTTTAAGAACTGTTGCCAGGGCTTGCTTTTTCCAGTTCCCTCCCCATCATTTCTTCATTTTGCGTTGACTATCTTGTTTTGTCAATGATATGTAAACTTTCCTGGGCTCCTTTCCAGGTGGACAGAGAAAAATGCTTTCAAGGAACAAAGGAAATATATATTATGCTGTTAAAGCACAACTGTGCTCATGCAAAAATTCAGGCAAAAACTAGGAAATCAATTTTGGTGCCAATGCTCTGTTCTTCTGGTAGACTAACCAGCAATGAATGCTATAATTACAGTGGAACCCATACTGTTGAACTGACACTTCCACCAGGATCCTATGAGGAAACCACAAGTGTGACAATGCCAGGGAATCCGCACAGAAAATATAAAAAGATACACAAACCTCTCGGCGTTAAGGAGGTTTGCTTTTCAACTTCAGCTTGTTGTCTCAGATTGGCAGGGATATTGTTGTAGATTCTCTTATAGTGATTGTACACAGCAACTGAAAGCACCTTCTTGGCAAAACACTGGCCTACAACATACTTGTCGAGGTAGTTATAGATCTGGCAAAGAGAAAGTCAACAGATCCTCAGTATCAGAGGCGCTTTGTCAATGCAGGTGACCAATTAAAGCTCTATTCTAGTGAGATGATGGAAGAATCCATGGCTCAGGCCTCACTGCAGGGATCTGCAGGTGAGCCTCTATCAAAAAGTCGTCCCACAACCCCCGTCTTGCCTTTAGGGCAGAAACCTCTTACGATTTCGCCCCTTGTTCAGAGGAGCTCACAAATTAGGGATTTAAGGACCCATTTGTGTGCACTGCGCCTGCATGAACTTTTGCTAGAGGTGCGTTCTAAAAGTTTCCCTTCCTAGCCTTTGGACAAACTGGAGGGGACAAATAAAACCTATGAAATAGAATTCTGCTGGGGGCTGAGGAAACAGAGTATCAAAACAGGAATTCTCCTTTAATCTTCCAGCTTGCAAACTATAATTTATATTGTAACATTAAAAGTTATGCACAATGGGGCCACACAAAACACAGGAGGCTGCCTTAGACCGAGTAAGCGCCTTGGCTTGTCTAGCCAAATACTGTTGAAATTAACTAGCAGTGGCTTCAGGAAGATTTTCCTGCCCTGGCTGGGAAGACTGGGGAGAGAGGTAGGAAACGTCGTCATGCAAAGTGTATGCTACGTGGCTGTCCCTTCCCTCTCAAAGCAGCAGAAGCCAAGCAGATTAAGAGATGGTACTTTTTTTGGTGGAGGTGGCGGCTTCTGTTGGAAGGCCAACTTCACAGCCTCGGCCGCGGACTCCGGTTCTTTAACGATGCTCTTTTTGGAGTCTGCTTCTGACAACACCACAAAGAAGTGGTGGCACTTTTCACATTTTACAAAGCGAGTGGAAGCTGTAAAGAAAACAAGAGAAAGGCTTTAAGTGGCATCTCACAACAACTGATTCAGAGCTAAAGTGGACCAATGTTAGTCATACTGACAAACCAATTTAAATGGTCTAGAGATTTGTGGGTGGCAGTTCATTCTCTAACACAGAGCACCAAATGCCCTGTTTGTTTACAATAAAATAATCGTTACACTTAGTTCTGTGTGTAGGCTAATCACTCACATTCTCTCTTTCTCTCTTCAGCAAACTGTTCTATTTTAAATTCAACTTAGAGCCAGTGCTGTGTAGTGGTTAAGAGCATGGGACTGGGACTCAGACGATCTGGGTTCAGCCATGGAGCCAACTGGGTGACTTTGGGCCAGACTCTCAGCCCAAACTACCTCACAGGGTTGTTGTTGTGGGGATAAGATGGAGGAGGAGAATGATGTAAGCTGCCTTGAGCCCTTTGTAGGAAAAAGGCAGGAAATAAATTGGAAAATAGAAATAGATAAATAAAATTACTTTACAAGATATTCCCAAAATACAAAGAATCAACATCAGGGTTTTCTCTTCCTTGTCTAAAAAGGCATTAATAAAAAGGAAAGTACTGGTGGCAAATTATTAAACACATGCAAGCTCTCATCAATTTCTGGTCTCAATCCAAGAGGACAAACTCCCCCCAGCCCCCGCAACTGCTTATACTGACTGAACAATGAATACTCCAGAACTAGAATAGCCCAAACTTACTCCAAGAACACTAGCTTGTTGGGAGATCTTTTGGACAGGTGATGCATAACTAGATCCAAAACACTCTGACAGGAGGACAGCAATTGCTTTCTGTTTTCCAGGAAGAAATTCTACACCAGCCCCTTTACATGTGCTTCCTAATATAGAATTAACTTTGAAGGTGCTTAGTGGGGGGCGGGGGGGGGGAGGGCTCAGGGACAGCATCTCAGAACCAACGGCCTTTTATTCAGCAAAACGGTCGCACTGTATGTCTACCAATAACTTTTCTGACATTTCATTTTCTTATTTCTGATACTATTTTAAATGTGTTACCAAAATCAAGCAAAGGCTCATGAGGGGCTTTCAGCTTCCAGCTGTGCTGTTGCACAATTTATATTCTTATAGGCTATGTGTGGTTGAGTTTCAAAAGCAAAGGAAAAGCAAGAAGGAAAAAGCAAAGGAAAGCAAAGGAAAAACACTTTAAGTCATAATAATTATGCTCTCAAATTACATTTTCAGTTTTGTTGTTTAATATCATGGGATGACAGGGAAGTCAAACGCTTATGCCAATTGGTCTTGGAGCTTCAGGTTCCACCAATTTAATTAGCTGCACAATCTAATTTGCACAATAAAAAGTGCACAGAAACCTGAGCCCTTCTGTGGTAAGCTTTTGGACTCAAATGAAAACAAACAGCACTGTCTAGTAGCCAGGATTCCACCCCTGCTGAGAGCATGACTAATATACTTGGATTTACCTCCAACCCACATTCTCTTTTTAATCCTCCTTTCACAATAGCCTCCTGTCGGACCTGGCTATTTTGTTTGGTATGAAATACAAAACCTTTAAGGAGGCTGGAACTAACACCTAAGAGTCTATTCAAGTACAGAGGGATAACTAAGTCCACTGACTGTATTATTTTATTCAAAGTCTATGTATGACCTTCCTTTCCTCCGACCGCTTCAACAACCTTTCCCAAATACATTCTCTCCCATATATAGGAGTATTTAACAAAGTTCTGGAAATCTGTGTGCTCTCTGGGCTTGGGAAAACAAATTTAAAGATCCTGTTTAAAAAAACCTTTCTAAGGACGGCTCAAGGGAGGCATCTGATCAGTGGGGTTCAGAATAACCTTCCCCTGACCACCAGCAGTGAGACAGCCAAGGGGTTTTTCAGGCTGGGTTCTGTCCATGGTGTCAGCATAGAGGGAAATTCCAGCACCACCATCACACTTTTCTGTCCCTTGAAGCATTTAATTCTCAGCCAGCTCTGATACCAAAATGAGACGCCAATCCCCTGAAAGACACATGAACACAACTGATCGCTTACATTCAGGTCCCACCCTCTTTTCCAGAGGAACCGGGGCTGCTTACATAATCTTCCCTTTCATTTTATCCTCACTGACCTGGTGGCCCCATGGCTTCTTTGCAGACGATCCAGCTGTCCTATACACACAACCAAGGCCCCTGAAAGTGAGCCCTGGCCTGGCTCTGCTCAGTGTAGTTAAAAACACATTTGGATTTTGGAGTGGCCCTTTATGTGCCCATGACTGAAGTGCAGTAGCACAAACCGCATGAACCAAGCCTTTGCCACCAGCACTTTATTTTCTGTTGTGTGTAGAATCTCTCGAATTGGGCACATCATTACCTCATTAAGAAAGCTGTAATTTTGACAGCCCAGCCTGATAGTTTTCCAAACAAGTCTGCATAAAACTGCAGCAGATAATAAGTTAATTAGACCGCAATTAGTCAGGTGCTGCAGACGGGTCCTGCCAAGAAGGTTCAACTTTTAAAAAAATCTTTCAAAGCCAGGGCAATAAAAGACAAACAAAACTCTGTATTCAAGTACCACTGTTCCCCTCAGAATCAATATCAGGCTACACTCCATGGAGCTCTAACCATACACAAAACTAACTTCCAGCAAGACAGTCCAAACTCCTGCCACTGTCCTGGAATGCTCTCAGGCCCATGCGGACGGTACATGATTTGCTCCACATAAAAGACCAGTCATGTGAAAAATGTCTGTTTCAGACCTTTGCACCTTTAATGGCTTAGGATCACATAACAAAATGCCAAACAAAGTTGGTTTTGACCTACTGAAACCCACACACTGTTTACTTACAACATCTTTGTGTGTGCTGCGCCGCACAGACAGGGGATCCTCAGTCAACAAAGAGACAGAGACTGGGTTCACACGACATGATCACCTGCTGCACTTGGTGAACCTGCAGCATCGTTTATTAACGATGTCAGTAGATTTGCAAAGCATACAAATATGCAGCCCATCACACAGTAGATTTCGATGCCAATGGCAACAGTTCCCTTCTATGCCAACAGGCTGGGGTGGGTATCTTGACATCTCCTTTCAGTGGTTCCATTCTTATCTGGAAGACCAGACAAGGTGGTGCTTGAAACCTCATGTTCTCTCCCATGGCTTTTGGCCACAGGGTACCACAAGGTTCTGTCTTGTCTCTCATGCTCTTTCGTATCTACATCAAACCGCTCAGAGAGGTCATCCAAAAATTTGAGTTGAGATGTCGCCAGTATGAGGACAAAACAGAACTCTCTCTCTTATTCATATCATCTGATCCCAGGGAGGCAATGAGAGAGATAAAACAATGAAGGCCAAACACTCACAAACTATTGTTCAGTGGAATGAAAATCTTACTGTTCTTGCTACATTTGAAGTATCTCTTACAGCTCTTATTTAGCAGGTGCTTATTTAGATATGGCATGCATCTATTTCAAAGGAAACAATTAAATCCCTCAATTACTCTTTTAAAGAATTATGGAAAATGCAAGTTGTGGCTATTATATGTTCTTTCTCTTCCTTCATCTTCTCCCCTCTTTTATGGTTCCCCCTTTTATTTGCTAATACATTTCTTTAAAAATAAACTAATGTCTGGAGTCTGTTCAGAAGGAACTGAAACTCAGTGAGGAAATGTAACAGGCTGAAACTTAATCCAGAGGAGATTCAGTCAAGAAGCTGATGAACTGGGTGAGATAATTCATTGTGCTGCATTCCTTCAGATGTATCACTTTGTAGGGCAGGGAAACTCCTGGACTCTTCTCTTTCCCTGGACCCTCTGGTGCCATCTCGGGAGAACAGGTGAGGGAGAGCAATAAATAAGCCTCTGCTGTGGCAGTAGAACAAGTCTGTGATGCCCCCCAGTGGGTATTCTCTGTGTGTCTTTTGCCAGAAATTGCGGGCATGTTTATCTCAATGGACTTTCCAACAGGAACATCCAGTCTTATTGTGGTTGTTTTTACCATACAGCATCTTCTGCAGCTACCATGTGGGATGTGTTTTGTTTTAGGTGTTGACTGTATCTTGTATTATTTTTTAAAATTAAACCACATATTGGCATCTTTAATTTATTATGTATATGGTTTAACGCAGGGGTGGCCAATCTGAGTCATATATATCTCTGTTGGCTTTTACTGTGTCCCCTGCCACTGTTGTCGGTATTTTAAAAAATGGTGTGTTGCTGCCAAATTTCAGCAGGGGTAGAAGCACAGTCCTCAACGAGACCCCAGGGGTGGAAATTAATCCTCACAATCCCTGAAGGTGCCGCCCCTGGTTGAATGAATATGTGGTATGAAAAGATGGTTTCAGTAGAAGGGATTAGGAATAATTATGGTGGGTGAGCCCATTTCAACAACCCTGCATTCAAAACAGTGTGGTATAGTGGTTAAGAGCGCTGAACTGAGACTCAGGAGATCCGGGTTCAAGTCCCCACTTAGCCATGGAGGTCACTGGCTGTCTCTGGGCCAGTCACATACTCTCAACCCAACCTACCTCACAGGGTTGTTGTTGTGAGGGTAGGGCTGAGAGGAGGACTATGTAAGCCACCTTGAGTTCCTTGAAAGGAAAAAAAGATGGGATGTAAATATGGGGATATAATTAAATAAAGAGTGGACCAAATCACTTTCAGAAGATCAGAAATAGCTTTTAGAATTATTGATACAAGTCTTCTAGTTTTTCGTGTCATTACCACTATTACCGTGACTGCAATAGCATGTGCAAAGCACACATCAAGAAATCATTTTGTTTTGTCCCTTGTTCCAATAGAACACTTGCAAAATGCATGCAGGGCTTGACGGACAGTTCAATTTCTTAACAGCCAGCATTAAACATTGTGGTGCCATGTGCTGCACAGAATGGCAAAACCTCCAATTTCCTAATTGCCTTCCTATTCTTTTTTCTCTAAGAACCATGGGTCTGGTGCTGGATTTTTTTGGCCCTGCACACCCAAAATTCTCTATCCACATGGAGCAACTCCATATTAAGGAGACTACAGAAACCAAGAAGTTTATGCAGAAATTTTCCTGGAGAGCTTCCATTTACATTACATTCTGGTATAATGCCACACAGCTATATCTAATCAGAAAACATCTTTTCTATGCTATGCAGTCAGTGTGGATGAGTTGTTACTGTTGGTTTGCATTAGGGAGATTTCCATTTTATTCCCTATTTAGCCATGATACTTAAAACCCAAAAGTCCCATCTGCATTGGCTTTTAAACAGAATGAGGGTCACCTTGGCCTTTGACTGAATATCTTTGTGTTGCTCTGACATATTTATGCTGTTCTGATCAATGCTGTTAAGTATTTATACAACATTTTCAATAAAATCACAGAATAGCAGATTTGGAAAGGGCCAAAAGGTCATCAGGCCCAAACATACTTGACATGTTTTACATGTTTTATTAAAACAGATTAAGAATGGGTTGCAAATATTCCAACAACTAAACCAGGTGATTTTAGGACAGTCTCCCTCCCTGCAACTACCGCACAGGAAGGTAGCAAAGATACAGTGGGATAACCCATGATGGAAGCAATTATCACACAGCGAGGCCTTATCACATCGAGTCTGCCTTAAAAACCACTAGCTGCTTGTGCAAGCCTAAGGGTGCCACACCAAGAGGCTCTTTCTAATAACTGACATTCGTTATGCCCAATCATGCCAAGGCTGACTGCTAGGAGGAAATAAACCCCTATCCATGATGCAACGCTTGTTTTAAGTCCCATTCTGACTCTGCTTCCTGGTTAGGTTGAAAGCTGCTTCCTGCAAGAATCCGTAATAAGATGCAATATCTGCCATTCAAAACTTCGCCATGTCCTTTTATTTGCCCCACCCCTCCATAGTAGACAAAGAGGATGCCAAAGAAGAAAATAGGAGGCCATTCATCGCTTAGCAATTATAATGAGCAAAATGAGTTACATGCTTTTAACACCCACCACACCATCAAATGGACCTTGAGAGATGAAGAAATGCAGATAATGCACAGCAAGTATAACAAGATTTCTCTGAAGTATGTAGAAATGGGTTAGGAAGAATATAATCTTTACCCATCGCAAAAAGCTACCCAGTACAGGAACTTCCCAGAGCTTATTTTCTAATACATTCAAAACCATAACTGCAGCAACCAGCTGTAGGGAAAAATGAACGACAGATATTTTTAGAAGCATTTCACCCATCATTAAGCTCTCTGCTCAGGATTGGGCTGATGCAACAAATGGAACAGAAGGGTAAACAATGCAAGGGGTGATGAGGCTCATAATGAATCCACAACATATGGGTTTACAACACTTTACTTTTTAGGATGTTACCCCAAGCTGTTCCAGGATCTACTCCCACATTTACGAATGGCATTTGCAATTCAGGGAGCACTGACCTAAACACATCTAATATAGTCAATGCAGTTACTGTTTTACAGAAATTGTGAAAGTCACTCTATAGAGGACACTCCTAGGGCAACTTACACACAAAGGTCTCCACATGCGTGCACAAGTCACCACACTTCGGGCAACGCAGCTGGTTTCCACCTTTGCCAGAACCCCCAGAACCTGACTTTTTACTGCTGCCTTCAACATTTTTCTAAGGGAAAGAAATAAAAATTTCATGTTAGAAGCAAGCAGCTGATTTGCTACACTTCACATTAACCCCATCCCATCAACAATGCATGGAGTAGAAACAGTCTGAATCTCCGCTCGGACTTCACCTTCTCTTTCTCTCCAAAATTGTTCCTTGTGCTGTGTCCACTCAGACATGCCAAATTCCAGCCAAATGTTTAGCGTCAAGATAAGTATTCAGCTGCGTAGATCCTGGCTAATTCTCTAAAAGATTACTAGTAATTATTAACTGGGAATTTCTCATTTACATGGCGGAAGAAAATGGTTAAATGAGCTGCAACCCTTCATATTCTAAATGGTGCCAAGGTGGTGGTGGAGAGGCCTCAGCAGGGAGACCAAGGCCAGGAAACTCCCGTGACTGGCAGTTGGCCTGCAGAAGCTCTGTCGGTGTTGGGAGGCAGGTGCTCATGACACCAATGCTGATACTAGCCCTGCCTACAACAGGTAAGGTGACTTTGCTATAAAAACAGAGTTGAAGTATTTTAAATTGGAAAACTAACAAAATGCTGAATTTAAAGAGGTAGCAATTTTTACAACTTTAAACTGGACTTATCTGGTCCTATGTCACACTGAATTCCATCTCATAATTTAGAGGCCAAATGCTGATCTGAGCTTCCAAACATACAAGCAGCAAATTAGGTTCAGACTTCAAACTTCATAGCTTCTTGCCTGCTTCTGTTTTCCACCCACTTAGCTGTATAAGGTCATTACGCTTTCTCCTGTGGTATGCTCAAACATGGTTTATCAGTTCAGACAACAGTCTCACACCAAGTCACAGTTTATATTTATTTATTTATGTATTTATAGGCCGCCTATAACTGCTGAGGCCTTCCTGGGCAGCTTATAGTTCAGCCTCCTTACCCATGGTGTGGCTTCTGCCTGACCTAAGCCTGCATTGTCTCATTTCCTCTGCAGCTGCATGAGGCATCATTCAGTGGGAAGACAGCATGGATTCAACATGAACTTTAAAATTCCTACATTCCTACCCTACAATGGGCTACAAAATCCCTACACCATTTCATGCATGTTTTGGGTAGTTTGAACATTCAGACTTAATACAGATAACACTAATTTATGGTTTATTTAATGGATGTGTTGTTAGTTTGGGCTTATCATGAAGTACAAACACAGCAGAACTAACAATCTGGGGTTTTTTTTAACCCCAAATAACCCAGAAAAGAAGTCATGATTTGTTAATAGGCTGTGAACAATAGGCTGGTTAAACCATGAGTGTTCTGTGTGAACCTGCAACTATGGATTGTTCATGGCTTGTTTCACCAGCTACAGGAGTGGTAAGCAAGGGTGGTAAAAGCACCAGTTACTCCACATACCAATACTACAGAATCATAAAGGCATGTTGGAATACAGGGAGAAAGCAGACAAAGGAGGGGGGAAACAAATAACCTAGGAATCAAGAAAACAAACTACACGATCCTCTACATGATCATCTGCCAAACTCGCCCTGGGTAGGGGAACAAATGATAGGTTAAATAAAGCAAAAGTTAATGCAAATCTGAAGTACAGTCTACTTAAAAATATTTACATACCTTTCCACTATCTCCTGAACCATCTTTGCTTGCACTGTCTTTTGAAGCAAAGTATGTTGGTGTTTCTGAAAAAGTTCTAATGGGAACAGATCTTAGAGACTGGGTTTCAAAAGTCCCAATTATTCCTAAAACAGGAAGGCAGGAACGGCCACATGTAATACCTGAAAATGAAAAAAAAATCCTTTGTTTTGTACAACAACAACAACTTTGAATTACAGATAACCAACTATTTGGAACATTGTTTTAGTCAAGTCCCTGAATCTTACTTCCACCAAGGACTATTTCCCAATCAGCATAAAGACAACATGCGAGCAAGCCTCTGCAATGTGGCACAGGAGGTGGAATGCTGCTTTATGAATGGGTTATACAGGCAGTCCCCAAGTTTCAAATGTCTGAGTGAAGAACAACCCATACTTATGAACAAACTGCCATAATGCCTACTATTAAAAAAAAAAACTGCAGAAAATCATCTTCACCATAGAGAGAGGGGAAGTGGAAGGGCAGAGAGGAAGGCCTCCAAAGCATCCCCTCCTGCCCTGCCCATCTGGAGGGAAATCCTCTGGCACTGACTTGCTGGGAAGAGGAGGTGCTGAGAGTTTGGGTGGAGGGGAGGGCTAGAGATATTTGCAGTTTTTCCACTTTCATGAGGTCCTGCATCCCAACCCCCACAAATGCGGAGGGCCGACTGTACGTAATTCAACTTACATACAAATTCGGCTTAAAGATGAACTTCCATTTTCTCAGGAACTTGTAACCCAGGGACTGCCTGTAGTTGGATTTGAGCAGATTTGTTGCCACAGCATACAGTCTGCTGCATCTGTACACAGGCATAGGAGGGGAACATTTTTAAAAATTTACAACAGTTATCTTGTCATTGGAAACAAATTGGGAAGTGATTTCCAAAACAATAAAGCCAACCAAACAAAAGACAACCCACATGCACACAAATATAAATTATGAGGCCAGCAGAATGATAGTTCATTGGCCTGAAGAAAGTCAGCACAGATATGTTTTCTGATCAACACAGAAAATACACCAGGCTTATCATGGTTTTCCAAGATGTGACCTTGCAACAAGGTTGGAGGTCTGACATCAGCGCGATACCCCGGCCCACATTCAGAGAGGGCTAGGCCACAGATCATTGCATTGAAAACTCAACCCACATGTACCAAGGCAAGGCAAAGCAACCAAGTTTTGCCAAAATGAGTGCGACATCTGTTTTGGGTACAGGAATGAGTGCCAGTTCAGCAGAGGCCGTTCTCTACCAGGAATCATTCATTGGGTTTGGCTAAGAATGTACTTGCTGATGTTACTGAATTCTCTAGTTTTTCAGTTTAACTGAAGGTTTATTGTTTTACTCTAGCTTTACAATGTTTATGTATACCATGCAAAGAATGTTTGGGCTTCTTCTAAATACCATAGGTCAAATGAAGCTTAGACTCTTTACCTCCTGTTCAGCACAAACCAAAGCTTGAGATCACACTTGAGCAAACTATGGTTTTTCTTTCCTGCCATACTTTGCAGCCTATAGCTTGCAATTCGGATTTGTAAAATGTAAACCATCCTGCTGTTTAATACTGGCAAAGGACAGCTGACCTCTGAACTGAACAACCAATCTCCCACACAGGTCTTCATAACCTGGTGCAAACTTCTGGATGTCTCAGCATTCCTGACCATTGGCCATGTTGGCTAGAACTGATGAATTGGAGCCCAAACATCTGGTTGGCAGCAGTCTGGGGAAGTATGTACCACACTATCCCACCAGAGAGGAAATAAGCTTAGTTTCACTTCACCCACCAATTCTTGTACTTCAATGCGTATCTGCATTTGCGATTTGCAGCACAAGATCAGTCATTTACAGAAGATGCCACTTCGGGTGTTTCAACTTTATTTTCCAAAAGTTTTCCCTCTCTGCAGCTTTGTAACAGAAGGAGTAATCAAACTTAAGAGTTTAAAAATGTTCCAATCAGTGGAGGGCACAGCTGGCAAGTCAAACCAGAAAGGTTTGTTCGGGAACTGCATGTCTGCACTTTAGCTGTAGTTATGCATAACACTTAAGATTACGATTAGTATATAATTATGGGAAGACTAATGATGATATGTTCAATCTCAGGCAGCATTCATCCTCGGAATGCAAGCTAAATCTAGGTGGGAAACCTGTAAACAATGTCTACCTATATATAAAGCTGGAAGTAAGGATAGGGCCTCTGTGCGGAACGTTGTTCATTTTCAGCTGAGGTTTTAGTTCAGACAAAAATCTAAGAGAAAATACTTAGGCACAGCTTCATTTTATAGTCTTCCTGTAAACATTCCATAGGAAATCTGTTAATGAATGGTGGGTGTTAGGTTGGAAGCCACAGCAAGAATTTTTTAAAGTAAGAAACACAGAAACAGAGTGAGTCAGAAGGGATCTCTCGGGCCATCTAGTCTGACCCCTGGCTCCAGCATGTGCAACATGTGCACATCCAGCCTATCCTTGAACACCCGCACCGATGGGGCCTCAACGACCTCCCGTGGATGCCCATTCCACACCCTTGGGGTCCTGACTGTCAGGAAGTGCTTCCTGGCATCCAAATGGAACCTGGTTCCCTGAGCTTTGCTCCGTTGGAGCGCATCCTGCCTTCCTCTGCAGGGGAGAACAGGTCTCGACCCACCTCCGTGTGACAACTCCTCACATACCTGTCTGTCGCCAACAGATCCCCTCTGAGTCTCCTCTTCTCCAGGCTGAAGAGACCCAGTTCCCTCAGTCTTGCCCCATACCCCATCCCCTGCAAACCAGCCACCAGCCTTGTGGCCCTACGCTGCACTGACTCTTAACCTGGCTGTAAGGATGATCTATTGTTGAATTATTTTGGGGAAGATCCAGTCAAAAATTCACAAGCGAGCAGTCAAAGGACTGTTATCTGCATAGACAGAAATCTCATTTCAAGCTGACATTCTAAGGAACTGGCAAAAGTAGGGATAGGGCTAATGAAGAATTACAGAAAGATTCAAGGAGAGCCACAGAATTGGCCCGTGAAGCCTATAGAAGCTGGGGACATACTGCAACCTATGGAGATACTCAGACTTCCTATGCTGAACACTGGGGTGGGGGCTATAGGGGATTTGTACAGTCTCCATGTGCATGTTCAACTGCATGTACTCCTTTGTGATGAAGAACCTAGATTCTCAACTCCCTTCTCCATTATATACAGCAGGAACATCTGCTATTTCATCACCTGTGAATTGAGGTAGAAATACAAACAGTACTTTTCAGCTTGCAATAGCTGACCAAATCAAATGCAAGCAAGATTTTCATGCAAAGGTTTTTGATTAGTTTACTATCTTCTCTGAGATGTTCCAGGTCAAGGAAGAAAATCAGGAGTTGTACATTACTCAAGCGTTGCTATTAGTTCACAGCAATGCCTGACTAATGTCTGGCCACAGTGATGGTAGCAGAAGCTACCTTTTTGCCCAGAAATCATGCATCAGCACATCAGGTTGAAGTTATATAACAACTTCTGAAGAAGCAAGGCCTAGGGCTTGGGACTGGAAATTTCACTGTACCGAATATGACCCCTGGCCTACATGAAGCAATATTACAAAGTCCCCTGTGTGCCTTCTCCTCACAGCACCCCACTGGGAGGCATATTTGCAGGACTATCTTGAACTCAAGCATGCTTTATGCTGCAGTCCTACATGCTTGCATGGGAGGTGCCTTCCTGAACTCAGCTGGATCTATCCCTGAGTTGACATTTACAGGATTGGAATATCAGGCTGGAGTTGCCATTGAAAGGAAGATAAAAGATGCAGGAGGAGGACATTGAAACAGCATTTAGGACTCCATTTTTTTAAAGTTTAATCAGCAAGGCCAGTTGATTAATCAGCAAGAACAGGTTGTAGACAGAGAACCTTCCAAAAATCAAAAAAGCTACAGCATGAGAAGGTTTGCTAGACTAAAGGGAGTCTATGAACAAATTTAAAAAAAAACTATTAAAACAAAACACAATTATAGTGAAGCAACACAGTCAAAACAAACAAACAAAACAATACTAAATGACACCTCACAACAGTTGTGCCTGCCACACTTCTACCTAGCAGAGAGAAACATCCAGTCCCCAGCCCTAGGCCTTGGATTTTCTGGAGCTGCTACATGTCCAATGCAGCTTAATCCAAGGTAAATGTGTACGCAACTGTAATGCTAAATACGTTTAGTACAGAACAAGCAAGCAACTCAGGATTCTCCAGTAGGTAGCTTAGGGTGCAATCCTACACACCTTTAGACCAAAAAAAAAAAAAAAAAAAGTCCTCCATTGGCTGGGAAATGCCAGAAGTTGTAGAACTTTTCTCCCTTGAATGAACCTACAGATGCTAGACATTGATTGGATGGTCTTACAAATTCCCACCTCTGGACCTCGGACACATGCTTTGCAGCTGGAATTCTGGCGGATGGCAGTTTTTTTGCGGGGGGGGGGGCAGGTCCAAGCTCCTGAGACTGACCTCGGAGCTGGTGTGTATGGGGGAAATCGAGGGGAGAGAAGGGCCAGGAGTGTCTTCTCCTGCCTTTCTCCCAAGCTGGTACAAAAGATGGATTTTGTAGTGCGAGCGGGCCACCCGTGCCTCTGCATTCTGCCATCCTCGATAGGATGCCCTTAATCCCCTGAAATGGGAGAGCTACTGGCCCTCATTGCAACCACATTGCATCGTGGGTCGCAGGCCCTCCTAAACACAAAGCCTGTCCGACAAACTAATATTATGCTGCCAATTTGGGAGGAAGGGGCGAGGTGGATTTCTTTTGGCTTATATTCAGCACAAAGAAAAAGAAAGACAGACAGAGAGAGACCATCAACTTAAGCCACCTTTGGGTGATCTTCAGGAAAGGGGAGAAAACGCTGCTTTGGGCCTCCCTGGAGCCACGGAGGCGGTTTGCGATAGGGGCCCCTGAGCCTCCCAGGCCACACGCCACAGTGCTGGGGGGAGGGCGCCCCTCCGGTGGCCCCGCTGGAGCACGGCCGATGGGATCCCCACCCCCGAGGGCCTTCGTCGCGGCGGCCCCCGTCCACCGAGGCTGCTGCCCCGAAGGCAGGGCGGCGGCACCCGCGTCGCCTCCAGCGCCACCGGAACTCGCCTCCTCGCAGGAAGCCTCCCCACACCGGCCTCTGGGGCGAGACTTGCACTTTGCATCGCTCGCCGCGCACGGTCCCCCTTAGCGAGAGGGGAAGGCCCGCGGAGGTCGAGCCTGCGGGCGGGGGTCGCCCAGGCCTGCGACGGCGAGGCCTCCCTGCCTGAGGGGAGGGATCCGGGCCCGGCCCGGCCCCGATCCGAGCCAGGCGCGCCCACCCGCCCCCGTCGTTACCTCTGCGCGCCGTGGGCAGAGAGGAGCTGAGGAGCCGCGCAGCCGCCGCGCAGGTGCTACAGGCGGCCATGGCCGTGCTCCCCTCGCGCCTGGCCCACGCGCGGCCACGGAACGAGCGCGCCTGGCGTCGAGCAAACAGCCGCCGCCTCTGCTCGGCCTTGGCCCGACACCGCCGACTGTCACCTCCCGAGCGCTCGACGCCCTGGGTAGCGTCACAGACTGCCCCCCACGCGCGCCCTAAGAACTCGCCCTCCCGGCCTGCACCGCGCCAGCTCCCAGGTTGCTTGGGCCGGCCCGCGCGCGCGCAGCCTCCTGGGATTGGCAGTCCAGGAAAAAAGAAAGGGGAAGGGCGGGGGAAGAGAGGAAAGAAAAAGAAGACGGGACGCGGGGCCTTCCGTAGTAGAAATGCATGCTGGGAACTGTAGTGCGTGGGGGGGCGGAGTCGTCGGAAGGTGCGTCAGGTATCGCGAGCTAGCTTGAACGCCCTCCTCCAACAGGACTAGTGAACTGGTTGCAAATGTGTTTTGAAATGCCGTCGTTAAATGGAATCAACCGAACTCCCTTGGAGCCTAATTTAAGCTGCCCTGTTCCGCTTATGGGTTTTCCACGCGCAGGTGGTGGGTGCAGTGTAACCAGAAGAAATATTTTTAAATAATAAATGTATAAAAATCAGTGTAAAAAGAGGTATACCGTCGGAGCAAGGAGAGCCTTGGTTTTGCAGAAGAAATGAGTTATGAGTTATAACAAGGGTGGACAAATAAAAGAACTATTGCTTTGGAAAGATTCTTCACAATATCCCTAATAAAATCCGAAGCACCAGTTTTGCAAGAGAATGATCCTGGAGCAAATAATGTTAGATGTGCAGTTACATTTACAAAGTTATATAGATCACTGGTGACATGAGAGTCCATAAATAAATCGGATACAATATACATAGATTACCCAGAAAGATCATACACTACAGTAATAAGTCAAATGCATCCTATACCACCACATAAACTTACTGATCTGCTTTTTGGAAAAACTACAATCGAAGAAGTTAATATGTAAGTAAAACAGTAGTTGTCTCTGTACTAAAAAAGTAATAAGAGCGTATTAAAAAATGGGGAGTGCAATGCTGTTGGGAAAATCCCCCAAGCTCTTTGGAGGAAAGGCAAGATATGCATCAAGATAAAAAATTACACAATAAAAATTGTGTAACGGAAAAACTTTATTGTTCCTAGACAGATGATCATAGTGTTAAATGTATTTATTTATTATTTATTTATTATTTTATTAAAACATTTTTATGCCGCCCCATTCGCCGAAGCCTCGGGGCGGCTTATATCACTAAGTTAAATAATAATAATATAAATTAAAATATAAATATTAAATTAAAAATACAACAATACAGTATAAAATAAGCCGCCCTGGCCAGATAAAATCCAATAATATTAACAGTTAAAATGCCACTTGAATAAAAAGGTCTTCGCCTGGCGCTGAAAAACAAATAACGACAGCGCCAGGCGGACCTCTCTGGGGAGCGCATTCCACAGATTGGGCGCCACCGCTGAGAAAGCTCTCCTCCGAGTACTTACCCTCCTAATATCCTTCACGGAGGGTTCCTGGAGAAGGGTCCCTCCCACTGATCTCAAGGGGCAGGCGGGCAGATATGGATGTAGGCGCTCCTTCAGGTAACCAGGACCCAAGCCGTTTAGGGCTTTATAGGTCATCACCAACACCTTGAATTGGGCCCGGACTTCAATGGGAAGCCAGTGAAGCTGACGGAGAACTGGAGTCATGTGAACACAACGCCCAGTCCCCGTCAGCAGCCTGGCAGCTCTATTCTATTGCAGGAAAAACACAACTCCCAGCACATTAAAGACCAAGCATGCACTCTTAAGGTTGCAGGGCTTCTCCTCCCCGCCCTCCCCTTTTTTGCTGCTCAGACATGAATACACCTTAACCTATTTAATCAGGCCAAACGTTTTGAGGATGCTCATCCTGAAAAGTGGGCTACCATCAAACTGCTCAAATGCCAGATAACTCTTATTAATACTTAGTCAAGAGCCCCTTTTTTGTAATTTGAGCCTGGTGGTGTGGGTCTTGTCTCAGAGCAGACAGAAAATATAATTTGGTCCATCATCTGCAAGGCTTTCCTCCAAATACTTGAAGACTGCTAGATCATCTCCAGGCTAAGCATACTCAGTTCCTTCCACACTTTCCTCACAGGACTTTTCAGGCCCTGGAGTGGGTAGCTTGTGGCCCTCCACAGTTTTATCCTACAGTTCTCACCGTCAACACCAGAAGGCTTAAACCAGAATGAAGGGACTCGGTATTGCTTCATTTCTGGATCACACAACATCCAAAGCTCTTCACCTTCGGTCTTTTAGGCAGCCTTCCCGCAAGCCGAGTGTCCTCCAGATGAGCTGGACTTCAATTCCCAGCATCCCCAGCTAAGCGGGGGCGAAGGCGAGGCGGCTGGGCATGGTTGTCCACCACCACCACCACCAAGGTCCTCAGTTGGGAGGAGCGCTGCCTCGCAAGCGGCCCCTCAAGCCTGGGGAGGCTCGCCGCGCATGTGCGGAGGGTTTAAGCCACGTGACACAACACAAGCCGTTGTTCCTCCTTCCGTCCAATCCCTTTGCGCGTAGCTTCACAGGATTGGCGTGCGCGTGGTTGAGGCCCGCCCATTCCAGGAAGTGCGGGGCGGGGCTTCGGCGCGCCGCGAGACGGGGAAGTGGCGGTTGGGACGCTCTTGCCGGGGGAGGGGCTCGGCTCGGTCCGTCCTCCGGGCTGTCCCGTGCCTGAGGGAGAGGTACGTGCCCCGCGCGGGGGCGTCGTACCTGGGGGGCTCGGGGCCGCCGGCTCCCCCGAGGCACGTTGCTTCGCCCCGCTGAGCGAAGAAGTTCGCCCCAGACAGGGCGTGGGGCTGGGGGTCTGTTGCGAGGCCTTGAAAGCGACGCGGGGGGTGGGGCAAGGAAGGCCTGGCACATGAGGCGCCCCGTTACTGTGGGGTGACCTGGGCTTAAGAACTGGGTAAGCCGGGGCTGCTCGTCGTCTCTCAGCCTGCCCTGCCTCACCGGTTGGTTGCGAGGATGACGGGCGCGGCGTGCTTCGACGTAACCTGCCGTGAGAAGTGCGTGCATGCACGTGCGTGTGTAAATCAGCAGTTTGCTGGTGTACCTCAGTGAGGGCCAGGGGGTCCGTGTGAAGGGTGCCTGAGTCATTTGGGGGTGGTCGTAGGAAGTTTGCACTCTGAGGAAGGACGTGCAGGACCCTCAGAGGCGAACAGAAGGCGTCACAGGACCTGGTTGCAGATGAGATGCGAGAACGCAGATTTTGGCTTGCATGTCAAGTTAATGAATGTGCCTTTTCTCCCTCCCACTGGTGGGCGCCTACATGGAAAATCTTAACTGTGTAGAGTGCTAAATGTATGCATATTGTGTGTGTGTGCGAAGCAAACTTAGTAGTGCATGTTTATGAAGAAGCAAGGTGTGCTGTGTTCAGTGGGGATTCATTTCTAGTGCAATGAGTATTCATTTTGTTTTGCTTTGTTGAGTCTTTCATGTAGATCATGTCTGCTCTCCTGTATCTTAACGTGCACCATTAGATCCTGGCTTGACCCCTTGGTTCTCATTTCAAGCTGAAACTCAGGTGGAGAATACAGGTCTGCTTTCCTACACCTTCCTCTGTTTTTTCCTTCCTTACTGTTTTTGCCATCTGCCAGAATTCTAGATTGTAAATTTTGTGGGGCAAAGACCTGTGCTTTTCTTCCCATTACATTGTAAAACACCTTACACTGGTGCTGTAGTAAGAGTGTACAGGTACTCTGAAAGGGTGTTTAAGAATTATGAGTCAGCTTAAGAAATTTTCTTCAACTATAATTGCTTATAGCACTGTGGCCAATTGCAACTTTAAGGACACGACTTTATGCACATTAGGCAGAAATAAGTTCTGCAAATCCTAGCTTTCCCCAGCCAGCAAGTTGAAGGATTTAATCCTGCATAGCCTTCCAGTTCAGCGCTCCTCATTCCCAGCTAGTAGGGCTGGATCCAACATGTGTGGAAGGCTAACACACAAACTAGACTGTAGGCCTTCCCTTTACAAAGATGTGCTCCCTCACTCAGCCAGGAAGGCCTTTCTGAAATAGTAAAGGCCTGCACAAAGGTGTGCATCACTTCTAGTTGTAATGATTAAAGTGTGTGAATAGCCTGAAGCATCTCGATGTAGAATCCTTTGGATTTCACTCTCCGAATGGAAGTCTGGAATGCATGGGTTAAAGAAGCAGAAATATTGAGTCTGCAGAATGTTCAGAGCGGATTATGATGAATGTATGCAGAAGGATGGAATGTAGGGTTCTAAGCAGTACCTGGTGGGACTTGGAGCTGTTCCTCTGAAATAGAAGTCCCAAGCAATTGAATTGTGAGAATGAATTTTTCATAATTCAGAACAGCTGACTGTGCTTCACTCCATACTTAGGTGATCAACAGCGACTTTATGACTAGAGCTAGCAGGTAAGTGGAAGGCACATTTCTGTAATTGTGGTTCATATGTCACATTATTTTTCTCCTAGTGTTTCCTAGCTCAAATTTAGTATACTTTTCCTTATAGGAAACAATGTTTGGAATTTTCTTGATGATTTTAGTAGAGACGCTGGCTAACTTCCCATAGGGCTCACTCTTGGTTTTCTAAATTCTCTAGGATCATGTCATTGGTTTATCAAGATTGAGCTTGAGGGGTCAAGGCTGGCTGAATTAGTTGGTTCATGGCATATCGGTAAAGAAGGGGTTGCAAGTGGGACATTTAATAGAATGCTACTGAATCCAACTTGAAGAGTTTAGATTCAGTAGTGTTGAGAGATGGAAATTGTGAGGTGGTAGCTAGAACCTAGCTCCTTTGTTTTGCTACAGATTCATTTTTCTTGCTTTCCCTAGAGTGGGTAAACAGCTTCTTCCTCTTTTTGAGGCATTTCCTTGTAATGTTTTACATCAAGTGCCAGGTTTTGCCCTCTGCATTTTTCTTAGCTGTGCTACAGATAAATTCAATGTCTGTTGTAATTGTGGCCAGAAAAGTAAGTCACTATTTCTAGAAAACTTTGTAGCCGTATAGGTTATGCTAATTTTGTGAAAATATTTGTTTAATTCACACTCTGGGCTTAATAGCTCCCTGGATTTATTTACCAACAAAAGGTAACTTCCATCTAAAGTGACCTTGTATTGAAAATAAGTCTTCATATTCAGCACACATTCTGTTTTCAATTCTGTGTCATAGTCTGGCAAATAGGAGCACTAAGCGAAATAGCTCAGGAGAAACAGAGCAGCTGTGACACCCAGAACTCTACACAATATTCTAAATGTGATTGACCATAGAGTTGTATAAAGGAAATGTGACATTGTTGTTAGTTGCGAAGTCGTGTCCAACCCATTGCAACCTCATGGAATGCACTCCTCCAGGCCTCCCTGTCCTCCTCCATCCCCCGGAGTCCACTTAGGCTCACGCCGACTGCTTCAGTGACTCCATCCAGCCACCTCATCCTCTGCCGTTCCCTTCTTCTTTTGCCATCAATGTGACATTAGCAGTTCCCTAATTATCCTGAACGTGGAGTTTGCTGTAACAGGGTTTTAAATGCACTTCTATAATCCCAAGTGTAATCATTTATTGAGTGAAACATTTAGGCTGGATTCTCAGGAAGTTCATTATCCATTCCATGCAGACCTTTGCTCATGTGGAATCATAAAAGATACAGAGCTCTTGTTAGAAGATGCAGACTATATTAAGGTTTTTGTCGTGGCGTTTTGTTTGTTGTTAGCATTTGCCAGTCTTTGACTCATAATCATAACCAGAATGTGTTGTCTTGGTTGGCTGACTTATTTGTTACGCAAAGCCGCAGCAGGGGTTCATCATCTGTTATGTGCTGTTCCCTTCGTAGAAGTTACCCTTTATTGTTTGGAAGAGAGTTGACCGCTTTGTAAGGTTCTACTTTCAGCCTCAGAAGCACATTTTAATTCACCATTTAAAACTTCTGCTTTTCTTCTCTCTCCTCATTTCCCCTCCCATTTTTTGTACTAAGTGTAGTTCTACTCAAGTTTAGACAGAGGAAAGGCCAGCAGCCCGCAACGTAGCCTAAGCCAGTATTGCCGGATGAGGCATGTTGGGAGTTGTAGGTTTTTTCTTTGCCCTGTGTGGGTTATAATTGAGTAAAACAGATCTGAAGGGGAAAAAATAGACGGGAGCTGAAAGCAGGCTTATCTTGAATCTTTTCCGTATGTAAATATGTCTGTGTTTTTAGTTTTAAGCTTGCATTCTTCATCTGAAACATTTCTTCTGTGTGTTTCAGGGATTTCTTGCCTTGGGTTCACTACCATCATGGGAGAGATTAAAATCTCTCCAGACTATAACTGGTTCAGAAGTACAGTTCCCCTTAAAAAGGTAGGTCTGTCTTCTATTTGCCCTCTGACATTGACCCAGCTCTAGGACGTAGAACAGGGCACCCATATCCACTGGCTCAGTTACTGTGTTTTCAGTTAGCCACGGTTGCCCTTGGCCTAAAGTGCTTTCTGTAAGCAGAAATTCTTGATTTAATAGGGAAAGAAAAAAATGTATGCTGAGGTAAGAACAAACAAAATTGTGAAGAATAAATGTACAGTGGTACCTTGGCTCATGAACGCCTCAGTTCACAACCAGATTGGATTGCGAACAGAAATTTCATAAAAATTTTGCCGCAGGTCACGAACTCTGCATCGGGTGATGATCGCGAGCGTGCCTGCGTTTCCTACATGGGCGCAATCGCGGTCGTGCTGGGGGGGGGGTGGCCACGATTGCACCCGTGTTCCCTGTCTGAGCGCACCCATGCCTGTCCCCCCAGTGCACCCGCGATCACTCCCATCTCCCCCCACCCCCCCCCACACGATCGCTGGGCGGTGGGGAGGGGGGAAGATGGCCGTGATCTTTGTTGCTCTTTGTCACTTTGCTTCAAATTTTTGTGATTAGAAAAAAATAGTTACAAAACGGATTAACCTTATTTACATTGACCATTATGGGGAAATTTGGCTTGGTTCACGACCAGTTTTGGTCACAACCAGAGTCCTGGAACGGATTAAGTTCATGAGCCAAGATACCACTGTATACATAGTATAGAACAGTGTTTGTTGTTATCTTCAGTATCAAGCACCTGTTGTGGGACTTGGAATCAGGGGCCCTGCTGTAAATGAGCCTCTGGTGCCCTGGAATTGACATATGAAAACTGCTGCATAGTAAGCAGGACCCCAAACCATGGAGGTTGCTACCAGAGAATATAGCTATTAGTTTGGATGGAAGATAAGGCCATTAGTGGCTGCAAATGATGTTTCCTATAATACACCCCTAATCAGGGATGGCGCACTTGTGGGCTTCCTCTGGCTATCCGGTTGAGTACTGCAGGAACAGAATGCAGGGCTAGATAAAGTTTTGATCTGCTCCAACCTGGTTCTTCATTAACTTATTCAAAATATTTATAGGCTGTCTTTTGGGGCAGGAGCCCTTGAGATACCATATATAACATACTACCTATTTTAAAATTCAAAGTAAACCTATAAGGTAATAAAAGCAGCAGAAGTTTCACAAAACACCAAACATCAGCATAAGAAAGGACCTACAGCACAATTTCTGCTATGACCCAGTTTGATGAAACATAATCAGGAGAAGGCCAGAGTGAAGAAGTCGGTCTTTAGAGCCTTACTGAAAGCCAATTGGATGGAGCTTGGAGGATTCCAGAGATGTGGGGCCAGTATTGAAAAGGCCCTGTCTTGTATATCTATCCTCCTAATTGTCATCACATGTGGGAAAATGAAAAGGCCCTTTCTTACTGATTTTTAAAGTGCTGGCTGATAAAGTTGAAGGATGGAATATAGATATTATAATTAAATTAAGGCAGTCCTTCAAGTAATTTAAATTTAATCCCATGAACAAAGGAGAGGCTTTAATAAGGGAAAACAGCACAGCCACTTCAACGTTTCATCTTGCAGTGAAAGGATGAAAGTGCCCATACACTGAAAGTGCAGATTTGGACCGCCCACAAAAAAAAAATTCAGCTTCATTCTGTTTCTTTTAAACTTCGCTTCCTTTCTGATAAGCTGTTCACTGACATGAATTGCAACAATTCAAATAGCTGCTGCTTGGTTGAATGACCACTGCAACCTTGTCGAAAGCATTGAGCTAACTTTCTCGTGATCTCTTCATCTGGGTGAAAGAGTTCATTGTGGTAAATAGGAGGCCTGGGGTGGCATCATCTGATTTGCTTGAGCCCACACAGCAATCATACTGTGAAATTGCTATGCTTTGTTTGTGAGGGGAAAATTTATCCAGCAGCAGGTCTGATTAGACCCCACATAGCTCTTTTTCACCCCAGATATTTAGGGGTGGGCAGAGAAGATAATTAGTTTACTTTTGGTTAGAAAAGGCTGTGTGTTTCTGCAAGGAGGGTTCTTTTTATAAAGATAACAAACTTCATAAGAGAGAGTCGCCCTCAAAGCAAATTCATTTTCTCATCTTCAGGTAGTTTCCGGAGGATATCCTGGCTGCTTATTTCTCACAGTTTTTTTAACCACCTCACTCTTCCAAAAGCCCTAATGGTAGAAGATTAGAAATACACAGACATTACATATCCCTCCCTTGTTTGCCCCAGGTTAGTTGTGTCATTCCCTCCATTTGAGTCTGTGTTCCATTGCTTATTTTTCCTCTTCAGCTCTTGAACGCATTCAGCCACTGAGCTGTGCAATCGGATCCGGACCAAATCTATGTCTAATATGGGTAGGGATGGAAGAGAGAGAAGCTGCCTATGACATCCTTCCTTAGGCCCCTAAGGGTGTTACTGCGCTGATATCTCTTTCCTAAAACCATAATCTGGCAGTGCCTAACTATTTAAAATGGGGACTTGATTGTTTCTGCTCTCCCAAGTACATTTGAGTTGGATCTTTCCAGGAAGAGAAGGCTTTTTCTAACTCTAAATCCCTGTCTGTGTTTAGGGAACTTTTCTATCCTTTGTTTTCTCTTAAAGAGACACATTTTATAATTTTTCTTCTTGTTTTTTTAAAAACCACATTATGCTCTTTTGTAGCTGCTTTACTTGGATCAGTTTCTAATTCAGATAATGGGTGACTGATTCTTATTTAACCATTCTAGCTCATTCGTGATGGTGGGCTACATGCATACATCACAACTTGTATACTGACACACAGCCAAAACCTCAGCTGCAGGGTCACCTTGGGAACCTCTCTGAGGTTTGTGTATTGAAGAAGCAAGCTAATGTTCTGTGCTTTAAGGAACTGTAGGTGGTTGGGGTCCAGAGTTATGTTCTTAGACCTCTCAGGAATTTCCCATGCAGTTTTCCCACACTAGCTATGTTGACCCTCAAAATGTTAAATGTGGGAATGGGAAGAGAGAGACTTGTGGGAGGCCCTGGAATGTCTAGAGATATGAGATCTTACGGGTAATTTTCAGAAAGGGAGAGCGCGCGCATGTGCAAGCGAGTGAGCCTGCGTGGTGCAGCGGTTAAGAGTGGAGCTGGGACTGAGCAGATCTCGTCCCTGCTCAGCCATGGAATTCACTGGGTGACTTTTAGGCCAGCCATAGACTCTCAGCCCAAGCTGCCTCACAGGGATGTTGTGAGGCTAAAATGGAGACCTGCTTTACTGTGTGATGTTGGGGAATACCTGCTGAGAGCTCTCTCAGGATCTGTACACTTGTGAGCACATGTTTCAGAAGATTTCCCTGGCGTGGGGAAACACATTGATGCATGTCAGATCAGCACTTTCCCCACAACACTTGGCTGTGTTCTTGTCAGAAGAATTTTGATTGATTGATTGATTGATTGATTTATATCCTGCCTTTTTCCCACAAAGGGCTCAAGGCAGCTTACATCTTCTCCTCCATCTTATCCCCACAACAACAACCCTGTGAGGTAGGTTGGGCTGAGAGTCTGTGACTGGCCCAAAGAATCTTGTTGTACAGTTCCAGTTCTATGTATAATGGCTCAAAGCAACTTGGAATAGTCGGTGAAAGACTGGAGGCCTGAATCCAAAGAGCAGCTTCCCTTGAAAAACAAACTGCTTTGTGCTTTATTAAAAACTGCTTTTTGAGAGAAGAACTCAGGGAGGACTTAGTTCAAGGAAAACCTAATGTGCATGCAGCATCTTTCCCAGAAGTAGTATTACATGCATCAAAAGTAGCTGCTGGTAAGGAATTATAATCTTGCCTCCTCTCCATTTCTTTTGCAGATCATAGTAGATGATGATGACAGTAAAGTTTGGTCACTTTATGATGCAGGGCCCCGGAATATCCGGTGCCCCCTTATATTTCTCCCGCCTGTCAGTGGAACTGCAGATGTGTTCTTTCAGCAGATTTTAGCCCTCTCTGGGTGGGGCTACAGAGTCATTGCTGTGAGTATCTTCAGCACCGCCAGTACAACCCTCAGCAGCTGAGCAAATGCCCAAGCTAAAACTCACACCTTTTATGTTTTTGTAAGGCTGGCTAGTGAGCCACAGTTTGTTTCAGGCTCCCTGCTTGCCTTTCTTGGAAAGCTGCTCATAGAGACAACAGGAAAAAAGATCCATCTTGCTCTTATATGTATTTGTCTTTCAAACTTACTTTGAATCTGATGCCAGGTTTTCAGTTTGCTAAATATTAACCTTGATGTTCTTTTCAGTGGAAAATCATTCCTCTGAATCACCATCTAATCCTCCCCCCAGGTTATGAATTCAGGCAATATGTTTATAACAGTGAAGTATGTAGGCTGGCTTAAGACTCAAGGCAGAAAAGTTTGGGCCACTATATCTTGCGAGAGTTCTCTTTGGTTTGTGATGATAAGTGACCAATCAAGGACACCCTTGCACAACTGCACAATTTCATATATCGGAGTAAAGCTCATTGTAACTGTCTTCCCCTGAAGACTAACTAGGCCTGAGTAACATTGGGAAAACCTTGGCTGGGCTGCATTTTGAAGCGCAGACTATTGTATTGTAATCTCCGGGCTGCAACAGCCAGCCCCGAGCTGTCACAATGATGATCACAGTGTAGAACTTGAACAGGATTTTGAAAATGTAAAGTGGGACTGACTTTGCAAGCACGTGTTATGCATTAGTTTCCATTTAGAGAATAATAGGATTTCAGTTAAGCTTGGATTATAGCATGCTGCAACCCAGCACAAGATAGGATTCATTTCCCCAGCCAGGATGCAAATGCATCTGTGCTTAAAAGTGCTAGCTGGCTTTTAAGTTACCACTGACACAGATGCCAGAAGGTGCAGGAGGCTGAAATTGTATATTTATATCCTGGAATATATTTTTAATGTACCTTTCTAATTATTTTAGTTGCAGTATCCAGTTTACTGGGAAATTTTTGAGTTCTGCGATGGATTCAGAAAACTGTTAGACCATCTACAGCTGGATAAAGTTAGTGCCCTGAGATTGACAAATAGCCTGTGCTTACCGTAAAAATGTTAGGTAAAAAGCCTAGAGTTTATTAAGAGTAACATTAACTGCTCCCACAAATAGGGAGTATGTCTTTTTGTTCCCCTTTCAGATTCATGTGTTTTTGCTTGTTCAGGACTACTTGAAATATATAACTTAGGGCGCAATCCTAAGCTTGGGTGGCTGGGACATGCTGGAAGTTGTAATAGTTATTTCTGCTGAGCATACATAGGATTGCACCCTTGTGCTAATTTTAAACTTGCTTTTAGTCAAATATTAAAACTTGCCATCATTCTCTGAAATAATTTATAGTAATGGCTGGAAGCGTGGCATAGGGGTGTGCAAGGCTGGCTGGGTCCTGCTGCAATTTGTAGGCCATTTTTTGTCGAGACATGCATGGATTGTGCTGCTACGGTGCTTTTATATCAGCCTTCTTCAAAAAGGGATCCCAGCTTGGTTTACAGAGCAAAGCAAGTGGATTTCCATCAAATATAGCTTGCTTTTTCTGTGAGTAAAATTATAATGGGCAGGTGTCAGGTGGTGAGAGAGAAAATTATTCGCTTTGGAACCATTACTTTATGTCTAAATATGAGGAGCTGGTAGAATTCACTTGCTAAGAGTGATGCATGAATCAGTAGGTCCCTGATCTGAATCTCCCTTCTGCCATGGACTCTGTGTCATCAAAAGCAAGCCTGACCCTCTCGGCTTTCCATCTACAATAAAGCAATAATACTAGCAATAGCAGAACAATAGTAAATATGAGTATTCTTCTAAGGCATCTTTACTTTTAAATTAGGTTCATCTGTTTGGTGCTTCTTTGGGAGGCTTCCTTGCTCAGAAGTTTGCCGAATACACCCATAAATCTCCGAGAGTCCAGTCTCTGATTTTGTGCAACTCTTTCAGTGATACCTCAATTTTCAACCAGACCTGGACAGCAAACAGGTGAGATGCAGACAAAATAAACCTGTTAGCTTTTTAGAGGAGTATAAATATTCCTTGTCCTATGTTTAAGAATGCTTAGTAGGGGAACAAGTGGCAAACAAGTCTTAGTCTTTGAAAAAAGGTGTTTTGTTTCTTAAACCAAGAAGTCCTGCATTTCTCAGAATTAGCTTTCAGAATCCATAAATGTCCTCTGCATTTTAACAAAATGGGGCCTCTTGTCACTTTAGTGCAAACAGTTAACAAGTACAGGCTTTAATATCTAAAGTGCTATGAGTCTGCAAACAGTAAATACAAACAGCTTTGCATGACAGCTTCTCTTGGAGGCAGGGGAAAGCAACTAAAACTGCCCTGTATTAATCTCTTTTCAGTTTTTGGCTGTTGCCTGCTTTTATGCTCAAGAAAATTGTTCTTGGGAACTTTGCATCTGGTCCTGTAGATCCTGAAATGGCTGATGGAATTGATTTCATGGTCGATAGGGTAAGGATTCTCAAGTGAAAGACAAATATTTGTTCGGTTTCCTTCTCAACTTTTGCATGCTAGAAACATCTAATGATGGATAATTTCCGCACTTCCTCTTCTCGTTCCGTTTTACTTCTGTGCCTTGTCTTTTACTGTATAAGCCTGCAGGCAGGGCCAGTCTCGTTTCTGTTCAGCCAGTTTGCATGTTGCAGAAATCCACAGCTTAACAAGATGTGGCTTCTTAAAAAGGCAAGTGGAAGCATGGAAGTTTCTTGGCTGACCACCTAGTCCTGTGAAGATAAACAGCCCAGGGTGCTCCATTCCTGGCCTGTTTTACTGAGATGCCCAAGCCCAGATCCCTTGGTTGCTGTGAGAGAGACAACCTGGACTTGCAGTCATGGTTGAACTCATTCCGTAACCTGTTCTGGAAGGCTTTTCAGCTTTAATAGATGCTAAAATGTTTTACATAAGTGAACTTGTTGCTCGCTTTGGTTATTTCTTGACTGCCCCACCTCAAACCAATACCATCATCTTCTGACGTTTTTCTTTGTTTCTAATTTTTGAAAGCTGGAAAGCCTGGGTCAGAGCGAGCTTGCTTCAAGACTTACTCTCAATTGCCAGAATTCTTATGTGGAACCGCATAAAATCAGAGACATTCCTGTCACTATCATGGATGTAAGTACAATCTTTCTTAGCTTTTGGCTGATGTGGAATTGGGGAAAGAGCACCGGTTGGGCAAAATCCAAGGGTCCCATGAAGGAGAAAGTAAAAGACTGCAGGCAGACCCACTGCCTTTTCTCTGCTGGAGCCCTGAGGTCCACCAGGCAGAGCCGGCTGCACTTCAGATCACCTGGTGCATCCCATGATGCTGGAATGACCTGCCTGTACTGATAAAAGATTTATATCTGAGTTGCTACAGCAGTTCCTGCTGCTGCTTGGTGAGTCACGCATACATGCTTTCATGGATGACGAAACTCAGCCTTGGATTAAGTAGTTGTCCCATGAGATGTGAGTGAACTATCAGCAGCCATTTCAGATTACTCAGCCATTTACTGCGGCCACGGGTTGGAGGTCCATTACTTACAGCACGTCATCCTAGTTGCCTCTAGATGTTCTGGGCATCAGTTCCCATCTTCTCCAGCCAGCATGACCAGTGATGGGGAATGCTGGGAGCCAGAATCCAACGCATCTCTGTAGTAAACCAAGTTGGGGAGGCACGGCTTAGGTGTGTCCCAATCCAGTTATGCAGCTGCTATGGATATCTTCAGGTTTCTTACTCTGGCAGTGACCTCAGCTTTGGGGGAACATGGCCAGAATCTATAATGGACGAGAAAGCTAAGCAGAGGCACCATTCACACTGAGCTGTTGCAGGCAGGGAGAGAAACGAAGTCCTCAAACGGGATTCCACAGCCAAGCTTCCAAAGAGAAGGGGCTCAGCACTAGGTTGCGAGAGCTGATGAGCTGTCTGTGTTCTAGGTGTTCGACCAGAGTGCTCTTTCCACTGAAGCAAAGGAAGAGATGTATAAGTTGTACCCGAGCGCCCGGAGAGCCCACCTCAAGACGGGGGGCAATTTTCCTTATCTCTGCAGAAGCGCTGAAGTAAATCTCTATATCCAGGTAAGTTTGCTGCTCATTTCTTCTCTCCTGTTGGCACGAGGTTGGGAGGCCCTGTATCTGCACTGTCGGGTGGCGGGGGCGGAACGGGGTTTGTGCAAAAATGGTAGCGTTACACTAGTGGTGGAGGACCAGATGAGCAAAGCAGAGGGCCTTTCCTGCCCCGCCCCCTACGATGTGAGTTGCATAAATGGTGGGAAAGAGTGGGCAGGAGGACTTTTTCCAGCTGGGCTGCAAGCAGTGACAGGGTTCTGGGGACACGGATGTCTTTCTACCTGCACCATAAAGAGATAATACGCTTTCAATAAGCTTCAGTTTGGGGGTTTTGGAGCTCAGACCCTCCCCTGGTTTGTACTTCTCTTGGGCCAGTTACTGCTGTCTGGGAAAGGTGAGCTTTGTGACTTGCCCGGCAGCCCTTTTATCAATAGGCAAGCCCACCTGGGCCAGCGGGCACAGCTTTTTATGCCTGTGCCCACTGGTCCAGCGCTTCTTGCCGAGTGCAGCATGCTGCATTTGGACTGTCGCTCCCTGGAGGTGGAGTCCTGCTTATCTTACCCAGGGGAAAGATTTTGAACTTGCTGTGGAGCTTACGGCAAAGCCTAACTTGGCCTGTTCTTTCCGCAGGTACACTTACTCCAGTTCCACGGTACCAGGTACGCTGCAATTGACCCCTCCATGGTCAGTGCGGAGGAACTCGAAGTCCAGAAGGCCAAGCTCCAAGCCAGCAGTGAGCCAGAGCCGCAGCAATTGTAGTTCTTGGACTTGTAGCCTCACTTCGTCCAGAGGGTTGTACCATTTCTTTTGTTTCTTGCATTCTTCCTTTACAATTGCAGCTTTCCACGCTGTGTTTTCCATAGAACGTAAACTGGTTAGAACTAAGTCCTTAAACTAAACTGGACCAATTTCATTAAATGGAACGCAGTATGGACACTGGTCACATCCTTGTCATGAGCTAAATTGAGGTGACAATAGCTAAGAATGCAACTTGAGAAGACTCATTTAAAAAAGCTGAAACAAGCTTTTGCTACCAAAGTCTGTACACGACTGTGTTCTTAAAGAGAATAATCCTTTTTTAATATAAATAAATCCTCTATCCTCTGCATGGGTATATATCATGATCAAGTCATGGATGTCTGAAAGTTCATTTATAATTTGAATGTTTACTTTGGAAAATTATATTAAGTGCCAATAATGCTATTACTTTTCTTTATATACTGTTGCCAGTTAGTGACTTCATTTGAGATCAGAGCATTCTTTTTTTTTTTTTGTAAGATTGCATTGCTATCTAAACTTTTTGAATAAAAGTTAAGTTGGAAAAAGCTCCATTAAGGCTGTGCAGGAAAATTGCTCTGTCCCAGTAGCTGCACGGAGATGGCTACTACCTTGGGTGGCTTTAGAAGGGGTTGGAACAAATTAATGGGGGCGGCGGCTGCCAACAGCTATTGGTCCTGATGGCTGTAGACTTACCCTCATTAGGCCTGTGCACCCCAGTTGCTGGGGAGCATGGGCGGGAGGGGGCAGTGGCACTCCTGGCCTGCCAGGGAGTTCCTGTGAGCTGCCGGACAGGGTGCTGAACCAGCGGGGCTTTTTGTAGGTTCTTTGGTGCCAGCACTTCCATCGGCCCTGCGTTTTCTGTGTACCAGTTATTTCAGAAACTGATGTGATTTTGCTTCATTGGGGAAGAAAATGAACTACTTACAGGAAAAGTTGTTTATTTGAAAATCAGGTGCTCCAACACGGTTCAACAGTACAAAAGTTCATGACAAAGGTAAGAAAAGTATACCGCCGTTGGATACAAACAAGTCGCTGTTCTGTCCCTGTTGACTGAAATCCCCCTGTTGGTTTGAAGGTGAGTCGCCAACCTGTATAGCCTCCAAAGTTGGCGCACTTCCCTGCAGTGAATCTGTAACTCCCTATATGGTAAAGAAGAGGCCGGCCTTCTAGCTTATCTCCATGCGCATAGCTGAGGTGTATAAAACAAGTAGTCAGCATGGATTGCAAAAGTATTGGTCATAAATGGTTTGTCCTCCACACGGAAGCCTAAAGCAGCCCAGCCCTGCTAATCTGCACATGGACTGAGGGAGCACCTCCTCCACAAAATGCGGCACGTGACGTTCTCGTACCGAGACAGAGCCTGGCTCAGCACGGATGCTGTATCACATGTTGTGGGGAATATTCTGGCCAGCTGTATCTCCCTGTGACATCGGACAGGTGTGCCTGTATCTGAAAACAAGCAGGGAATACGCCCCTGGGATGGGTGTGCAGTGGCATCTTGTATTGCACATGCTTCGAGCCATTCAAGAGTTGCATTCAAGAGACGCAGGACAAGCCTGGAGGTCAGTCTGTACTTGAGTGCATGCTCTAACCTCCGAGAACTCTCTCTGCAGTAAGCCAAACTTTAATTGAAGGGACCTGGGAAGGACAGTGCAGAGCCTTGGGCACAGCCCAGCCAAGGCCAAGTCGCTAGCCGGCTCTGTCTCACTGGACAGAGTGGGGCTTGGATGTTTTTCCTTAGCTGGATTGTATTCCTGGTCGTTTTTGTGTGGGCTTTTTTTGGGGGTGGGTGGGACAAAGGGAGAAATTGAGTAAGCGAAGCATCCCACAGAGTGTGCACAAGGAGTATGTGGTTAGGGAAAGTGGCTTGGTATATAGGAGAAAGTATATCTTCATGACAGTTTTTTTTAAAATAAGCTATACTTAATAGGATGGAAACAAGTAACACTGGGAAAATAAACATGGAGTACTAGCACCTGATTGGCAAGAGATGAGCTTATGAAATGTCTTGTATAAATGCATCCTTGGATGGTAAAACTTGAGGTGCAATCATTTTCTATGAAAATCAAATGTTTTCTGTAGCTGTGCTTCCACAATGTATTTAGAAGAACAGAAAAGCTGCAGATTCTGTACTTTACAGTGATCTTTTCTAGTTTGGCCTTTATATTCGGCGAATATAAAGGCTTCGGCAAATGGGGCGGCATAGAAGTCTCCTAAATAAATAAATAAATAAATAAATAAATATTCTAACCACAGTTATTTAAGAATAAATTCTCTTTGATGGAATTTACTTGTAAGTAAACTTAAGAGTGCAGCTTTAGCTTCAGGCTTGGAAAATAAGACATATACATCTTTCTTAGTTGCCATGTTGAAGAAATAATAAATCAAGTATTTTCTTCTCCTTTTTTTCTTTAAGAATGCATTGTTGTAACAAGAAACAGCTGCTCTGCAACTTGCATTTACCTGACATTGAATAAATTATGCAATTTGGTCAGTGGAAAACGTTGCCACTTACTATGGCAAGAAGCCCTTAGAGGTCATAGAAATGTTTTGGCCAATAGTTAAAAATGCTTCAGTCCCCTTGATGCCAGTCCTGAGTAAAACTTTCAAAAGTTAACACACGCAGCAGCGTCTTCTTTTCCCTCTTGCGTTCACATCGCAGTACACCTCCTTGGAGACATAGATTCTGCGTTTGCCTGTTTCCTGATGCTTTCTGTTGAAAAAGAAGATGGTCCTGTACATTTCTCAAGAGCCACCCAGGTTAGACCAGGCTTCAGCAAAGGGTCTTTCCAAGAGCAGGTTTAAATTCTTGCAAGTCATGGCAACCCCCTGGCTTGGAATGGCTGCTGGCACATTTGCAATGCATCCATGGCTTAAACGAGCCCTGGTGGGACCTGGCCCAGTATCTGGGAAGGGGTGCCTACTTCTGTGCATGGGGGTGGGGTGCATGCAAGGGATCTGACTTCTGTGAGTAGGTACCTCTTTTCAGACACCCTGCTCGTTGCATGAATGTCAAAGGGCAGGAGCCGTGTGACATACGACATCCGGAATGCAACAGGCTTTTCCTGGTCGACTGAGGCTTCTCTTTGCTTAGATTGCCTATGTGGGGAGCTTAAGACAGCTTATATTAGGCCCCACAGTTCCAGCTGATTTGTCACAATATACCAAGTCCACTACTGCTAAAACCATGTCCAAAGCGAGTTACATTACTTGCAAGGAGATCATGTTTAAAAATAACATGGTACCTAGAAATAGGTTCTGGAGCTGAACAAATTAATGAAGAAATAATTCTCTTTCCTGGGTGCCTTTTAAATGCTATCAGTGTGGATTTATTTATTTATTAAAACATTTTTATGCCGCCCCATTCGCCGAAGCCTCGGGGCGGCTTACAACATTAAGTTAAAAAATATACAAACATTAAATTATAACATTAAATTAAAATGTTTGTAGAATACAAACATTAAGTTAAAATGTAAAAAATAACAATATAAAATACAAAATTTCCCAGGAAAGAAAGTTCCAAAGGACACAGAACTAGTCCTCAGGTGGAATGAGGAGCTGAAGGAAGGCCTAAGCAGGTAGAAGGCAAGTGTCAGGATCGTGGGAGTTCTCACATCTTCTGGGACCTGGCCGTTTAGGGTTTAATCAGTCACAAGTAGCACTAGTGATCCAGATTTGTTCCTACATTTTGGACCAACCGAAGAGTCCAAGGGTTTTTCCAAAGGCACACAGTAAGTCTTGCCACGATGTGAACCTGTGTCACTTTGGAAACATCACAGTCAGTGGGACTGAAGTGTGCCTCGATTTTAAAGGTGATCACATTTATATCCTGCCTTTTTCCTTGAGAGGAACCCAAGGCACCTTCCCTAGCTCCATTTTCTCCTCACACCAGTAGCCCTGGGAGCTAAGTTAGATAGACTAAACATCTCTGACTGGCCCAGTCCCCCAGGGAAGGTTGGGCCGTAATGGGGAGCAGAGCCCGGGCCCCAGTCCAGCACCCTCACCATCCCACTAGTTCGCACAGCAGATCTGTCAGCTTCCATTTATCCCACACTGGGCTAGATGGGCAACGTAACCGTCACAAACTACCTGGACAGTCGGCCTGTATATACAGGAGAAAGCTAATGTCCAAAGCGAGACGGGAGTCCAAGGAATTGCCTCACCTGCCAGATCGCGCCTCCCAATGCCGACCAGGCCTTCGTAGAGTCCTTTGACAGGGTTTTCGCCTGCCATGATCACACCATGGAGCCAGATCAGCAAGACCCTGTGGCCGTGCTCCCTGTAGCTTTTGCCACCTGAAAAATAAAAGCAGAATGAAATGTTGCTTTGTGGGGATGTGATAGTGGTTGGGGTTATGAGTGCATTGACGGGGATGACCAGCTGCTTTTAACGTTTTCAGCAACGAAAAATTAAGGAAAAAATACACCTCTTTGGACACGTGACCTTGGAATTGTTCCAGAAAAGTGGAAGAGAAAGATAGCTCTGACAGGTCGTCAGCTGTAGTTAACCTCCTTAAGTACTTTAATACTGAATAAATAATAACTTTTACATTGAGTAAATAGATGTATTGAATCTTCCAGTCAAATCAGAGTTTAGGCTAAATGACTTTTTTAGGCCACTGATTTTTATTTATTTTGTTTATTTAAAACATTTGTGTGCCACAGCACCTCTGGGTGATTCACAACACAAGATAAAACATGGATCGTTTGTTGAAATCTGTTTGGCCTTTTTTGTTTTTGTTTATCTCTAGCCAACCTTTGTATTCTATTTTAGCATTGTCGAAATCAGTACTGCATTATGAATGAGTTTTATCATACAGTGCTCAAACAGTCTACTATCTTTTCCTTAAAAGAATCTGTTAAAAAGGGCCCTGGGCCAGGCTGCGAAGTAGGATTCCTTTAATGGCACACTTTTAGGAAAAATCAGTCGACTGCACCAGTATTATGCAAATCCTGAGCCCAGAGCCATTGCTGGGTCAGCCTGTAAGGTCATCTGAACTGGCTGGGTGAAATGGCCTTGCTTTCCACCTTCAGAACAAGTCTCCGTAAGTGCGGGGCCAAGTCTAGGCACTGGCTCGTTTTTGCAGTTCTTCCCGTTTGCAGATGATCTGGTTAGAGATCATCAGTGCGAAACGGCGTGTGCCTCGGCCTCACCCGCCCACTGGTGTTCAATCGCTCTGATATGTCCCTCGGTGAATTTCCAGTAATGTGCTAGCTTCTTCCACTCGCTGGGTTTGAGGTATTTGGTGGCGAGCCGCCACAGGACCGAGCGGATGTGCTGAGTCTCCAGCCGGTGGTCCTGCCTGAAGGTTAAGTGCTTGGCTACCCAGGAGTCGGAGTCACTGTTCAAATTATCCTGTAAAAACATCAAGCAGTTTTAAGCCACAAAGAGAGAAAGGCCTTTGTGGTCCGAACTGCATCTGGGAAAGAGTGGGCCCCAGGCTGTGCGTGGGTTCTTTGCTGCCACAGCTCCACCCACACCCACTCCATGTGTCACGAACCACCTCCGAGACAACAATTCCCAACTCCACACCTTCACCTGTTTCTACCGGGCGAAAGGGAAGGCAGATTCAGATTTACTGGCGATACATGGGCAGTAGATCAGCAAGGATCTCTGACTTAGTCGTTTAACAGCAGCAACAAGCGAGTGACTCCTCCCCTCCCAGCACAACCTGAGGCATCTGGCTGAAATCAAGAAAGCCTGGAGTAGCCAGCAGTGGCCTTGTGTGTGCAGCTGCCAGAAGAAATCGCTGGCCTCACAAATCTCTACATCTAGCTGCCTTGCACCATGCGCCAGCTGGGGGGCCAAGGAGTTCTAGTGAAAGACAAGCGCAGAGGCCACGAAGCTGAAGGTTGCTCACCCCGCTCCAGCAGGCACTGCCTCTGTTGTGGCGGAGGTCTCCTGCGGCCCCACTCTTCTCTGGCCCGCCTTTGCGCATCTCCGGGCAGCCCCTCCGTCCTCAGACCTCTGCCACTTCACCACGGCCCCCCTCTCCACTCCTCTCAGTGGGAGGCATGTTCCAGGCCTCTTCCCAGATTGCTGTTTTACCCCTCCTTTCTTGAGCCCAACTGCCTGCAACCTTCCTTGTAACATTTACCTAGTCAATGTTTACCCTCTTATTTTCCCAACATTTTAACAGTTAATTGGTTTTATCCTTGTTTTTATCACCATTTATCAGATGCAGTGTGCTGTGTGTTGATAGTTGTATATGCTTGCTTTGCTTTTTGGTTTTTGTAAGCCATCCAGAGACTTTTAGTATTGGGACGGCATGAATGAATGAATGAATGAATGAATGAATGAATAGCACGTTCACACCATCGCTTCCACCCCATTCCCCCTTTCTGTCAACAGCACATTCCTCATCTCTACCCTCCACGTAAGGCTTTTCTGAATCAAACAGGCCTCTGCTTTGCAGCACCTGCCACTGACAACACTTACTGGGTTCACACAGCTTCGCAAGCCAGTGTGGCTTATAAGCCACAATGGGTAGGTGTGTTATCTGAACCCACAAGCATCCCAAACAACCCCAGGGATTCTGCTGCAACGACTGCTTTCCATTCCTCCCCAAGATTTTTTAAATTTAAAAAATGGCAGTGGGGCACGATGTTCCAGCTGGGCGAGAGCAGCAGCTACAGAGACAGTGGCCCTGGAAATGCCAGGCAAGCATTGTTGGTGAATACTGTGTGATGGCTCGCCTTTCTGAGTAAGTCGGAGGTGCAGGTACCTTTTCCCACTTGTAAAACCGATCGGCTTTGATGATCATATCGGCTAAGTTGATGTGGTTCCCACGGGCAGCAATATCTAGGGATGTTTTTCCTTGCTGTAACCAAAAAGAGAAGGAAATAAACACTATGATCATGGAAGCAAAATAAAATTGAAAAGACAAGTGTTTATCTCAGGTTATCTTTCCAGTTTCCTCTAATCTAGCCCTGATCCTCTCCCCTCCCAAATGTAACAAATAAATACATCCCGATCCATCCCTTCCGGTGGCCATCGCCCTCCAAGCCCGCCCTCCTCCATCGACCCCACTCTTCTGCTCCACCTTTCCTCCCTTGCCAGCCGAGAGGCTTGGAGCTGCCTCGCAGGACGCCTGCACGAGGCCCCCTCGGACATCCTTCGGGGGCTCTCAAAAGCCCCCTCTTCTACAAAGCCTCTGCCATAACCCCTTGCTCCTGTTCCCTCCTGCAAGCGAGACTGAGTGCATGCAAGGCAAGCACCCGGCCCTCACTTCCCCGATCCGCCCCTTCGTCCGTGTCCCCCAAATGCAGCCTAAGCTCTTGAATCCTGCGGATCACCAGGCACTCTGATGTGTCCACCGACGCCGATACGGAGCGGAGCAAGCCGTGGCATCTGCACGGAAGGGGCCGTCACAAATGGCACCATCAAAACTTCTCCACCACCTCCTCCCCTTCCAACACCACCGAGTCAGTCCAGATATTTGGGGACAGCCAAGAGTCCTGCCCAATTGAGTGATGAGCCAATCTGAGTCCGTGAACCGGGACTTCCTGTCTGTTTTGTTAATCACCTCTATCCTGCTTAAAGACGAGAGGATGGATCCAGACTTCTGGAACTTCCCAGTTATACCTATCCACCCATTAAGGTCTAGGCAAGAGGTCCTTCTAAAAGAGCTGCCCCTTAAGAAGATAAAGGGTCAGTAAGTAAAAGGAGGGCCTTCTCAGTGACGACCCCTTGTGGAACAGGCTCCCCAAAAAAGTTGTCCTGGTGCCAATCTTGTGTTTATTAATCTTGTGCCAGGCAAAGACATTTCTTTTTTCTGAATATTTTCAAGGACAGCCTTGAATTTGTTAGTGCTTACTGGTATCACTGTGTGATCTCCTTTAATTGTGATTTTATTTGATTTTATTGTAGTATTATTTAGTAGTATTTAACTGTAAGCTGCCTAGAGAATCCATCTGGATTAGTGGGTGGCATACACATGCAAAAATAAATAAATGAATAACCACACTTGCTTAGCTCTTGGTGACGAACTCTGCTGGCTCTGTTTGCCTGCTCTGAATCACGGAAACCCCCCTGCAGACACCCACGTGCCCCCTTATTCCAGACACCTCTCCTTGTGGCTGGCAGGAAGGGGAGGCAGAAAACCAGGTCAAGTCTCCTGCTAGAAGTTCTTCCCTGGCTGGATGTCAGAAACTTGCCTTGTCCGTCAGTTTCAAGTTTACACCGGCGATTAGGATCATCTCAGCAATTTCTTGTCTCCCATGTTCGGCAGCGATATGGAGAGGACTCTGCTGTCTCTGGGCACAAACAGTGGAGGTTAAGCTAGTTGGAACAAGTCGAGGGAAGGGCCGATTGCACAATGGGAGAGAAGCCTTGGCTTGCAGAATCCGCTCGTTTCTTTCACTGGAACTCCAGGACCCACCGGCTGAGACCACACAAAGAGGCACGTGCCTATTACACAGGCCTTAGCACCAGAACGGAATGGGGCTCGTGGTCCTTCCCGTGCTCCAAGGCGGAATCTTGTTCCTGGCAGTTTTACTTTTCCTAGGATTACTACCCAGGAGCGCGTATCTCCCTTTGACCCAACTTCTCATTTCATTAAACCATCTATAGCACATAATCCAAGATTTGTCTTGAAATTCCTTTAGTAAGGCATTCTTTCAGAGACTTTTAAATCCTCTTACAAGGCCCTTAGCAATGTAAAATGCCTGCATGGATTGCACTGTATCTCTAATAATTAGCCATTGGTGGTATGTATTAAATTCTGAGAACCCCAGTGAAACTCCTTACGTTATCAAGGATGTCCAAGTCACATTCGGCATCGATTAGGAGCCTAACGAGGGCTGGATGGTTCTGTAGCACCGCGATGTGCATAGCTGAGGCGTTTTGCTGTGGAAAGAAGCATCATTGTTGTGCAGAGAACCGAAAGGGCAGGTCGGCTTCCGTACTGCTACCATGGAAGCCGTCTCTGCATGCAAAGATGCTTCCAAGGTGAGGTTTTCATCACACCCCTGCCCTGACTCGTGGGATTTGGAAAGAAGAGTTAGACCATGGGTACCAGAAAGGGGCATGCTTTAGGGCTGAGAGCAGAGGCAGAGAGCGGTCAACAAAGGGACAGATGGCAGGTGTTCATCTTTCCCACCCCTTGGTCTCCTCCTCGCTCTTAGGCCACGATCTTGCCCAGCCTTTGACACAGAGGGTGCCACGAATGGGCTGCTGCCGCCTTCCGCATGCAAAGCCAGCTCCCTGCCACTGCGTTCGAGGCCTTCCCGGTCCCTGTAGCCCATTCATATTCCCCCCAGCCCTGCTTTCATCTCTCGTGGAATGTGAGATGCACGTGCATTTCCCCTGAGGTCTCCCATCCAGGCACCAGCCCAACTTGAACCTGTTTAGCTTCAGAAATGTGCCTGCCTCGTGTGCCATTGGGCCCTGTGGTTATTTGTGGGAAGGGAGCTGGGGTTTCACTTTCTGGTGTGCACGAAGCAGCCAGAGCTTTGGCTGCAGGGCCCTGCAGACGTATTCAGCTGCGAGGAAGACGGCAAGAGGAGCGGCAGCAAGGAAGTGCCCGACACACGGACACGCTCTCCCTTCCCTCCAGAGGCGCAAGGCACGGCCTGTCGAAGGGAGACACTTACGAAATTCAGGGCGTCTGTCTGGACTCCCGCGGCAATGAGCATTCTGGCCGCGTCCTCGAAGCCATTCAGCGCGGCGTAATGAAGACAAGTCATCTTTTTCTGGGCAAGAGACACATTGCAAGACGCCTTGAAGCACCCGGCCAAATCAGTGCCCCGTGGCTGCTCGACCTCCTCCTGGCCACCCCGTTTCTCAGCTGAGGTGGAGATCACCTTCCGGCGGGACCGGCTCACCTGGGTTTGGGCACGGACATCGCAGCCGGCCTCGAGCAGCAGCCTCAGGCATCCGTGGTGGCCTCCCTCGGCAGCCAGGTGCAGCGCAGTCAGCCCCTCCTGGCAAGGGAGCGGGTCATGAGCACCCCTGCTGTGCTCTGGGGGGCAGTTGTCACAGGCAGGAGAGGCCCGTCCACCTGCAGACAGGCGGATGCTCCGGGACCGTCTGATCCTCCCCTCCCTGCGCCATTTTCTTTTTGTCTCGCGTACATCTTCCACAATGCAAGTCCAGTGCTTAGAACGTTTTAGGCATTTTGCAAGTCTTGGATAGTCATCACTCTCCGGGCAAGGGAACCCATCAGCCCCAGCCAATATGCCCATGGTCAGGAATGACGGGAGATACAACCCAACAATATATGGAAGGCTGAAGATTCCCTGTCCCTGTTCTCGGCTTAGTGTAGTTCTGAGAGGGTTGGACAGGGATGCAGAATACCAAGATTCTAGTCCTCACATGGCATCGAAGTCCTCTCTTTACTGGGTGACTGACAGCCCGACCCACCTCGCAGGGTTGTTGTTCTGAACATAAAGTGGAGGAGCATTCTTGCAAGCCGCCTTGAGTTCCTTGCAAAGAGTATAAGCATCATGTAATGCTATTATTAATGAAGCTCCACAGCATTTAAACTAACAATCACAGGATTGTTGTGAGGATACGGTCAGGGGTGGATTAGGAATGATTATGAGCCCGTGTGCTCTTTGGCGGAAAAGTGGGCCATGTCTGTAACAAATGTGGATTAGAGGCAAGACTGTGTACTTCTCATGGGTGCTGCTACCAAACTGAGCATTTATTTTTTAATGTTAAAACCACATGTTTTAATTGGGTTTTATTGTTAGTTGAAATTTTAGGATGCTGTGCTTTATTTTACATTTTGTATTGTTAAACCATCCTGAGTCTTTGGTAAGGGAAGGTATGGAAAAGTTTTAAACAAACATTTTATATAAAAATATTTAAAAAGAAGCCAAAGCCCTGTGGATTTTATTATCTAAACTGTGATGGTGGAATATACAAGATTAAGTAGAAGAATGCTATAGAAAAGTTTTAAATAAATAAATAATATTTTATACAAAAAAGAAGCCAAGGCCCTGTGGATCTTATCATGTGATGGCGTGATATACAAGATGAAGCAGAAGGAAAGGAAAAGCAAGGTATCAAACAACGCACAGAAGAATAAAAAATTACATGAGATGGATATGGCTGCACATACTTGGGGCTTCGCTGCAACCGAGGCAAGACCGTAAACAGGGAAACTAAAAGGTGGGTTTGGAGTAATGATGGAGCAGCTCTCCTGATCAGCTCAAAAAAGATCCGGCGAGACGGGAGCGCCACAGCACTCCGCCGCCAGGCAGCCCCCCGGGTGGCTGAAGCAGTGCGTGGATGGCTTCCACCCCCTTTCCGGGGCGCCAAGGTGGTGGCCGACGCGACCTGCCACGGGCTGTGCGCCGGAGCCCTCCTTTGGCCTGCCCCGAATCTCTCCCCAGTCGCTTCGTGGGATGACCCCTCCGCCACGGGAGGAGAGCAGCCCCCTCCGCGTGTCTCCCACCCCACTTCCCCCGCCCCATTTCTCACAAGCGCCCTTCGGGAGCCGGGGCCCAGGGCTCCGCAGAGGGGACGCGGGGAGTCCGGAGCCGTTGCATGCGGGGGTCTTGCACGGCAAGGGGAACGGGCCCACGTGGTGACCTGCCCTGGCCATTCGGTGGCTGAAGTCATTCTTCCCCAGCCCAAATGGGAATGATGGACACTGTAGTCCAACACATCTAGAGGACGCCAGGTGGGAGAAGGCAGGCTTACATTGTTAAAAAGCTGGGCCTGTGCTTGCAGTGGGTGGTCGCAAGAGGAGACTCCTCCTTCGGACGTCATTTACTCACCCTGTTCTTCTCATCAAGGCTCATGCCAGCTTCTATAAGCTTCTGCAGCACCTCTGCATGCCCGTTCTTGGCAGCTAAATGCATTGCCGTGTTCTTGTCCTGCAAATCAATGCAAGATGTACCAAGGTGAGAAGAAAGGAGAACAAACCTTGGGGGGACCGGGGGGGGGGTCTTTCTAAAGCACTAAGAAACTGCGGGCCAGTCTGCTGAACCCTCTGCTGACAGTGGGATCAGCACAACCTAACCATCTGGAAAAGAGTGCTTACAAAAGCAAGGGCTTGACCATGGCCTCAGCAATGAGGTGCGAATTGCATATGCCGCATTTGCATTTCGACCTCCCGCTCCTCAACTGAGTGAAAACTGACATATGCTCACAAGTGGGAGAGGTCTAAGCAGGTCTGCAAAATGTTGGCTAAGTTATTCATCAGTCCAGGAGCTGTTCAGCTCAGAGCCGTTATCTTTTCATGTGAAACAGAAGCACAGAGAGTGAACAATACTTTCTTTCTGTAACTGGCAAACAACTGTTCACATTCTCACCCACAAGACTTTCAGCTGTACCTCACTGACTTAGAAATAGCAAAGGCACAGTAATAAATATACATACTTGCTAGAAAGTCAGTGCGGTTGCACACCGTCTCTGTAGCTTTTATATGCTGTGTTCTGGTGCATTGTTGATTCCCATGACTTACGAGCAATTGCATTATTTTACGGAAGCTCTAGATCCAGACCTATTTTTTTTTAAAAAACTACGAATCATATTATGCTTATTACATGGCGCTGGGTATTTACTCGTGTGGGTTCCCTGGGGAACATTCCCCCTTGATCTCCGATTAGTGCTGCTATTCTTTCCACCGACAGCGGGATTAAGAGGGACGGGTGCAGCAGAGCCTTGAACACGGCATGCTCGACGCCAGTCCCTTGACCCACCTTGTCCTTGATGCTGCATTTGCAGCCAGCCAAAATCAGGAACTTCACCACCTCCAGCTGTCCATTCTCTGCAGCCAAATGAAATGCAGTTCTCTCCATCTTTAAAGAGAGAAAGAGTAAATGGGCTAAACCGTTGTTATATTTCTAGCCTGCCTTTTTTCCTCTCAAGGAACACAAGACGGCTTAGATCATTCTCCTCCTCTTGCTCCCAATTTTATCCCCACAACAACCCTGCAAGGTAGGTTGGACTAGGAGCCTGTGACTGGTCCAGTCACCAAGCGAGCTCCATGGCTGGGAAGGGACTGGGACCTGGATTGCCCATCGGCCCGTCCTGTACTCTAAGACACACCTTGCTTGGTGCCCGCTCCCTGCCTGATTTTAATTTCTTAAGATATTTTAATGAAAAAATTGACTGGGAGGCTGGTATGTTACAAAGTGAAGGGTGGTCCTCTATGGTCATGTTTATTTGGGTTCTTAAGGGTGGTCTGGCCTTTTGGCACTCAGACCCTTCCTCTGCCTTGATTAGATTCCTGGTAAAGTTACTTTCCTTTTAGTCTCACGACATACCTTCTGAGAAATGCATGTTTTGCGACCAGCCATGCTCAAAAGGGCAGCCATTTTGTGAATGGACAAGCCCTCCATGGCAGTTATTTTGTGGGAGTGCCCACAGCACGCCTCCAAATGCTCGATGTGTCCTCAGGCCCCAAATGCTGGGGATGCTGGTTCTAGGTACGCTCTCATGCCTTCAGCTTCCTTGGGGCAAGATGTGATGCAGCTGCCAAAAGGGCAAATGCTATTTTGGGATGCACTAACAGAAGTGTAACTTCCAAATCACAAGAAGTAGCACTTCCCCTATGCTCCTCACTAGGCAGACCTCACCTGGAATACTGTGTCCCGTTCTGGACACCAAGGTTTGAGAGAAGCAGGAAAATGAGAAAGGGTCCAGCAGAGGGCAACAGAAATGATCCAGGGTTTGGAAACACTGCCCTGTGAGGAGAGGCTGAGAGAACTGGGCATGTTCAGCCTTGAGGAGGGAAGGCTGAGGGGGGACATGATGTCCCTCTAGAAGTCCCTCAAAGGCTGCCACAAAGAGGAAGGCCAAGGTCTCTTCTCACTGATTCCAGAGTGCAGGACACGGAATAGTCAATTCAAGCTGCGACAACCCAGAGTCAGGCTGGACATCAGGAAAAGCTTCCCCACGGTCAGAGCGATACGGCAGTGGGACCCGCTGCCTGGAGAGGTGGGGGGCTCTCCCACCCTGGAGACATTCAAGGTGAAACTGGGCAGCCCTCTGAGTGGGAGGGTGTAATGTGGTGTCCTGCACCAGCAGGGGGTGGACTCGATGGCCTTCAGGGTCCCTCCCGACTCTCCTATTCTAGGATTCTATGCTTCGAAGATCAATAGGAAGGGCAGGGTCACTGCAGAAATCTTCCTAAACATCTCCCTGATGAACTCCAGGCCTGCTGGGTGGGTGGCCTGGCGAACCCGCCCCCATGGCACGGGAGGCATTGTGCCCACCTTGTCTTTCTTATCCAGCCGCACATCCTCTAGGTCTTCTATGAGAAACTCGATCACGTTGATGTGACCTCTCTGGGCCGCACAGTGCAAGAGGCCGCGCCCATTCTGGAAAAGAAAGGGGTCCTGTGAGTTTAGCATAGGGTGGGCGGACGTCAGTTTCGCAGGCAGCAGCGTCTTTGTCTTCATCTTAAGCGAAAACTGTTTGGAGCCCTGTACGAACCTCGTGCACTGTATAGGCAAGGCTATGGTTTTCCAGGTGTAGCGTATGGCTGTGAGAGTTGGACCAGAAGGAAGGCTGAGCGCCGAAGGATTGACACTTTCGAAGTGTTGGAGAAGGCTCCTGAGTTCCTTGGACTGCAAAGAGCTCAAATCAGTCAGTCCTAAAGGAAATCAACCTTGACTTTCTTTAAAAGGACAGATACTGAAGCTGAAGCTCAAATACTTTGGGCACCTAATGAGAAGGAAGGACTCGCTGGAGAAGAGTTGTCCATAGGGTCATGAGGAGTCAGGCACAACTGTGTGACTGAACAACAACAAACCTTGTGTACTTCGAATTAAATGATTCTCATTCCAGGAAGTTGCTTTGAGGAGCAGCCTGGAACGAAGCTCACAGTCCTGCAAAACAGCCAGTCCTGGTTGCCTGTCATCCCAGCATGCTTTCCTCATTTCAGCAGCATAATTTAGGGCAAGGGCCATCATTCCCTTGCTCAAGGGCCATCATTCCCTTGAATCGGGCCTCAGAAAACCTTGCGGACGTTCTGCACATCACCCAGTGAATCCATCAGTAGATTCTTGTCAACCCTGTGCCCAGCCCTGGTTTCCTCATGGACAAGAAACCTCTTGGGCTCACTGCAGGGCAGAATAGCAGTCAGCAATTGGCCCTGGGGCAAAGGCAGCCCCTTGAATGGCACTGACTTAAAGATGAGAATGCGGAGCATCTATGCAACTAGGTAACGGCAAGAGGTGGGGCTGCAAACATGGATCCCTTGCCAAGGGACTCGTCTCCTCCCTGTGGAAGCCACGGCCAGGCTGGGTCACGGCTTGCCTCTCTCGGGGCAACACCCTTCCTCCCCAGTCCGCCAGAAAGGGGCCAGCTGCTGCGGTCTGGATCCTGGCGCAACCGCATTCCAGAGCCGATCGAGTGGGTTCAGCTGCTCTCTGCAGGACTCGCACAAATGTCCTCCTGCTTCCTGCAGCCGCCTGGGCCGATCTGAGTGCGGGAAACCCCTCCTGAAGGAAGCGCCTGTCCCGTTCACACCTCTTTTACGCCCGCCTTTGAAGGGTGTTGCCCATCCAAACAAGGCAGACTTGCACACCCAGCTGTGGGTGCTTGTTGTGCAAGGGTGACGGGCACACCCACGAGCAAGCACGCTGCTCAGCAGGAAGCGCTGTGCATCCGCACTGCCGGGCTGCTTCCGCATGCCTGGGCCACGCGTCACCCCCGGGCGGCTCCTGCCAACGCCGAGACGGTTTTGCGCACGTGCCTGCGGGCTTGGCGTGCCGCGGTGAACGCTGGTGTGCGGGGGAACCTTTGCCGAGCGCGTAGCTGCCTGCCAGTGCCATCCACATTGCTATCCCAGAAGCTCCCTAGGCCCTGACCAGTGTGGCGTTGGGCCTGGGCCTAGGCCAGGCCTTTGGCGGGGCTCTACACAGGCAGGTTAAATGGAGATATGCAAGAATGGAGGCACTGGCCCACTCACACCGTTGGTCCAGCTGGTTCAGGACTGTCTGTAGCGGGGCGACTGCCCCAGATGTTTTGGAACACAAGCCCCTCAGCCCAGCTGTCAGGCGTGCTGGCTGGGCTGATGGGAGTTTTAGTTGCAAATACCGGGAGGGTGCCAGCTCTCCTGCCCTCGGTTTACACAGATTGGTAGCGGCACTCTATGCGTCCGGGCAGGGTGAGGGTGGCCTCGGGGACTGCCATCAAAGGGGGTGGGATGTTCTTTTCAAGAAGCATTCCCCAAGGGCCTTGTGCACAACTGGGGGCACAAACGAGGGCACGCGCTCGCACGAAATCTGGCTGTGCTGATGAATCTGTCCAGAGCAGGGGTCCTCAAACTCCTTCTCCAAGGCGCCAGCTGAAAGCCGCTGGTGCTGGGCGTGGGCCAGAAAGGCGGTGCCGGTGGGGTGTGTGGGCCAGCGCTGAGGCGGGGGCGGGCACGCAGTGAGGGGAGGGGAGGGGAGGGGAGGTGGGGAGGCACGCGCACAGCAAGGGGCGGCGAGGCGCAGGCGGGGGCAGCACGTGCCTCAAGGCGGGTGCACGAGATCGTTTTCTCCAGGCGAGCGAACCGCTGCCTCCCCGCGCACGGGGTGAGGTGGGTGGCGGCGGGCGCGCATGTGGGCATGTGCGCGGCAGGTCCAAATGCGCATGGTGGGCTGGAGCTGGTCCCCAGGCCATAGTTTGAGGACCCCTGATCTAGAGGCACACACAGAAAGGCCTGTAACAGAAACAGAAATATGGGCGTCTCTTTGGCACCCCACGGTCCCTGCTCTGCCTACGATCCGACGGGGGGCTGGTTGCACAGCACGAGCAGACGCGGGACTGGAGGAGACCCGGTGTGGTCCAGCAGGCCCTCCTGGCCCCATTCACAGACTATTGGGCGGTGTCTGGACAACAGCGACCTCCACCGGTGGCCTTCCGTCTTCCGCACGGCCGCTTCCTAGCACAGCCGCACGTGAACTTTGGACTGAGTGCATCAGGAGCCGGAGCCAAGTCACCCACCTCCACCCTGCATTCCAAGGACTTCGCTCACAAAGGGAGCCAGCCGGACACGCAGCGAAGGGCTGTGGCAGGCCAAAGCCAGCAGGACTCTGAGCTGCTAAACCCGGGAGTCTGAGGACAGGGGCGTACCTTGTTCACGCAGTTGGTTTTGGCACCGGCGTTGACGAGGATCTGAACGATGCGCAGGTGGCCGAACCAAGCCGACAAGAGCAGCGCGTTCATCCCAAACTGGGAAGGCAAGAGACAGAAGGGAGAGCGTGTGGCAGCCAGTGCCCAGCCTCACGGGCCCCAGACGTTGGGGAGGCATTCTCCTGGGCGGGGGTAGGATGTCCCTCTGGACCGTGGGCACACGTGGCAGTTTTGAGGTGGGCGCCACCATGAAATACCTGCCATGGGAGTCAACTGCCCAAAATAAAGCGTGCAAAGCAGCACTGGGGTCCGAGCCACTATGCGATAAATGCCCTCCAAGCTGCAGTCTTTGGCACTAAAGGAGCTCATTTTGCAGCAATCCTCGGGGCTGGGACAAAAATAAGCTGCTTGAGAAAGGGTGCGGGGGCAGCTTGGCAGGCAGCGAGAATGGCATCGCCTCCCCCACTCTAGGGAGGAGGAGCGGCTCAGGAAGTATGGACCCCCGGCTTCATTTTACGGTACTTCCAGGGCGGCTCACAATGTTAAAAGAATAAAGACAGGGCAATCTTCAATGTCAACAAAACATGCATAAACAAAACAGTTACACAGCAGGGTAAAAACAGTTGCATTGGAGATCTAAATGTACTGGGGAATAAAAGAAAGAGCTGTCTGAGGCCCTGAGGTGGGCAGGCCTCTCTGGGCAGCCAGGTTGGAAGCTGGGGTGCCACAGCAGAGAAGGCCCTGGACACCCGGTATGCAGATTCTGCTCTCCCGTGGCTTACATTATCCTCATCGTTCACGGCGGCATCGTGTGCCAGGAGGAGCCGCACCGCCTGCACGTGCCCGGCTCCCGCGGCCCAGTGGAGAGCGGTCCGGTCTAGCTGGAAAGGAAGGAAGGGAGGGAGGGATTAAGCAGGGAAAGGGGAGGTGAGCAGGCCTCCTCCAGGTCCTGGCGTGGGGCAACTGCTCAGCCAGAGAAGTGGTCTGCAGGGACACTTGCTGTGAGAGCACCAAGGTGAGCTCCCTTTGCTTCCACGACCCTCTGAAACATGCTTCGGGCAGCCGTCTGCCAAGGGGCAGGGCTGGCATAACCAGGAACATCAGAACAGCCCCGCTAACTCAGACCACTCGCTTATTCCCCATGACTTGTCATCTCAGTTGGGTTCAGACGACACGATAACCCACACTTGGACAGCCCGTGGCAACCCACACGCAACCCACATTCAGCTGCTGAACTAGAGGTATGGTGTTGCCTGAGCCCAGTCAAAATGCACTCACATTGTTCTTGGCTTTGACGTCCACGCCTCTCTCGATTAGCTCAGCCATGCGCGCCGTGTCATTTCGTCTGGCTGCATCATGGAACTCCTTTTCCGAAAGAAGCACTGGGAGGAGGAAGAGAACATGGCAGCGCATTAATGCCGGTGTGCCAAACAGCTAATTTCGCACACTTCTACCGTGTCGCTCCTTGGTTTTAGTTTTGCGTCATCATTTTTGTTTGATCCTTTTCTGTGCCTTTTCCGACTGTACAGGGGTGCGCGAAGAAGCTTCGGCATGGATGGGGTTGCACAGAGACAGCCTGGAGTTACTTCCATGCCTGTTGTAGATGAAAAGCTTGGACTGGGTGTGTGCAAAACACCCATTTCTGAGCCTGCGGGCGGCACTGAAACGGCAGCAGGTGCCAGTGCTAGCCGTTCCCTTGCGATGCCCACGCCGTCTCCATGCAATCTGGGCTCAGGCGGAGAGCACAGCTTGTTCGGAACATCTCTGCTGCCAGGAGAAAACGGATTTTTGCACTCCGAAGGATACAGCCTGCAATCTGTTTCCAAAACAATGTTACTGAGGGACTGGATGTCTGCGTACGTTCTCTTCCTTCAGCCTGCATGCCAGGAAGCAATGTTCTGCCAGCAGCCATACCTCTTTTCTGGGCAGATCCAGACAGTCAGCACACTGGGAGGTAAAGCTCCAAGAGCGATATTAGCAGAAAGACACCGTAAAGTCAGGAGAGGTACAGGCAGAGCCAACGCTTCCATCTTCCACTTTTGGAAACCCTTCCAAGAAATGAGAGTAGATGGCCGGCACTCAGCACTCGTGGCAGCCAGGTCGGCCTCGCTTGGGAAGGTCTTGCCGGGAATGAAAGGGGCACATTCCCAGGTCAGGCAGATGAGGAGGAAGAGGTGGGAACCGGCACCTTCGGATGGGAGAAGCCGAGGGGTTCTTCTCCAGGTGTTCAGGTGGGTTAGGCTGAGGGTGAGCGACTGGTCCAAAGTCACCCAGTGAGCTTCATGGCTGCGTGCGAACTGGAACCCGGATCTCCCGGCTCCCCAGTCTAACCACTACATCATACTGGTTCATACTGTGATCCGCCTTAACCTGCCATGAAAGCTGGCGTGCCCATTTGTTGCATTAAAAGCACTCCAAACCAAGAAATGAAAAGCTGGGCCAGTGGGGAGCGTGGCCAGGCTGGCCAGGGGTAGAGACCCCAGGCTATCGCTGCTTCCTGTTTATTGGTAGAGCATTATTTCCACAACTGACACCTTCGGAGGGAAATACTTATATAGCGTCATGAACTTTGTCTAGCATAAACAGCACTGGCCATAAAGATAATCACGTGGAATGATAAAGCAGGGATCTGAGTAGATTCACATAGCAGAACAGGTTTTTTTCTACTTTTACTTCCTGGACAAGATTACTGTGAAGGTTTTGTTTTTAAACCAGCTGCAGGGCTGGTAGAAATTCAGTCAATGGGACTGAATTTCTACAATTTCAATCCATGGGATTTAAATTCACATTGACAGAATTTCTAAAGCAGACAGGGTAAGGGCAGAGAGGAATTAAAGAGAGGGGGAAAACACTCACTTGTATGTCTTTCACACAAGAGATTTATACTCTGCTTTTCCTCTTCAAAAAAGGAGTGGTTCAAAGTGATGCACAAAATACCACAAGCATAAAACCAGGAATACTCCAAGCAGAATCAGGAACCTTCTGATTTTATTTGGATCCCAGAGATTTTCACATACAGTGAAAATGTGAGCTAGTCTTGCCTGATTTGAGTGTTCTCGTGAATACATCCTTCCCCACCAATGCCTAAACATATTGCAGTGCTCTGTGTAGCTAAAGACCAAGCCAGCCAAAATGATAATGGCACATACACATTTACGTATTTGATATTTGCTATTTAAATGGTAGTTGTGGGGCAGTGTGTGCATGTGTGTAAATCTACACAGACTTAGAGCAGAGCCATTAAAATCAATGGGACTTCTTAGCCACAGCTAACTTAGGTTCCACTGAAGTCAAGGGATCTAGCCAGATGATGCCTAGATCAGAATGGACAGCCAGGGCTGGGACTGCAGCCTGCCAGGAGTGGGGGGAGGGAGATTACCCCCCCCCCCTTTTCATGGCCCTGATGAGAATCTGAAAATGGTGAATTGCTTCAGAGGGAGGAAAGGGGTCAATCCCCCTGCCCACCCAGGAACTACTTCTTTTTTGCTTCATATTGTTTTGTTTAGTTGCTAAGTTGTGTTCGACTCTTCACAACCCCATGGACAGCATTTCCCCCAGGCTCTCCTGTCCTCCTCGGAGTCCCCCCAAGCCCACCCTCACCGCCCCAGTGACCCCATCCAGCCACCTCATCCTCTGCCGCCCCCTTCTCCTTTTGCCTTCCATCATTCCCAGCATCAGGGGCTTCTCTAGTGAGTCCTTCCTTCTCGTTAGGTGGCCAAAGTATTTGAGCTTCATCTTCAGGATCTGACTTTCAAAAAGTACCACTTCACTGCCATTCTAATACCCAGCATCAAATGCAGCACACATCCAGGTGGAATCCGATGCAGGTCCAGGCTGGAAAAAGTCCTGCAGCTGGGAACGTCTGCAGCCAGCCTGCCACGTGGTCCAAAGAGGCATGAGACTGTACCCTCAGCGGTTCATCTACCTGGACCCAAACTTGTTGGGTGAGTAGATTCACTCCCTAGTCCTGAATCTGTGTAAGAGCCCAGCAAAGCTCCACATTCTCAGAGTACAAGTTCAAAACGAAAGGAGAAAGCTGTGGAAATCAAAATTCGGGCTCAAAGAGTGTGCAAAGTTGTCCTGCACCCTGAGAAGGAGGCCTGAGATGCACCATCTTTTGCCATTGAGTCACCCTGGTGAAGTCCAAAGCCAGGTGGGCTTTCCAGGTGTTTTCTGGGAGCTGAAATCCCAACACCTGGAGGGTTGCTTTCTGCTCACCTCTGCCATCATTGCAGATGCAGATGCCCTCCAGACCCCCCCCCCCCCCAACCCAAGGCTCTCAGTATTCCTGAGCATTCCCCGTGCTGAAGGAAATCGAGGTGAAGCTGGGAACACCTGGAAGCTGCTCCCTGCAGACACTTGTTGGACTGGTGCGCCCTCACTGCCTGCGGGCGGCGGGGGAAGCTTCCAGCTACTTTCCTGGCGGTGGAACGAGCGAGGGGCGTCGGGGGGAGACCCGGGGCCAGCCTAGAAGCCCGCGAGGTGGCCGAAGAGTGGGGCGGGGGCAAAAACTTTCAGAGACATCGCTGCGAAGTGTGCGTGAACTGTCTGTAAAAAAATTTCCCCCTCAGAACAAAACTAAGGGGCAGAGAAACATGAGGGGGGCGCAGGTCCCCGACCCTCCCTCCCTCCTGGCCTGGCCTGGCCTGCAGCCCCTCCCCAACGCTTTCGCCTGCGCGCTGCTCGCTCTTCGCAACGCGCATACACCCCTCGCCCCCACGGGAAGCCTCGGGCACGAGCGAGGCTCCCGGCGAAGCCGAGGGAAGCCCCGATCTGCCCACGCGCACACCGCGGACTGGAAGCGCCTCGGGGCAGACTTGGCAGGCGCCGGGAACGCGCCCCAGCGCAGCTCCCGGGGGGGGGGGGTCTTCCCACCCCTCCCTGTCCTCCGTGGGCGGGCTCCCCCCTCTTACGCGTATCGTCCTCGGAAGCCAGGTCGTCCTCCATGCTCTCCGCCGCCTCTCACCGACGGAGCATCTTTGCCGGGACGGGGCGGTGACCCGAACAGGCAGGCAGGCAGGCAGGCAGGCTGCGGCGGGGAGCGTGCCCAGTCACCCCACCATCGCCTGCTCCGCCGCCGCCGCGTTTTCCCTCCGCCCTCCTCCTCCTCCTCCTCCTCTTCCAGGCCGGGCTTGTGGGAAATTTGCTAAAAATAGCCTCGGAGCCATTGCCCAGCACCGCGCCCGCTTGGAGACCCCGCCGCGTTTGCGTAAGGGCGCAGCTGCGCACACGCCGCCGCCTGGAGGGGCACCGGCTGCGGGCAGGACGCGGGGCTCCAAACGCGGGGCGGGGGGCGAGGCTCCGCACCGGGGGCGATCCGGGGCTGTCGGGGGTCCGCCGTGTCGCGAGGCGCTTCCCCGGGCGCGTGGCACACGGAGATGGCCGCGGATACCCAGGTGGGACACAAAACCCCAAGGAGGCTGCGGGGAAACGCGGAGGAAGTTCCGGGAGCCAGCGCGACCTCAGCAGCCGAAATCCACCCGCTGGGCTCGAGAAGACCTTGCTGAACCGGGCCGTGGGAACGGCGGGGGTGTGGGGGGAGCGGCGCGAGGAAGGGTGGCCGCGATTGCGTCCGCAGAACTGCATTTCTGCAGCCTGGGGGTTGGGGGGGGCGCCCCCGAGCACGCCCTGGCCTCCCTCCCTGCTGCCTCTGTCGGTGTAATCGTTCCCACTGGGGGTGCCCGTGAAGCCTAGTGGTTAGCATGCTGGACTGGGAAGGGCCACGTTCTAGTCCCCACGCGGCCGTGAAGCTGGGGGGGGGGTGGTAACTTGGAGCCAGTTGCGGACTCTCAGCATGACCTACCCCGCAGGGCAGTTCTGAAGGTAAAATGGTGAGGAGGATTATACGGGTGGCCTTGGGGTTCCTTGCAGGACGAAAGCAGGACAAAGAAAGGGACGCGTTGCCCTAGTGAAGGCACAACACTTCCGAGTCCCGGGCTGTGTTAACACTCGTGCCTGCATCTCCAGCGTCAGTCGCGGGCTCTGGCTGGGTCCAGGCTGTAGCGCACATGAGAACTGAGCATAGCCCAGGCGATGCCCTTCAGATGCACTGGCCTCCAGTCCCCGGTTCTCAGCCATCCTGGCCACGCTGCAGGGCTCCCGAGGACTGGACGGCACCTCTAGTGGGCTTGGAGGCCTCTCCCTTCCTGCTGTGGGAAGCAGGGCTGTCTTCCCAGCATGTTCACCTGGGAGTTTCCCTTCCTCCTTAGCCTGAGGCAAGAGAACTCTCATGGGCAGCATTTTTGGATGGCTGGATTGTCTTCTAGTTGTTTTCTTCTGAACATGCGGGGCACGATCCTATGTTCGTTTAGGGAGAAAAAACACCTTACCGTTCCTAGCATGCCTCCAGCCACCATGTTGGAGTTGCAGGACTGTCTGTTCCTGCCTAAACATGCCTAGGATTGCAAACTCACCAATCTTGAGGGCTATAGTGATTTATTTATTTATTTAAAGCTTTTCTAGACTGTCCCTTTCTGAAGTCTTGGAACAGTTCAACAATACGAAATGTAAAATAAAACACAGTGTCCTAAAAATTCAGCTGACAATAAAACCCCAGTTAAAACAATCGGATCTTAAAACATTGGGAAAATAAAAAGGGGTTTTAGCCTGGCGACAAAAAGAATAAAATGACGGTGCCAGGCGAACCTTCCCAGGGAGCGGATTCCACAATCAGGGAGCCACCGCAGAGAGTTACTGTTGCTGTTCATTACATTGCTATACTGTCCCTTAGCCGAGCAGACTGGATCGCTTTCAACCATCCTTAAAAAGAAGACAATAAAATGTAACAAAAATAACTTTCCAACAGCTAAAGCGAACAGGAAAGAATGGCTCCCGGAAAGCAATGGCTCCCTCAGCCCCCTGGGAATTCAAATACATCTTCAAAGGGTCTGACAAATTTGGGGCCAGGCCGTCCACCGTGGGGAGGCTGTTCCTGAGACTGGGAGCCACCACAAAGAAAGCCCTTTCCCTTGTTGCTACCCTCTTGGCCTTTGGAATACGGAAACTCGCTCCGTTTGGGTCTGGACGGCCTGCTGGTCTGAAATGGCTGCTTCACTGGAACCTATTCCATGGCAGCAAAAGCTGAGCAGTATTTTCTGACAGGCTGGTTGCAATTTCTGCTTGCCGAGGCTGCTACCTGTTCTCTCTGGGGCAAGTAGAAAGATCTCAGTTAACCAAAAGGTGGTTTCCCATTCCCGTAGGAAGTTTGGACAATTTATGGGGTAGTCACCCCATAGTGAAACCAGGCTTTGCATTATCATTCTAAGAGCTCCATTGGTAGGAAGAAAACAGCTGTGATGGCCAAAAGCAACATATTTTTAATATTTCTGCCATATTTTGGTTGGCCTCAGAAAGGGATGGCCCAATACAGATTTTGGACTACTATGTAAGGAGCAGATTTGCATTTGGGTGGTGCTTTATTATGCAGATGAGCAGACCTCTGTGCAAGTTATCCTGTGCTTTACGGGAAGATCGCTGCTCAGTGTCTGTGTGATGTTTCCTAGCCATCCCTGAAAAGGCTCTGGAGGGATCTACTTGAGGGAGACTGGCTAGGCAGAGCCAAGGGGCCCTATTCTGTGGCTACTATAGGTGGAAATCACAGATTGGCCATTCTGCCTTTCTTGCTGAAATCTCAGCTAAGGAAGAAGGTCCTGAGCCACTGGAATTGGCTTCTGCAGTCGGACTACTGCAGCTGTCCCAACCCGGTGCAGTTGTGTCATGCTACAACTCAGGGGATGACGGGAATTAAAGTTCAACACATGCACCCCAAGAAGACAGGGGAACTTGTCACACAGAGAAGGGGCAGTGGAAGGTGAGAGCAGAAGACCCAGGGGAACAGCAGGGACGGAAAGGGGGGTTCCAGGCACACTGGGCCCCCTGGACCCAGGCGGATGCAAGCTTCTAACGAGGAGGAGGAGGAGGGGCAGGGACATGAAGTCAGAGGGAGGTGTTGGATGTACAGGGAGGTGCAATGTCCTCCCTTTACCTGTGTGTCTGTGGAGGCACCCACCTTGAAGGAGGGACTTGGTGGACTGTTCAGATTGGGAGGGAAGTGCTGGAGGAGGCGCGTGAGTTTTGTGTCCACTCTCTTTCATGGTGCCCTGAGAACTACCTGAAGCATACCAGGTACAGGCACACCTCGGAAAGATTCCGGTCTCGGTTCCAGACCGTTGCAATAAAGTGAGTCACACACAGTTTTTGGTTTCCCAGCTCTTATAAAAGTAATGTTTACCTATACTGTAGTTCATGGGTCCTCGAACTACAGCCCATGGGCCATGGTCATTTACCCAGCCTATGGCGTAGTGAGTCCAAAAACTCTGAGCCGGTGTAGGCATTCTCTGAAACTGAGTAGAGAGCCGGCGCACACGCCAAATTGTGACAGCTCCCTTCAACTGCGTGTGTGCCGGCTCTTCCCCCTATTGCATGCATGCGCTCACTGAATACAGAGTGGGAAAGAGAAGAGAGGAGGGCAGAAGAGAAAGGGAGAATGACGAAGACACTAAAAAAGGATTGAAGGTAAGAAAAATACAACTTTCTAAATCTATTTTTAATTATGTGAGCCACTTCCCTAGTCTGCGGGCCAAGCTGCGGCTGCCTCGCCGAGCCTGGGGGTGGACAGGCTGAGGTGGAGCGGGGCTGCAGCTCCTGCGCCTCCTCCACGGCCTTCTCTGGGCAAGCCGCTGCCATCCTCGAGTGGCTGCCATGCTTCTTCCCCCTGCGGTGGGGAGAACTGGGAGGCGCCCTGCTCGGCCGGCTGCGTCCCGGTCCCTCGCCTCCCCTTGCCTCGGAAAGCAGCCTCTCCCGCCCTCCTCCTGGCTGGGGGAGCCGCCCCACCCTCGCCTCTCCAGCCTTCCGCTCCCTCGGAAGCGGGGCGGTGGCGAGGACTATAATTGTTATAAGTCGTTTAAATAAATAAATAATTTTCATCATGCCCAACCAGCTTGGCCAATGAAAGTTGCAATCCAACTCACCTGGGCAGTGCCAGTTTTGGCAAGGTTGCACTTGAAATATGAGAGTCATTAGCTCTGCAGCCAAATACAGCCATTGTGTATTGTGGGAATTGTTCTGGGCTGACTTGCTTCCAATATTAAGAGTGGCATTAGCAATATTTATCCTTAGTATTTTTGCTTCATTCTTTGTAAATGCCAGTTGCAGTCATCAGCTGCATTATGCAAAAATACCATATTTGGTGCCTTGGTTGTGTTGTAGCTCTGTCCCTCGAATATGGACATGCTCTTCCCCACCTCATCTTGGGCTTCTGCTGCAGCCTGAGGGAGCAGAGCAAACATCTTTTTAATTTTTACTTTAATTAATTTTTAATTAATTTTAATTGTTTTAAGGTGCGGTCGGCCTAGGAATTCGTTCATATTTTTTTCAAACTATAGTCCGCCCTCCGCAACAGTCTGAGGGACAGTGAACTGGCCCCCTGTTTAAAGAGTTTGAGGACCCCTGCTGTAATCTATTAAGTGCAAAGACATTATGTCTAAAGAAACGTGTTTTAAGTTCTCTGTCTTACACGGATGTGACTTGTGGCGCCCCAAAACATTTTCAGTAGTGATGTCAAAGATCACTGACCACAGATCACCACAGCAAATAGAACAATAATGGAAAAGTTTGAAATCTTGTGGGAATGACCAAAACATGATGCAGAGACACGAAGTTAGCAGATGCCAGCAGATGCCGGTGGCACGGTGGAGTCTTGCTCCGTGCACCGTTGCCACAAATCTCCAACGTGCAAAGAGCACAGTATCTGCTCATGTTACGTGAAGGCTCTCCAGGCCACCGTGGCCTGATGCTCTCAACGGGCAGCTGAGGGCGCTTTTGTGGGTCACTTGGTGGAGGTCGAAACTCAGGAAGAGATTCGCATTATTTGGAGTTCCCACTGCTGGAATCTCCTGTTGATTTAGCTGCCATAGAGGGTGTGGCAATCATAGGACCTTCCATTATAATAAAGACAGGCGGCTCGCATTACACCACCTGGGTCTTTTTGCCCCTGGCTGCAAAAGGTCCTTTGCCCCTCAGCCGCTTGTGGCAAAAGACGACTTGCTAATGTGATGCCAGCAAAAGACACGCACAACGTAATCATGGTGGAGCTTCTCAGGAACGGTTTCTCTTCCCCCCAGCCCATTCCCGCGGCTGCATCTGTTGTCTTCCCAGCAGGTGGCAGGAAAGTCTGCAAGTCCCGGTTTTGAGACGGGAAGCCGCAGGAGGCGGAATTGGGTCTTGTAGGACATTCCACGTGATTGGACTGCTGTAATGTGGCTCCCCCCTTCGTGGGTCACTGCCTTGCCGTGGCGAAGGGGCTGGCGTAGCGCAGTGAAGCTGTGAGCCATGCCGTGCAGGGCCAGCCAGGACGGACAGGCCATAGCAGAGAGCTCTGACAGAAGCTGATCCACTGGAGAAGGAAATGGCAACCCACTCCAGGACCCCTGCCATGAAATCCCCATGGACAGTACCAAAAGGCAAAAAGATATGACGCCGGAAGATGAGCCCCTCAGGTCAGAAGGTATCCAATGCTACTGGGGAAGAGCAGAGGGCTAGTACTAGTAGCGCCAGAAAGAGTGAAGCGACTGGGTCAAAGCCGAAAGGACACTCGGTTGCAGATGCATCTGGTGGTGAAAGGGGAGTCCGATGCTGCAAAGATCTATACTCCACAGGAAACTGGAATGTAAGATCCACGAATCAAGGCAAGCGGGACGTGGTCAATCAAGAGATGACAAGACTGAACATCGACATCTTAGGAATCAGTGAACTAAAATGGACAGGAATGGGGGAATTTAATTCAGATGACCATCAGGTATGCTACTGCGGGCAAGAATCCCTCAGAAGAAATGGAGTAGCCTTCATAGTCTATAAAAGAGTAGGAAAAGCAGTACTGGGATGCAATCTCCAAAATGACAGAATGATCTCAGTTCGAATCCAGGGCAAACCATTCAACATCACAGTAGTCCAAGTCTTTGCCCCAACCACTGGTGCTGAAGAGGCTGAAGCTGACCAGTTCTATGAAGGCCTACAACACCTTCTAGAATTAACACCAAAAAATGATGTCTTCATCATCATGGGGGATTGGAATACTAAAGTAAGAAGTCGAAAGATAACCGGAATAACAGGCAAGTTTGGCCTTGGAGTACAAAATGAAGCAGGGCACAGGCTGGTAGAATTTTGTCAAGAGAATACGATGCTCATAGCAAACACTCTTTTCCAACAGCCCAAGAGACGACTCTACACATGGACATCACCAAACAGTCAACACAGGAATTGGATTGACTATGTGCTCTGTAGCCACAGATGGAGAAGCTCTATACAGTCAGTAAAAACTAGACCAGGAGCTGACTGTGGCTCAGATCATGAGCTTCTTGTTGCAAAATTTAGGCTTAAATTGAAGAAAGTGGGGAAAAGCACTAGGCCACTCAGGTATGACCTAAATCATATCCCTGATGAATATACAGTAGAGGTGACGAATAGATTTAGGAATTAGATCTGATAGACAGAGTGCCTGAAGAACTATGGATGGAGGTTTACAACATTGTACAAGAGGCAGCAACTAAAGCCATCGCAAAGAAAAAGAAATGCAAGAAAGCAAAATGGCTGTCTGAGGAAACTTTACAAATAGCTGAGGAAAGAAGGGAAGTGAAAGGCAAGGGAGAAATAGAAAGATGCACCCAACTGAATACAGAATTCCAGAGAATGGCTAGAAGAGATAAGAAGGCCTTCTTAAATGAACAGTGCAAAGAAATAGAAGGAAACAATAGAATAGGGAGGACCAGAGATCTCTTCAAGAAAACTGGAGATATGAAGGGAAGTTTCACTCAATGATGGGCATAATAAAGGACCAAAATGGCAGGGACCTAACAGAGGGAGAAGAGATTAAGAAGAGGTGACAAGATTACACAGAAGAACTATACAAGAAAAAGCTTAATATCCCTGATAACCACGATGGGGTGGTCACTGACCTTGAGCCAGACATCCTGGAATGTGAAGTCAAATGGGCCTTAGGTAGGGTCCAGCAGTATGTGGACCAAGAACTACCAGAAATACAGGCAGGATTTCGAAGAGGGAGAGGAACTAGAGTTCAATTTCCAACATACACTGGATCATGGAGAATGCTAGGGAGTTCCAGAAAAACATCTACTTCTGCTTCATTGACTATGCTAAAGCCTTTGATTGTGTGGATCACAACAAATTGTGGCAAATTCTTCAAGAGATGGGAGTACCAGACCGTCTTACTTGTCTCTTGAGAAACCTGTATGCGGGTCAAGAAGTGACAGTGAGAACTGGACACGGAACCACTGATTGGTTCAAAACTGAGAAAGGAGTTTGGCAATGCTGTATACTGTTGCCCTACCTATTCAACTTATATGCAGAGCACATCATGAGAAAGGCAGGGCTAGATGAATCACCAGTTGGAATTAAGATTGCCGGGAGAAATATCAACAACCTCAGATATGCAGATGATACCACTCTCATGGCAGAAAGTGAAGAGGAACTAAAGAGCCTCTTGATGCGGGTGAAGGAGGAGAGCGCAAAAGTTGGCTTGAAACTCAACATTAAGAAAACTAAGATCATGGCATCTGGTCCTCTCACTTCCTGGCAAATAGATGGGGAAGAAATGGAGGTAGTGACAGATTTTATTTTCCTGGGCTCCCAGATCACTGCAGACAGGGACTGCAGCCAAGAAATTAAAAGACGCTTGCTCCTGGGGAGGAAAGCTATGGCAAATCTAGACAGCATACTAAAAAGCAGACATCACCCTGCCAACAAAATGCGTATAATCAAGGCTATGGTTTTCCCAGTTGCAATGTATGGCTGTGAAAGCTGGACCATAAGGAAGGCTGAGCGCTGAAGAATTGAGGCCTTTGAATTGTGGCGCTGGAGGAGACTCTGCGAGTCCCTTGGACTGCAAGGCGATCAAACCGGTCAGTCCTAGAGGAGATCAACCCTGACTGCTCTTTGGAAGGCCAGACACTGAAGATGCAACTCAAATACTTTGGCCACCTAATGAGAAGGAAGGACTCCCTGGAGAAGAGCCTGATGCTGGGAACAATAGATGGCAAGAGGAGAAGGGGAAGGCAGAGGATGAGGTGGCTAGACGGAGTCACTGAAGCAGTTGGCGTGAGCTTAAGTGGACTCCAGGGGATGGTGGAGGACAGGAGGGCCTGGAGGAATGTTGTCCGTGGGGTCGCAATGGGTCGGACATGACTTTGTGGCTAACAACAACAACAACAATGTGGCTCCCATATTGTCCATGTTTGGGAACCACATTATGGACCTCCGAGGCGCTTCTCTCCAGTACTTAGCTGCAGCAGAATGAGGGAAGGCAGTCTGATGCCCAGACGGTAGAATGAACGGTAAGGGATGCTCTGCTTTGAGTTACTTATTGGATCATCGCTGCATGTACATGCCATCTTTGTGTCAGCCCCCTTTGGGTAGTTCTCAGCTCAAAATAAGAACTTAGAACCTGGGAGTCAAGGTACAAAAGGGTAATGGAGGGTGAGAGGAAAGAATGAAATGTGGAGCTTCGGGGACCAGGGTTTCTATAAACGTAACATGTAACTATCCAATGTCAGGTTTTCCTGGCTTGTCACTTCCTCTGATGTGGCTGGATGGAACGGGCACTTAATAACGCTTCTCATATATAAATGATATCATGTTGGAGCAGCCGTGCAGCCTGGTCCAGTCAAGGCACCTTTTAGATTCAAGGATAATTAGTAAGAAATGAAGCCAAATGTGATTTATGGTTTATTAATGAAATGTAGAGGCAGGGGTGCCCAAGGGGAAGACGGCTTGCACCCCCCTTCTCCGTGGCGATGCAGGCTCCCTGGATGGGCCAGGGGGTGCTTGGGTGGGCCATGCATCAATTCCTTTCCACAAACCGGGAATGAAAGTCAAGCTCTTTTTCTGTGGATGTTATAAACTTCTTTGCTTCAGAGGCTGTCTGCGTACTACTCACTGGCTCAGAGGGAGGCTTCCTTCACCGAATTTCATGCATCGGAGGGCAGCCCAGCTCTGCTCTGGCATGGTCATGAAATATGCATTGTTTGTGTGTTTTCCAATTCGTGTTTTTGCTCTAATTGCCCCTCTTCTCAGCTGACGCACAGCAGACTCCACGGCCGTTCACGCCGCTGTAGCTGAAAGCTGAACTCCATTTTCTTTTCTGTTGTCAGGCTGCCAGAGAAGCATTGGACATTTGACTGACGGGATGGACGGAACCCTCCCAAAGACCTGCCTGCCCCAGCCCCGAATAAGAGAGGGAAAGAGGAATCCTGGGATGGCTCTCAGACAGCTGTAGCGGGGCATGTCCCTTCCCAGTGGCCTGAAAACCCCGGAAGCTCTCCTGCCTGTGCTCGGATGGGTCGGGGTCATTCACGGGGGGCTCCCGCCAAAGAATCTGCTCTTAACCAGGCAGAGGGTCTCAGAAAAGGAGTCAGTCTGTGAGTGTGGCAACGCAGGGGATGCGAGGAAAGCCCACTCAGAAGGAAATGTGACCGGGTTCAGTGCACTTATTCCTTGGGAAGTGTGTGTATATACGATTACAATCCATATCATTTAAAGACCGTTTAGAACTATTTTAAGCAATTTCAGTCTGGACTGAGTATAATTTAACCTTCATGAAGTGCACCCTGGAGAGCCCCCCTGCCCCTGCCCCAAAGGAAGGTCTTCTTTTACAAAATATTCTGTTAACCCCAGGCTTGTTCAGCATATGCATGATATCTCAGTTCATTGACTGCCTTGATGCTTAGGTTCCATGTTGGAACTTTGCTTACAGGTTTATTGAAATGTTTTTATTTTTAGAGAAATTAAAAACTGAAATAGAAAATTGCTGGTCTTCTGGCAAAAATATTGAATGCTACCCTAACATTACCAGAGAACTGGAGGATAGTCAATGCAGTGTCATTTTTTTTAAAGGAATCTGGGAAATTACTGGCTGGATAGCTTAACATTGGAGTAGATTGGTCAAAAGCGTAATCAAAGATAGTGATAGAGAAGGATAAACCCTGCTGAAAGAATCAGCATGGCTTCCACCAAGGTAAGTCTTATCTCCCCAACTTTTTAGAGTTCTTTGGGAGAGTCAGTAAATATATGAACAGTAAATTCAAAATGTTTTTACAAGCCCCGCCATAAGACTCTTTGTCCAGCTTAGCAGCAATGGAATGAAATGAGAGGAGGTCTTCTGACCAGCTGAAGAGCAGAAGTCAGGGTGGAAATGAGCGGCCATTTATGCTGGACTAGATGGACTTTTGATTTGATCTAGCAGGACTCTTATTTATTTTATTTGTTGATTATACGTATTTTCTGGCTTTTTTCCTTTCAAGGAACTCAAGGCAGCTTACGTAATTCTCCTTCTCAGTCTTATTCTCACAACAAAAACCCTGCGAGGTAGGTAGGACCGAGAGTCTGCGATTGGCCTGAAGTCATCCAGTGGGCTCCATGGCCAAGCAGGGACTTGAACCCGGATCGCCTGAGTCCCAGCTCTGCACTCCTAACCACCATAGCAAGCTGGCTCTCTTAAGTTCTTATTACATTGCTCGCTTCCTACTGGAGAGGAATAAAGGATTCAAATGAATGGTGCTGATAAAGAAGAGCTTTTCTTATTGTTGTGCTTTATTTCCCTCTTCAAAAGAAGAGGCTGCAAATTTTTAGGCTTAGGCAGGGACACTGGATGTGATAAGTCACTGAGCAGTGAATAATGATGGGTGAAAAATTGGGTCAGTCCATATCACAGTATGGCCTTATCAAATCTGCATTGTCTGAACTAGAACACAACCAGAATACAGAGTGCTTTTAAAAGCGGTGTATTGCTGAAGTTTGCAATGCAGTTTGCAAGCCAATGCATATGCAAAATTTGTACTTTTGAAAAAATGTGCACAAAATGTAACCATTTGCCATAGCACACAAAACACCTTATCCAATAGGGAAGATACATTCATTTGCAAAAGTGTGCACAAAAACAAGCATGGAATTGAGGGGAATATGTAGAAAATGCGGGTGTATATGCAAAGGAAAATGTGTGCCGGACTTTGATGGCCTAATTAGGTCTTGGGATGTGATATTTGCATACTGCATGTGTCAGAATCCCGGAATCTCAATTTGAGAAGAGGGAATAAAACTCGGGTTCGTGGGAAAGACCAAGCGTCCAGACCATCTAGGCTTTATTGTATTTACCCAGGGTTCCCACATAATGCATGCATTACCTGGCAGGTAGAGGTAAACTCTGCTGCAAAGCTTCAACACAACTACAGAGTTTTTATACACTCCCAGGAATGGGGCAATTGATGACAGAATGAAGAGATTACAATAAGATTCTGAGGTCATCACATACAGAACAGATAAAGAAATGTCAGTCAATCACACAGTAACAATGAGATTACAATATTTCTAATTGCCTGTATTGACACTTTAGTTCAGTAGCTTGAACCCATCTCCAGGTCTGCTTAGACATGTAAATTCAAGCTACTGAAACTATGCATGAACTCAAGACTCTTATCTAGACTCTAGACATTCTGAATTGGCCAGGGCCCATGGAGCCTCTGGGCTATCAAAAGATACTTCCTTGAATTCCAACAATGAGTATTTAATGGTTGTGAAGGTATACAATGTATATTTGGGCTAAAATGGCCTGCCTACTGTAGCCTACAGCTAAAGGTGAGAGAAAGGAGCGGGGTGGGGGGATGCCATTTTAAACAGTGACAGCTTGATTTTGAGAAGGAGTACAGGATTTGATCCCACAATGCAAAGGCACACAGGAGCAATGCTTTTCAGGCAGGGTTTATCCAAATTTTCCCAACACGTGCGATGCGAATCACACTGTGTTGGCCAGGTGCGCAGCTGTGCCATCCGAGCGCCGGAGCTGGGCTGAAGAGCGCGGTGGCCGTCGCACGGCTGCGCTCACCTTCCGTGTGCCAAGGCAGGTAGGTGACAGGCCTGGGAGCAACACGCGCAGCTCTTCCATGTCACCTGCAGGGGATGCGCAAGTCAGGACGCAGGAAGGCTCATTGGACACTCAGGGGAAGGAGTAGCGGGGCGGGGGGGGCGGGGATCTATTCACCTCTGGCCCCTTCTCCTCCTGAGGTGACTGTCAGCCAAGAGTGGGAAGTGGAGCAGGAAAGTAAGAATTGCAGGTGACGCTGACTCACGGCCGCAGATCTTGTGCACTGGTGGCATGACTGAGATTCAGAGACCAGGGAGTCCAGAGGTGGGGAGGAAGGAGAGTGGAGCGGCCCTGAGCTGGCCAGCGAGAGCCTGGCGTTGCTTCCCCAGAGCAGAGGGCTTTGCTGTGCTTCCCCTTCCCCTGCTAGGAAGCCACGGCGGCCCCGTGCGCTTAGATGCAAACCCCAGAAGACCCTGGCGCAAGACAGAGCACCACAGCCGACCTGCAACCTAGTCGCTTCACACGGGCTGGGCTGCAACGTGGCTGCTGGCCATGCCGGTGGGGATGATGGGAGTTGCAGTCCACTAGGTTTTTTTTGTGTAGGCAGGTAGGGCTGGAAGGGGAAGGTTCCTTCCAGTCCAGTTGCTGCAGAGTGACAGCAGCAGGAAGGGGGTGTGAAACGGATGGGGCAGGTCCATGAAGCACAGCTGTGGTCACTCTCTTGCCCAGATGTTTCTCTGGGGGGGGAGGGGAGCGCAGCCTCCCAGGGACCCTTGCAGTCCAGGTCGATCAAATTGCTCAGCGTGGACTTTCCCTCAGCTTCAGAATTCTAGGACACTTGACGCATGAGGGCTTTCCGAGGTACTCGGACTATCAGGGATTCAAGCCCCAGGAGAGAAATCTGTATAAAATTGTAATATCTCAATTTACATGTATGCATGAAATGCAGAAATCAGTACTAGGATTCCATTAGGCTTCTCAACCCATCCAAATTAATTTCTGTGTGAGGCGTGGATAGTTCAGCCCCATGTTAGGGTTAGGGTTAAAAGCTGGGTTAGGGTTAGGTTTTGAAAAACCAGGGTTCCTATGAAGCATCCAAGGCTTGGAACATCCTTAGAATGGGCTGAAACAATGAGATGGGCAGAAAGACCCCCCAGAAGTCGGCCGTTTGGAAATCCGTGTAAGATGGGGATGTCACTCCGAGGTTCGGTCCTAGCACAGGGTCACAACAAGCTGAGGAGAAAACCTTCCCCAAAGCTCTGTTTGGGAAATCCGTGGAATGTTTTCCAGCTGACAGGAGCATCACCTTCCGCCGAGTTTGCCGCCACGTGGGGGTGATTTTGTGAGCTCGTTGTCCAGAGGGAGAGGAGACTTCACCGTTTTCTCCCAAAGTGCACCCACTGCCCTTTCCACCCCCTGCGTGGCAATGAAGTGCAACAGCACCGATGGAAGCGCTCTTCTAAAGCCCCACCCCCCGGGCATTTTGCCACACTTGGGGTTGGGAGAGGCAGACCCTCAGGCTGGATCTCCCTGAGCACCCATGATGTCGTTGAGGCCCCATCGGTGAGGGTGTCCAAGGATGGGCATGTCGTGAGTGGAGCCGGCTGGAGCCAGGGGTCAGACTAGATGGCCTGGGAGACCCCTTCTGACTCACTCTGTCTCTTTGTTTCTATGCTGGAGGCACTGGTGCTTCGAAGGAGAACAGGAAGAGGTTAATAAATCGCCTTTATCCCTTGCTCCAGTCTCAGAGCAAAAGATTAAAAAATACATCAGAACAAGCCTGGCAAGGCCCCTGAGGCCTTACATCACCTCCTTGGCATCTGCATCCGGCTGCCGCCTTCTGCCCTCCGCTGCGGCAGCTCGGCATTCAGAGGGAGAGGACCTTGACCGTTCTCTGCCCAGCTTCAGAGAGGGCAGAACTGGGGGCTCGGGGAGAGCACAAGCAAGTGAACAGATCGACTTATTGCAACTTGCTTCCAGGAACCAGGAGGGACTCGAGTTGTGTGACGTGAGCACATTCTCTAGCCGTGCTTAAGTCATGCAACCCCCCCACCCACAGAATCTCAGTCCAGGAGGCTGGTGGGCCAGTGGGAATCCATAACCCATCTCTGGACTGGCCAGTAAATTCCTGATTTGACTTGCTGGCTGTTTCTTCTTCCCCAGAATGGAAAAGAAGCACGGGAACCTGATTTGTACCAATGGGGAGAACCGGTTGACAAAGGAGAGCAAAGGATGGTGAGCCAAGCAATTCAGAGGTCCTGGGGGATTTTAGGAAATGGCTGCCAGGGGGCAAGGAGGGGTCTGGACCTGTGGCCCGGGGACATACCTCTGAGCAGGGCTGGCGGGAATGCTTGCACAGGAGCCGGGCTTCTGCTGCAGAACTATGAACAGCCAGCCAGGTAATAAATCGCTCCCCAGCCAACCAAAATGCCTTTCCTAAGATATGAAGCAGGAGCTGGCAACAGGGGACCCCTGCGTTTCAGGCATCTGCCCAGGTGCCCAACCCTTCCCACGCGTCTTTTCTTAATTCACACATTTCTTACTGGCAGCTGGAGAAAAGAAAAGCAAGTCTGGTTCTGAAGGAGAGATGGCTGGAAGCCTGAGGCCTTTTTGCAATATTTGGGTTTATTTACAAATATATAAGCCAGGCAGAGAAGCTCACCCCAAATCCACAGTCTTTCATGGGACTCCCAGAAAGGAAGTCTTGCACCCCAAACAGGGACATTCGGCCAAATAATCCTCCTGGCTTTCTCCCTTTTCTGTTCCCCAAAATGCTGCTGTGGCCCCCACATGCTTGCCCCCTCCCTCCCACTGGAAGGAGGGGAGAAAAGAAGGACAAGCATCTGCAGGGAATAGCCTGAGGACAGGCAGAGGGATGAAAGGGAGCACTGCCCTGCTGAGACAACAGCTGCCCTTGAGCTGCCTCCAGTCGTCCCTGGAGAGCCATTTTCTGGGTTGCCTTTACTGTCTCCATCACACCTGGCCTGTATAAGAATCGTAACAGAAAGAACCAGTGCCCGAGCACATTTTTCCTTCTCCCTCCCCTCCCCTATTTCCTTTTGTGCCATGTTCTTTACAATGCAACCCTCTTGCTGCTAATATCTGGAAACTGCCCGGAGATTAAATTGGCTCCCCGTTTCCAGGGGAGCAGCTGGCAAGGGATGTGGCTGGCAGCCACAGCCGCTGAGTTTTAATAAAAACCAAGCAGCTGCCCTGTCCCCCTGAGGTGTCTCGTGACTCAAGGCAGGCCTTTTCACAGCATCTGGAGAGCAATCTTAGCATTGCATCATTCGTGGTGGCCATGAGAGTGCAGAAATACATGTTGGTGGACACCCAACTCACACAGTCCCCGGGCGTGTTCCTCGGGGGATCGTGCCCTCTGGCACTTGTCTCCTACCGGACTGCCTTGTCTCCCTGCACTTTGGGGAGCCTGAGGCCTCACCCCAACAAAGAAAGCCACCCGGCATCTCGCTCCTGTCCCCTCCTCTTCTTTCCTCTCCTTCCACCCCTCCTGCTTGCTGTTTAACTTCGCCTTCGATACATTATCTGTGCCCGTGCTGATGCAGCAATTCCTGGACCGATTTCAGCCAGGATCCCTGCCAGTGTGAGATGGCTGGATTGCTGATGGGATGACCGTGGCTTAGGTTTAAAAGCGGCTAGTGATGCTGAGCTTGCTGGCACTGACATCCGCGCGGCCATGCATCTGCGACCAGCACGGTCTGCTCTCTTTGGCAGCCCTGGAACAGAAGACCAGTGTTTCTCAGTTAAGGAAAAGGGGGCAGTCAGTTGCACCCATCAGCTGGGTCAGGGCAGCACCCTTCAAGCTGCTTCCATGGCTCAGAGCTTCCCTCCAGGGTTTGCCTCCTCATGGAAGTGGTCTGGACTCCCGCAGCCCAGGACTAGGCAATCCGGTGCACTCTAGGTGCTTGGAGTACAACTGTTGCATAGCTAATAATCAGGAATATGGTGGGTGTAGTGGAAACCACCAAGCTCCCCGTCTTTGCCCTAACGAGCAAGTAGAAGCGGGAGAACTGCATTACTACCCTGGGTCCTCCCAGGATTGCCACCATGATCTAGTCTGGCTATGAATGGTTCCAGATGGACGAAGGAAACCTCAAGTTGGGCCCAGTCTTGCTTAAAGCCAAAGGTCATTCCAAAATGGGAGAAAAAAGGGGAACCCTCAAAGAAAATAGAAACCTAATAAAGGCTCAAACAAACAATTGGATTTAAATCTCACTCTGTCCCTGGGAATCAGAGTCTCATGGGAAATACTTTCTTTAAGAGCTTCTTGGCATTTTAATTGGCTGAGAGTCTGTTAACTGGCTGAGAAGCTTTTCTTTCCTGCTTTCCCTCCATATAACCTCTAGGTGACATCATGGAATAGTACAAATAGATGAGAGGAACCTGTGCCTCCTCTCACTTTCATGCTCACCTCTCCCAGTTGCTGTATTTGTTCAAAGTCCTCAGGGTAATGGTGCCCAGGTGTGGCCCACCTTTGTTCTAAGGCAGCATCCCCTAAGCTGGAGTGCTTGAGATGGGCCATCGTCTTGAGTTCTGTGGAACCCTTCAGCAGGCCAGATGTGATGACCCTTAGAATCGGAGAAGAGTAGAGTTGGACGGGGCCATGAAGGCCATCGGGTGCAACCCCCTGCCATGGCAGGACATCAGTTTACAGCATCCCACTCAGTTGGCTGGCCAGTTGAGGCTAACCAATCTGGAAGAAGTAGAAGATTGTCTTGAAAGGATCGCAAAATAGCCCCGAGGAACAGATGAGGCGTCCTCTTGGAACCATGACACCACTCTTGTTGTCAGGTGGTTTTCTTTTCTTTCCTTTCCTTTCCTTTCCTTTCCTTTCCTTTCCTTTCCTTTCTTTTCTTTTCTTTTCTTTTCTTTTCTGGAAAGGCATCATCACTGGGGCAAAGGACTGCATGGTGTACATCACCCTGATTAAAATATACATGCTCCCTCCATCTTACCTGCTCTGTGTCCGTTCTTCCTTTGCTCGTGCTTGCTCTCTCGCTTTCTTGCGTGCCGGTGGGGAAGGCCGGATCCGCGGCTCCGCACTTCCTCTGCTAGGACCTCCTCCCCCTCCCCCAGCATATCATTAACATGCAACACCAGCTGGGGCTGCGTCACGGCCTGGAGGGGAGATTCCGATGTCGTGATTCCCTCCTGTGGCTTGACATTCTGGAGCTGAACAAAACAGGCAAACAGAATAGCTCGGGCAGCAGGTAAGAAAGAACTAGTTCTTTTAAAAGGCTTTCGAGGGCTCAAACACATTCAAGGGCTAGCGGCAAATGAGATGATATCTCCAAAACATGCATTTGCATAACAGATTGTTAGCTGGAAGAGGGGATCACTCTGACCTATGTACCCCTAACCCTAACCCCTGTTCCCTGCAATCTGTGCAGTAGGGTGGTGTGTTGAGATGCTGGCATACCTGTTGGTCCACACCTTTGCTGCTATACCTGCTGGTCCGTGGCTGTCTTAAGTGCCCAGGTGATGCCGCAATGCCTTTTAAGGAAGGTTGAGACTCCACACGAAAATAGCATGGGTCATTTTCAGAGTCAGATGAATCAATGCATTTGCGACTGCAGAAGAGTTAAAATAGCAGCTCAACATTTCCAGAATATTGGAACTATTTAGACCAAGAAGTTTTATCTGTCTCGGGTTTATCAGTCAGGCGACGAGTTTGTGCTGATCTTACAAGCATATTCCAAAGTATTTAGCTGAGAACTCCAGAAGGGTTTTCTGGTGGGAAAACAGTGCCCAGACAGGCTGTGCGTGGGAGTGTGTGGGTGCGGAAAATCTCAGCTTGACGCATCCTCTTAGTGAGGGCCAATGACAGCGTTCGCTTTGATGTGAATGAGATTGCTGGGTCCATGGAATGGCGCTCTGGACACGTTCTTCTCTGCCCATCTCCTTGCTCAACCTGTGTTTCGGAAAATTGCTCCTTCACCGCAGCGGGTGGGTTAGAACACGTAGCAACGACGGAGATGGCAGGTGGGCCAGCAGAGAGGAAATGGCGGTGCTGAGAATCAGGCGCCACTTCGTAGCTTGGAGGGATTGTGGTGCAGTCTCTCTTTCTGGTGTGTGGCATGATCCAGTTCGTGCTTAGTCGGACAACAGTCCTGAAACTCCAGCACTTCCCAGCCAGCACAGGTGAGCTGAAATTGCAGGACTGTTGTCCGTCTAAGCATGAGGTGGGATCGTGTCCTTGATAATCCTTTGTCATTCTTGCCCAAACTGCGAGACGTGTGAATGGTGAAGAGACAGACTGATAGGCAGGGCTAGTTGGATACACACATTTGGGCAACAGCAGCTTAGCAGCTGTGCAAAAGCAATTCTTATGCCCTGATCTCCAATGAACATGTGTGTGTGTGTGTGTGTGAGAGAGAGAGAGAGAGAGAGAGAGAGAGAGCTCACACACCTTACATCAATCAGAATAATTTTTCATGACTACATCTTACTTTCAGAGCAAATCATATGAGTGTGTTTAGAAAACCTATCACTTTCCGGAAGTGTGCAATAGTGTTTCCATCTTCCTCCATCATGGCCAGTGTTAGCTGGGAGTTGTAGTCCAACATATCTAAAAGGTGCAAGATTAGGGAAGCCTGACAGAACAGGACAAATAATGCCTTTCTGGATGTTTCCTCTGTAAGCACAGAACAACTGCCTTGCTGGGCGGGACATCAGGCTCTTTTGAGTCCGAGATTGTATGTCTGGCCCTGTTTGTCTCTACGAAGTGCACAAACAGGTCTTGAAAGGGTCATTAAAATATGCTGCTTCTGAACAGGAAGCCTAATAGACATTCTCAGAGGTAACCATGATACATTCTTCTACTCCTTTCTAAGATCTCTCTATGTTACTAGTCCTCACTGCATTTTGTGGGCTTGTCATTTCCATAAGTTCTATAAATTCAGTAAGCCATATGAAATGGCACCCCAGGTTTTGTGGCCACGGACTCTTATTTTTTGGGGGGGCGGCACAGTGGAATTCACAGAAGCCTTCTGCGGGTCTGGCTCATAGTGAAGGAGAGCCTCAGTCCCTCTACCTCGATGGCATCAACACGGACTGGCAGCCGTGACTCTGTAGCTCGGGGCGTGGAGGAATCCGCACTGAGGCAGAGACTCTGCTTGCTCGCTTGCTTGATTTAAAACATTTCTATGCTGCCCCATCGCAACAAAGCCTCAGGGCGGCTCACAACATTCATAAAAGCTACAATTAATAATGTAAAAACTGGTACCACCTCAGCTATATATATTAAAATCTATAAGTACAATAATAATAAATTAACAGTTAAAATAACTTTTAAATAAAAAGGTCTTCGCCTGGCGCCGAAAAGCAAATAATGACGGTGCCAGGCGGACCTCTCTGGGGAGCACATTCCATAGGTTGGGCGCCACCGCAGAGAAGGCCCTCTTCCGGGTGCTCACCCTCCTAATATCCTTCACGGAGGGTTCCCGGAGAATGGCCTCTGCCGCCGATCTCAGGGGGTGGGAGAGCAGATATGGACGCAAGCGCTCCTTTAGATAACCAGGTCCCAAGCTGTTAAGGGCTTTATAGGTCATAACCAACACCTTGAATTGGACCTGGACTTCAATAGGGAGCCAGTGAAGCTGACGGAGAACTGGGGTCATATGAGAACAACGCCCAGTCCCTGTCAGCAACCTGGCAGCTCTATTCTGCACCAATTGAAGTATCCGGACCGTCTTCAAGGGTAGCCCCACATAGAGCGCGTTACAGAAGTCTAATCGGGAAGTAACCAATACATGTGTCACTGTCGCCAGGCAATCGTTCTCCAGATAGGGACGCAGCTGATGGATCAGCCGAAGCTGAAGAAAGGCGCTCCTCGCCACCGCCGTCACCTGAGCTTCCAGTGACAGCTCAGGGCCGAGGAGCACTCCCAAGCTGCGGACCCTGTCCCTTAGAGGGAGTGCAACCCTCATTTAGGACAAGGTCCAGGTCCCCCACCCCGAGGCCCGAGCCGCCCACCAACAGGACCTCCGTCTTGTCTGGACTGAGCTTCAGTTTATTGGCCCTCATCCAGCCCATTACCTTGATTCCCTGGGCTTGGCTTCCCAGAACCAGTTCACTGTGCAGCCGCCTCAGCTCTGAGCTGCTCGCCGGGACCCGAGCCCGACACGCCATGCCAGCCGCATCCCCCTCCCGCAGCCCCTCGTGCTGCTGCACCTGGCACGGAAGAGGGTTGCTGGCTGCACCACCTTCATTCTGTGCTTGAGCATCCGCAGACTTTTTCGCGGCTTGGCTCACTTTCAAACCAGGCGGAAGGCCACAAACTGCAGCGGAAGGGATTCCGCGAGGGTTTCTGCCACCCCTACTGCAGGGTTTCAGGGAGGGTGCTTAATCCAGGCCGTCCTCCACCTTCCACACGGCTTTCCCCATAAACTGCAGCAGGGCAGCACAGCTGCTTCGGAAAGGTGAATTCCAGAGTTCCAAGAGGAGCTGCACTTCCTTCTCCAGGGATGGGGAATGTTTCCCCATGCAGAGGCCTAGCCTGGCACCACCGCTGGGGCTGCTGGCTTTCCTTAGCCTTCCCTGCAGCCATGCGGGACAGGCGGCTGCAACGGGACACCGGGGGCATGCATGCAGGGGGTCTTGCCGCGATGTTGCAGAGGCAAAGAGAAGCCAAGCCTGGGCGAGGTACCAGCAATGTGTAGAAGCCACAGCGGCAGGGGTGAAGCCCAGAGCAATGGCAGGCAGGGGCTGGCAGGGGGCGGGCAGAGCCAGAGGCCAGGGCAGGTGTGGATGTCAGGAGTGGGCGTCAGCCGAGGCGTGGCAGTGGCAGGGGGATGCCAGCCCAGGAGCCCAGATTGGGGCTCCCGCATGCTTCTGCCGATCCTGGCACCCCACATGCCCCAGAGCGCCTTCCTTTTCCTCTGCCGGAGCTGCCCAAGGGCCTGCCGGCCGTGGGGAGGTGGGGGGGCGTCTCCTCCGCTGCTGCCTGCTTTCGCCGGGACTGCCGAGGACCGGGAGGCTGTGCTTTTCTGGAGGAGGCGTCTGGGCAGCTGGGCCCGGAGCCTTTGTGGGTGGGAAATGCCCTGCCCCAAACAGAGTGGTCTTGGGGGCTGGCGGGCAGCTCCCCCACCCAAGTGGTGCTGCCTGAAGCCCAGCCAAAGGGAGCAACCCCATTCCGCCGCTTATGAGTCCCACGTTCCCCGGAAAACGTCTCCCCTTGTACCTCCCCGCCGTCTCCTGAAGATACAGCTCCGCCAGTTGGATGGCCCGAAGTGAAACTTACTTTTGCAGCTCCCATCCCTCCTGTTGTCGCGTTACTGGGCTGGGAGGGGAGTTACGGTTTGTATGCACCAGTCCTCCCCAATTTAGGGGCAGGAGCGAGGGGAGCATGGGAGGCAATCTGGAAACGTGGGCAGGCAAGCGACACCGGTTTTGTCTGGGTGCTCTGGAGCTGGGACCTGAGATCTGTGGCCCACGTGTGGCCCCCACCCTAGGCTCCTGCGGGGCAGCCCAGATGGAGTGAGATGGGGCAGCACAGAGAGTGGGAGACGGGGTGGCAGAGAGGGCAGCAGGAACGGAGGGGAGAGTCGGGGCAGTGGCAGAGAAAGCCGACGCGGGGAGAGCCGGCGCGATGGCACTAGTGCAGCCGGCAGCCCCAGCGGTGGTGCCAGGCTGGGGCTCCGCATGGGGAAACACTCCCCATCCCTGGAGGAGGAAGCGCAGCTCCTCTTGGAGCTCTGGAATTCACCCTTCCGAAGCAGCTGTGCTGCCCTGCTGCAGTTGATGGGGAAAGCCGTGTGGAAGGTGGAGGATGGCCTGGATTAAGCACGAAAAGGAACGGCGTGTGAATCTGGGCATGACTAGAGCAGCATTCCTCCTTCTCTGTGTCACTCATCCTTTCTTGTCTGGCATCAAGTCCCAGAGCTGCTCGGCAATCCAGCGGAGAGGCAGGGCGGGATTCCGGCGCTTGTATGTTGGCAGCATCCGAAATTAATTTTCCAGGTTGTGAACCGAATGCTCTGAGAGCATTTCCCCGCTGCAAAAGAGCTTATAGAATTACTCCAGTGCTAATGAGCAGTTTGATGTGATGGTGGGTTAAAAATCTTGCGAGAAACAATGTGGGGCAGGAAGTAGGAGGACTTGGAGGCTCCCCACTTTTCAGGCATCCTGTGCTTATGGGTACGGGGACTGCGTGGCTCCCTAGTAGCGGGATTTTCTCCAAGGAGGAGTCCTCAGGCTGGCATTATGGCCTTGCACCCCCCTGCCCCCCTCTGGTAGGGGAATTAAGCTGGTGGCACAGCAGAAGAGGCTTCCATTTTAGGGGGTGCATCGGAGGCTGCCATGGGGCACGATTGCATGGCTATGGAGCAGAGTCTAGCTGGCCACAGGAGAGGCTGGAAGCTCAGCTCTGGCCTCAGGCATGGGCTTTGTGGGCAGGGCAGAGACTCCAACATGCAATGCCCTTTCTCTTTGCAGTTTTCCCAAGAGCTGCTGCAGTGAAACTCATCCAGAAAAACATGCAGGGGGCTTGTAAAGCTTTTAAGTGCAAGCTCAGAGAATTTTGGTAGCGTCCTGGTGGTTCTTATTTGTCATGCTGGCTGGCTGGGAGTGATGGGGGTTGTGGCCCACCACGTCTGGGTTGGGGAAGGGTTAGGCTCAGGGGTTCTGAGGCAGGTGGGAGGTGGAGGGGCCTGTCGCTGCCCCCTACAAGGGCCCATGTGCCAGAGCTTGGGGAGCCTTGTGGCAGGTAAGATGGATGGGAGGTGGGAAAGGTGGGCGTCTCCCCTCGGTCCTGAAGCATGGAGACACAGAAACAGAGCGAGTCACAAGGGGCCTCCTGGACCATCTAGTCTCTAGCCGGCTCCGCTCACAACATGCCCACCATGTGCACGTCCAGCCTGTCCTTGAACACCCTCACCGATGGGGCCTCAACCACCTCCCGGGGAAGCCCATTCCACTCCCTCGGGGTCCTGACTGTCAGGGAGTGCTTCCTGGCATCCACCCTAAATCTTGGCTGCCTGCGCTTGGCTCCACTGCAGCGCGTCCTGCTCTCCACTGCCCGTTGCCCCAGGTCCCTCCCTTCCGGGCAGCAGGCATGCAAGACGGTTCTTAATGGGGATTCATACGGGGAGTTGCAAGCTCACCCCTCTTTTCCTTTGTGCTTTGGCTGAACTCTTGGCTTAAAATACTCTGCGTTGCCAAAGGGCAGAGGAACTTGCACCGGGAGGGCCGATCCCACAGGTCACATCTGGGCTCGGATTTAGAAGCGGCCGAGAACAAGGAGGGGAAGCGGCACACAGGCAACTGCGCCCGCTGGAAACTCTCTGGCCTCGAAGAGAGAAAATGAAGCAGCAGTGCCAGTCTATATTTAGGTGAGGGCCGTGCGCGGGGGCGCTAATCCTCTTTCACTGAATTATCAAGCTTGAGGGATTAGGCCCTTAAACTCCTCACCACGCCAGCCCACGTGCTGCAGGCTGGCCTGGGGGAGGCGGGTGTCTGGAAATGGAACCCTGGCAGGTGGGAGGCCCCGGCCAAGCAGCCGGAGGGGCAGGTGGGGGCTCGTGGCAGCACTGGACACCCCTGCTGCCCCCACGTCCTGCAGCGGGCACCCTCCATGGACGCTTCCTGCTTGCTTGGAAAGATCCAGGGAGCTCTTTCCCCGTGGCTTCTTCCGTGCCTCTTCCACCCCGGGGCAGAGGCGAGGCAGGCCAAGCGGCAGACTGGAGGGCAGTGGGGACCTCCAGGCATACTTGTAACACGTTCCGGTTCTCCCACTGCGGATCAGACCCCTTGGCCCCATTCCTCCCTTCTGCCTTGCGAAGGTTCAGCTGGTCCTTCTCCCTGCCGCACGAACCCTCACGGTGGTCCTCCACTAATCTCAAAACAAAGAGAGCAATTTCTCTTCCTGTTAAGCCCATTACATTTTCTAGAACAATACGAATTCTTGGATGGGTCTGTGTGGCCCAGGGCCTAATTATGGATGGACCGACCCATCTGTGTTAGGGTTTGACCTGTTGTTCTATTCCATTTCTGTACTAAGCATTTTAAAAGTCTTGAAAAGCAATTTTAGTAGATTAACAATAGATTTTAGCCAAAAAAAATCAAATGCAGTTCCAAGAATGGGCTTGGAAATCTTGAAGCGAGCAATCCCAAAACAAGAACATGACACATTTTGTTTAATTCACAATACTTCTTTTATTCCCGCAATCGTATTTCTATATTACATATAGAATAAATTATTAGTCTGTTGTTAAGCATCTTCTACTACCTCTTTTTTCCCATAATTCAGTAATGGTTTGGGATCATTGGATCAGAAAAGTCTACAGGCAGGGAAAATATCAAATTCTTTAAGTGCTCCTAGTCTTACTGTTCACATAATGTACATTTCACATGTGCATGGACCAGAGACATAATATTCAGTTTTGGGAGATCTACAGGAGGGAGAAAGGTGTGCTAATATCAGTGAGCACCATGAACTGGTGTACATCTGAACACAACAAGTCGAACCAGGGATAATGCATCCCATGGAAGTCTGGGCAAATCAGCAGAATGTGTCTTCAAGTCCCGTCTTGAAGAGCAGTTCTGAATCGGGTCCATGTCAGATTACGATCTTTAGAATGAAAATGCACACCAAACTGCTCCAAAAGCCTGCTTTGGTTATTCTTTTCCCACTGATTAAAGCATCTTTTGTGAATTTGTCAAATGTATGCATTTTTTCGCATGCAATTCTCAAATGTACATGTGTAGTCAAAATCTCTCTCGCTCTCTCTTTTTTGTTTGTTTGGAAAGGGGTACAAAACGCAGTGCAAGGGTGGAAATGCCCATTCTCTTTGCAGATTGATGCAAATCCATCCTTTGGGGTTCAGGAAGTGCAGGCTGGGCTAATTCTGCTAAAAAATGAACTGCAACGAGTTTCGCAGGCACTCTCCTTTGTGAGGAAGGGAGTTCTAAAATCACACACCACAGGACTTATTCAATATTCAAAACGGGCTTGGGGCACAATCCTTCGCTGACTTCAATGGCTGGCTGGGAAACACCTTTTTCTCCCTAAACAAACTCAAAATTGGGGTATCTAGAAGGACAACTACGCATGTTTGCAACAGGGAGTCATAGATCTGATCCACCCCTTTCTCTTTTTCTCAGGCTAAATTCCTGCTCTTAACTGACAAGTTCCAGCTCCTGGTGAGGCTGCTAACCTCACCCCTGCCCCCAGTTCTGTCATGGAGGCGGGACTTCCTTCCTGACAGACAGCTCCTCAGGCCCCCCAGCAACATAAACCTGCCAGATTATTTTGTTATGCCACATTTTATGGATGCATCCCAAAACTTCTCCCAGAGGGCAAAACGGGCAGGGATGGGCCATTGGCAGCTTCCTGGATGGAAGTATTGGTCTGGTCCAGAGGGATGTTTGTGTAAAAACATGTGGGTGGTTGGTAAAAAGAACAGCCATCTGGAGAAAGGGTGAAGGAAAGCAATGCTGCAAGGATTCAAGGCCCACCCCCCCAAATAAACCCCGATTCCACACTCAGAGATGCTGGGTTTGGCATTGTGTGTTCTCTGGAGGTTTCACACAAACAGGATCAGGATGCCAGCCAAGCTGTTCAAGGCTTACAGAGATGTTTCCTCAGAGGCTTCTGACTCGGTGGTTCAGGAGGAGGCGTTGCTTGCAAAAGGCTTCCAGCTTCTCAGAATCGAGTCTCTGCAGAAGGCTTCCTGCATCCAGGGCAGGTTGCATTACCCTGTGCAGCTGTGGAGACTCAGCTATGAAGATGCGAACTGTCCAAACCCACTACCCAAGTCTGATTGCTCAAGCAGACTCGGTCCCTTCCCATCTAACTCAAGCCAGCCTCCTACTTAAGGCTCACTGCTTGCTGGAGCAATATAAAGAGGACCAAAGTGGACGAGAAGAGCATTACTCTTCCCAGAAAAGTACCTTGCCCACCTCTCCCTGAAGTATGGGGGCCCTTGAGTATCACCAGGTAACAGTAAGGTTTAAAGGGGCTTCTGACAGTCAGTGGGAATGGTCTGGAGCCTAGATTTACTCCCGATTCCTCTGACATGGGGAGGAAATCCCCAGATATTGGGCTGAAATGGAAATGGAGGTATTTCCCACAGGGTGGCCGTGTGTTTGACTTTACAGAGGACAGTTCTCTAAGTAAAGGACTTGTATTAGAGGACTTGAATCCTTTTTTGATGGGTTATCTAGTCCTGGTTCATTCTGAAGATAAGGAACCACAAGAAGGGAGAGCTGTAGTAGCCAGGAAGTTGCCCACCAACAGCTGGACTGCAATAGCTGGGAAGGGGCACAGCTCTGGCTGTAGCTGGGCTCACTGTGTTGAATTAATTATTGCATTTCCACAGTGCCCCACATCCGAAGCTCTCTGGGAAGTTGTACAGTTGTCATTGCAGCCGTTATGGCTAAACGTGCGTTTCTGCTTAGGCAAATCAGCACAGCGCTCGTGTCATGCCGATGCGCGTTCCCATCTTTGCTGGTGCCAAAGAGGCTGCCTCTGTTTCCCGCAGAGAGAAAACCAGGGCCACGGATTGCCCAGAGCGTTTTGCAACGACAGGGCAGGGGAAAGCGGGCACTGCGCTCCAGCCGGTTCTGTGCCTGGTCAGGCAGATCCGTAACCGGTTTCGCCTCAAGCGGGCTCTCGCTCCACCCGCCTCTGGCGCTGGGAGACCTGCGGGAGCCGGGCCTGGGGTCTGGGCATCGGCCCCATCCGCCTGGAGGGGAGCGGACTCCGACGTTGCAGGGCAGACTGTCCGGAGCCCCAAGGTCCGTCCCTCCTGAAGGGGAGGAGGCAGCTCAGGCAGGGGGAGAACGGGGTACCAAGCCCTCCGCCTTCGGGCGCTTCAGCCCCGTGCAGCGGCGCTTGGGCCCCGCCATCGCCGGGTGTGGCCGGGGAGGTGCGCCAGAGCGTCTGGCGCGACCCCTCCCGGCTGCCTGTGCCCCCACCTGCTGAAACCCTGCCCCAGACCGGGCTCAGGCTGCCCACCTGGAGAGGGGCTGCGGGAGGTCCCCCGGCGCGGCGCTTCCTCCCGAGCAAGGAGTTTGCCCGTGCAGTTGCGGCTTTTTCATGCTGGAGCGCGGGAGGCGAAGGGGCCAGTGACGCCGGGGCACCGGCGCGCCCTCGCCGTTTAACATTGCCTCCTGCCTCCCCCGCCACCCCCCCGCCCCATGCTGAGCACCATCCATTTCCTGGATAAGTTAAAGTCAACACATCTGTTGTGCTCGCGGCCCCTCCCTCCCCCCTCCCATCTGTTTGGCACCCCCCCCCCCCCCCCCCCAGCTTTGTTGTAGGGGTGTGCGTGCTTGTGCGTGCAAGAGGCAGTCTCCCTCCGTCCTGCTCCCGCTGATGGGCTCTCTCGCGGCTGAGCTCCCCTCACCTGGATGCTTGTTCCCAGCAGAATGATCCGCTTGGCTGGCCAGGCCGCTCGCTTCGCCTAATCCCCCCGGGCTGCAACATCGCGGCGGCCAAGAAGCGAGAAAGAGTGGGCGAAGGAAGACGCGAATCCTCGGCAGCTCTGGCGTGAAGCGTCCTCTACTTCTGGTAAGAGACGGTCCTCTTGTCACCCCTCTCTTCGCTGCTCGTGTCTGGGGTGTCCGCTCCTACTTTTCGCCTACCCAGCGCAGGAGAGATGCTGGCCAAGAGAAGGCAGGGACCAGGGCTAGGGAGGCACAGCGGTGGAGGAGGCGAGAGAGAGACCGCGAAGTCCCGGGATCCGATCGGGGGGCCGAGGTTCCGCAGTGCCTGTAGCTAAGATATGGTGGAAGGACGCTTCAGGAAGACAGCGAAAGAGCTTTGGGGTCTCTCTAGATTGCAAGCGGGGCTGTAGGTGGCCGCGTTACTCCCCCCACCCGCCACGAGACCTAGTACATCTGAATACCCACACTCGATTCCACGCTGCGAGAGTTCCAGTTGGGTGTGTTTAGCTGGCTGGTGGTTTGTTTCAGGTTGGTCTCGGAAAAGGCTCAGCAGTGAATACGCATTTAGGGCTGGGGGAAATAGCTGCATTTCTGCACCTAGTGTGATAAACTTTCTGCCGCGCGGGCTGGTTTGTATTTTCTGTAGATTAAATTTCCACAGCGTGAATTTAAGAGACAAAGGAAAGCATCCTGGGGAAGCTGGAGACAGTAATGTGCATGTAGCATCGTAAATTTAATGAAATGTCCAATGAACCAGGGACAGATGGCGGGTGGGAGAGAGATTTTGTCTTCGACTCTCAGTTCTTCGAACAGCAAAGGGTTAGCCGTTAGATTTGCGCTGGGAAAAGGCTCGTGAGCCAAGCTGGCCTCTGGGGAGCCTGCCACGGATATTTTGCAGTGTCATCAAAGATGAACTTTGGCGTGGTGAGCTAATTTTCCCAAAGTGGAGTGAGTGTCAAAATGTGGGAAATGGGCTGGCGACAGCTTTCCCAAGGTTTGCTTTTCCACACATCAGCCAAGTGGGAAGCTTCAGTCCCTCGGCTGGACTCCAAGAATCTCATCTCCCAAATCCTGGAATTGTCTTGTGACTTGATTCTGCAACCCAGTCTGCCCACAAGGACCTTTGCTTAGGCCTTAGCCAAATAAATGCAGTAACTCATGGATCAGGCCTGTCTTCCTTCGAAGGTGCCAGAGTGCTGATCTTTTTAGTCTCGTTATATTACATAGTCTTTCTAGTCTGTGCTATGGCAAAGGGTGTGTGTGTGTGAGAGAGAGAGAGAGAATTTATTTCCAAAATAACCAACCTGTCAAACCCAAATGAATGTCTCTTGTAGTAAAGCACACACACCTTTGTGATGGTTTAACATGCAGGAGAAAATGTGCAGGATGCGGGTCTCACTCCGCGATTTTCACATCATCCTGAAATGCGCACAGGCAATTACATTAAAGCGTAATGAGAACCCTCATCCTTCTGGGCTTTGACCCTTGAGTGGTCCCTTAAGATCGGGTTCTAGTCTTTGCATTTATGTTGGCAAAACAATAACAATAATGAAAAATAAAAAGGGAAACCCATCCAAGAACTTCATACCCGAGATGAATTATGGTATGAGACAGAGGATGGGCGGAAGGGGGAGAGATTCGATCCATTTGATTAAGCTGCTTTGGGGGCAGAAATGGTGGGGAGGGGTTGACATCTGTGCATCCTAATGGAAAGAGCCAAACGGATCCTTGAAAAAATCGTGTGGACTCCAAGGAAAGAAATATATGTGGGGGATTCCAAGGAAGCACATACGTGCGGAGGAAAGCATCGTGCCTGTTTCTGAATCGGTCATTTTAAAGAAGTACAGCTGTTGGTTTGATCCAAAGCACGCATGTCGGAGGCTGGAGGTCTGGGGTTGCGGATAGAATCTTTTCAGTCCTTGGTGCTTTATTTCTGGTTCTTTTTTACTATGCTTCGGCCCTATAGAAAGTCCACTGAATTACTAGTCCACAAAACCATCTGCAAATATTTCTGTGGCCTGCAAGGGATGGATTGGGCATACCCACACTGTTAAACAGCCCTGTCTGGCTGCCTAGAGAAGATTTTTCCATGCCACACATGACCAAGTCCGTGGGCCACTTAGGAGCTTGTTCACCTGCGTAAATGCCAGCTCTGGCATTGGAGTCATTTGCCCCAGGCACAAGTATTAGCCACCCATTTCATAGGTAAACCAACATTTTGCGAGCGGCTGCTATTGTTTTTGCCTTTATTATACGTGCAGGTGTGCCTTCTGTCATTTAGAGGCAATCAAAAAGATGTACCTCTGTTTATTTTAACGCTGAATTCACCTGCGGGTTTACATTGTCCAGTTTGCTAAGGCAATTAAAGCAGCATTTTCTTGTGCCGGGAAGCTGTCACAGACTGAAGTCATTGAAGGCCCACGGCCTGCACTGGGGTTGACTCTGGAGTTATGGATACAAAATGGAAGCAACCTGGTGCTGCACTTTAGTGGGTTTTCTGACACGCTTTCTTTCCAGGATGCTTCTCACACGTCTGGGATACCAGGTGTGTTCCTCAGCGGCAGTTCAGGGCTGAGGGTCCAATCCACCCACAAAGACCTATGTGCCAGCCCCACTGAATTCAGTGGGTTTTACAGCTGGGTAGACACATCTCAGATTGTTTGGTATCCCCATAGGGAACAACGAGGGTTGCGATGCTCTCAGTTCGAACGGAGCCAAGCAGAGGGAGACTTTCCGGGTGCTCAGTAAGAGAAACCGTGTGTCTGGAGACAAAGAGGGCCACCCCTCTATCTACAATAGGTGTTTCAGCAGGAGACCCGTTTTGCATCCAGCTGTGCTTAAAATAGTGAGAATAATGAGTCGGCTTCCGTCTTCAATTCTGTAGAGAGCAGGCAGGAGTGGGACATCACAGCCTCACAATCCCCCCCCCCCCCCCGGGCACGTTTCTGGGATTAGGGCTGTGGGATCCTAGGGCAGAGCTGGACTTTTGCCGCTGCGGAGCAGGCGGAGCCTTGGGGACGTGTGAGGAAGGTCTTCTGCTCTTCCGTCCCCCAGCCACTGGCACTCCCCAGTGGAGCCTGCGGGTGCTTTTAAGGTGGGGTGGAGCAGCTTTGGGGGGGGGTGTCATTGTTTGCAGCTGCAGCCTCATTCAGGCTGGGGCTGGTGGGGATGGCACACCCTTGGCCGGCCTGCATCGCTCTGGGGAGCCAGCAGCTCAGGCCAGCTTTAGATGCTCTTCCCAGCTTTACTGCCCCCCCCCACACCTTAAGCAAAGGCCCCTTTCCCTCTGTGCACCTCCTGGGTGGATCAAAATGCGCCTTCAGCACCCCTTTCTCCTAGGGCTCGCAGGAGGGCTGGATGCAGCGGCCAGGGACACTGGGACTCCCAAAGAGAAATTCGTAAGCCATCCAGAGGCTTTTAGTAATGGGACAGCGTATTAAAAACTTTAAATAAAAATGAATGGACGAATGAATGCATGCATGGCCAGCCACAGATATATACTCAACGTCTTGCAGCTTTTCTGTGGACCGTGTGAGCTTGTGGATTAATGGTGGTTTGGGGACCAGTCTGGACCTCTGGGCTAGCTGGAAGAAAAGGTCTCTCTCAGGAGAAGGGCTATATTTAGAGAAAAGGCAGAACTCTGTTTCGTGTAGGCTATTTATATGTTCCCCCCATGGGAGACACTGCCCAGTTGCTGAAGAAGCACGCTCAGCGAATTCTCCTGCTTGCTTGCCGGTGCTTTCGTTCACAGGCAGAATAATAGCTCTGCTCCACAGGGAGGCCTGGGGCAGGCATTGCCCAGGTGTGTCATGCCTGCCTCCACTCCTGCTGCGCCGGACGATCCCTGGCCAGGCAGCCGGCAGTTCTGCCTAGGACCACACCCTGGCCCCAAAATGCCCCGTCTCCTTTCACGAACGCTTCCCGTCCCAGCAGGCACCCGGCCCACGAACGGCTGTGGGAGTCCTGGTGGAATTCAGTTTCTGAGACCCGGGGGGTGCAGAGGTGTAGCGTGCTTAGGTGGGGCTCCCCGGCTGTACCCATGTGCCCATGGGGCACCAATCTATATTCCATTTCCATAGGGTCCTTTGCATGTACACACGCCTGCATTAGAGACAGTGACTAGGATTCGTTTAACTCTCACAGAAGGCAAAGCCACTCCTTTACTTTCACATCCAAATCATACCAAATAAAACCAGTTCTTCAGTTCGCATCCCAAGCCCAGATCATCCTAATCCAGGGTTATTCTTCATTTGCAAGGCATGGGGGAAATGGCACGCTCAGAAGAGGAGTGGCTGCTAAGGGTTAAAAGATAGGCACGTCACTGTCTCTGCTCCCTTTGTAACGAAGCTCGGGGAAAAGCGTCAAGTGCCACCAGTGAAAGGCCTTCATGGAGGGGCTTTGGAGTGTCTGTCCCTCTCTCGCCCGCCATCCTTCAGCCTCCTTTGAGAAGTACCTTCTGGCATTGCAGCCAAACAGGGGCATCACCTCCGTCGGCATCACTGGAAGGCAGACTCCGGACGCTGGGTTGGCAGCCCCCTTGGGAGTGGGGCACATGTGAACTCTGGCTCAGCACTGAGCTAATTTCCCGTGGTCAAACTCTGGCTCGCCTTCTTGGGAGTGAGGGAGCAGGGAATCCTTGCACCAGCAGAAAAATCAAAGCTGTGCCCTCAGCAATATGCTGCATCCAGCTCTCGGCTCACCTCTATGGCCAATTCCACCTTTAATGGGGAGAGCAGGCAGTGCTATTAGAGGAAATGTGAGAGTCCAGCATTCAGAAACTCCCATTTCTTCTTCTCCTTTTGCTGGGCACGCTGCCCTTCCTTGCAGAGGCAGAATGACAGTCAGAGGGACCGTGGGTCTTGCAGAAGCAGCCAAGAGTCCAGCTAGCTTAGATTTTTAAAAAGCACTCTTAACAATTCCTGTTTTTAATTCTCATTGAATAAGTGGATTTCAGTCTCAGAGGGCCATTTCCCTCTTCCCCTCGATCCCAACAGAATCCATCTCAGAATTAACCCGTACATTAAAGGTGCCACGGAAAAGAAGCTCAACAGCAGGGCATGTGATTCAGCACAGTCTTTTTAAAGACGTGTCCCATTCCAGCTTTATTCTGGCTCCCTGAGGGTGTACTCAAAATAGGGTGGCCAATTTTTCCTGGACCTCTGTTCACAGGAACTTCTCTGCAGACACATGCGGGCAATGATGTGTCCTGCAAGGTAGTCCTGGGTCCTCTTTTAGTGAAGTTTCTCTGGTTGAAAACCTTCCAGAGGGCTGTGCAGGTCAGTTTTTGTTGAAGGCGGTGGACTGAAGAACTGCTCTCCACCACCACGGGATGGGAAACAGATCGCGGAAGAAGCAAGGCACGTGGGCAGCAGTCATAAGGCCGAGGTTCAAGATGAAAACAAAATATCACATCCTCTATGAATGCAGAATCACCTTTAACCATTAGGACACACTGTCATAAATCATGCGGTCAGAAAGGGAAGGAAAGAGTGCCCTTGATTTAGAATGAGAGATCGCCAACTTTCTTGATAAACCTGGAACATGTTGGCTTGGGAAAGAATGCGCTCATACTGGAAAAACAGGGTTGAAGGTCAGGTAGGGAGACGTTTTTCGCCTTCTCCCATATTGCCAAAACATAACATTTTTCCCACAGCAGATAAACTGACTTTCTTTTACTAGCCCATGGGCAAAATCTGGCAGCCCACTTTTGATAGGAAGAACAGCCGTATTTGTGGCTTGAACATATGCACTGCCTTTTGGCTTGAAATTAGTTTCTCTTTGCTCTTGGCAGCTTTTGCCATGCAATAGAGGAATTGGTCACTTGTGGGAGATCTTGGGGGAGTCGGCTTGGATTGGGGCTCTTCGTCTTTTAAGGAAGCTACTCCTGCATAGCTGGGGGGCCGGGTGTCCTTTGCCATGTGAGGAATGGGAGGGGGCAAGCATCAAAGAGGCGGTTGAGGCCCCATCGGTGAGGGTGTTCAAGGATAGGCTAGACATACAGAAGGTAGACATGTCGTGAGCGGAGCCGGCTGGAGCCGGGGTCAGACTAGATGGCCCTGGAGACCCCTTCTGACTCGCTCCGTTTCTCTGTTTCTAAAGTGCCCCTGCCTGTGTCAATGCGATGAAGTCAACAGGAGACTTCTCAAAATGGGCTCTCCTGCTTGGTTCTTTGGAAGCAGGGGCTGACTTAAGGCACCCGCTTGGTCTGGCTTCAACAGATGGCTTCTGTTCTCACTGGTGGGAGGAATAGTCCTGCCAAAGAAAGACAGCAGAAAGGGAGGGGGCGCAGGACATGTTGAGAAGGGGTGATGCCTGACAGCGTGCAAAATCTCACGCCCGCAGAAGTTCATTAGGGCTGCGTGAATCGGCCCCATCGGCCCCTTGGCAGCTCCTGCAAGTCCATTCTGTCAAATTCTTGCCTCATTCCATGAATCATATTTTCAGATAAAGTTGTAGGAACACTTACTTTTATTTTTGTACGCAACCTTCCCCAACAGATGCGTTTTGCGTGGGCCTTTTCTGAGTTTTGTACAGGCTTTCCAATATCATCCTGCATTCTGAAGGCAAGTTTTCAGCTACTGAAACTTGGAGCTCTGTTTAAAAAGTCTCCCCCACACCCACCCCATGGGTTTTGGGCAAGGACCTACAAGCATACATCCTTGCCTAGAATACCTAATTAGTCAAAACCCCCATTTTAAAAGAAGTGAGCTTTTATAGTGACCAAAACTCTTTGCTGCTGGAAACAGGATTGCTTTTGCTTTTTTGCCTTTCTAGAGTCTTGGGAACAGGTAGAGAAGATGCAGAACTCTGAGAAGAGGTGGGTCCATCCATGAATGGGTAACGGCTTCTGACTACAAAGGGGGTACTCTATGCCTCCCTCTTTCATGAGGAAAGAGCACCTGAAGCTTTGCTTTCTGGAGAAAACAAAGTAAAAAGTAACCCTGGTTATGGCCTCTCTGGGGTTGGCACCCACGGATCTTTGAAGCAGACGCATCCTGGGTCAAGGCTTGGGTGAGGCTTCCCATTTTGGCCCCCTGCAACCGGGTGCCCTGGCGCTCGCCCAAGCCCAGTTTCCCGGGTGTGCAGCCGCGGTGCTTGGGTGTCTCGGTGGGGTCGTCACTGGCAGTCAGCCCGGGTGTGAAAAGCATCCTCTGGAAAATGGGGGTGTGGCTGGCGAGGGGGATGCTGGGCCAGTGACGGCTGTTCCACCGTGCAGCTTGGGCACTGGCAGGACAGCTGTCACTTGCGGTTGTCTGAGCAAGCTCAGCAAGAGCAGCAAGGAGGTCTTGCTGCTGTTGCCCAATAGCCCACAAAGGGGTCAGTTGTCCAGGACTGGATGGCATGAAACCCATGCAAGTCATGAGAGCCAGTGTGGTGTCGTGGTGAAGAGTGCAGGACTGGGACTCAGGCGATCTGGGTTCGAGTTCCCGCTCAGCCATGGAGCCCACCGGGTGACGCTCAGCCAAGACTCTCTACCTCGCAGAGTCGCTGTTGTGGCAATAAGATTGAGAGCAGGAGAAGAGAGATGCAAACCGCCAAGAGATCCTTCAGGCTATGGGGTGGTATAAGATTCAGAGAAACAAACACACTCATGGCCATTTTTCTCCACACAGACCAGGACAGGGGGTTTTCTAACTAAAAGGCTTCATCATGTTAAAGTGGATCAGAGAAACTCACATTGGGGTTGCTAAGATGGGCATTGCAGATGCCAATAAGAAAAGAGACAAGTGAAGTCAGAGTTTTGGCCTTTAGGAAAATGTGGCTTAAAGATGGGTTCCCAACCGAACACCCCTCCAACCTTCCAAACTGAAAGAGTCAGCACTTTCAAGGTGGGTCTTCCTTGGAGGTGGTGGGCTCCTCCACACTGGATATATTCAAAAAGAAACTGGACAGCTGTCTGGGTGGGATGGTGTAACATGGTGTCCTGCAAGAGCAGGGGGCTGGACTCAATGGCCTTCAGGGCCCCTCCCAACTCTACTCTTCTAGGATTCTTTGGTTCTATGATTCCTGTTTCAGGACTAAATATCTGGGACTTCCAGGCAGCCCACCCCTTTAACCTGATGTGGCACCCTCAGGCGCACGATGCTAGCTCTGCCCTGCTCCCCCCGGCATGCCCACCGAACTTTCCTGCAGAACTTGAAACTGTCTGATTCTCATCAACCACCTGGCTTTTCTCTGGGTCCCTTGCCCCTGGCAGTTTGGCTGCAGATTCTGCTCCTCCTCTCCATCTGAGCCAAAATCTGATGTACAACCTCTGAATGTTCTTTGATAGACCCATCACGTTGGGGAATGCTGTGAATTACAGGACTTCCTTTTGTCAAAACTTGCCTAAGACTGCTCCCTAAATATTCGTGCTGTTGGCACTCATGCTAAATCATTGGGAGCTGGGAACTGTTGCTGATTTACTGAAAATTGCTCGCAGAGCTGCCTTCTGGCCAGCTTTAAATACCTTCTGGCTTTAGATATCCTAGACCTGAAGGCCTTGGAAACCAACAACCCAAGCAAACGACTCAAAGTTTGGAAACAAACTGGGGGCTAACTTGAATGGATCTCATTGGACTATACAAGGCTCCAAGTGTAATTTCTGAATGCTCTTTTACGGAAACTTGAGGTAGGCATGTCTCAATAGTCTAAGTTAGAGCTGAGCAAAGCATCATGGCCCCCCAATTCAGCCTCTGCCCTGAACCCCTGTGCCCCTAATGTTTTCGCTTAGGACAGGAACTGCAGGAACTGGGTTTTCAAAATTCATTGTTGGACAGATTTACACCATGGAGGAGGCTCGATATTTCCTTTTTAATTAGAAACATCTTGAGAAAGCTGGTGGACTAATTAAAACCATTCCTTTTTGCAAGCAGCCTCCTGTATTATTCATACATGAGACAGATTTAGGGAGCCTGAGTTGCAGCATCCTGTCCCCTGTCTTGATGTGGAACCTGCCCAACTAGATCACACTTCCAGGAGCAGAGAGAGAGAGAGAGAGAGAGAGAGAGAGAGAGAGAGAGAGAGAGAGAGAGCGCGAGCGCGAGCCTTCTGTGCTTGCTGAAGGAGGTTTGCTCATTCCATCTTGCAGCAAAATCTCTCTAAGAAGGAGAAAGGTTTGCCATTTTGCACGTTCCTGCTATGGGCACAAGGGTGCTCCTGGAAAACTGAACAAACCTAGGAAGAAGAATAGAGAGTTGACTCCACCTGGAACACACTTGTGACTAATTCACTGGTTAATTATAATGTTTCCCAAAGGCACCTTATGTAAGGAAAATACTTAAAGTTTAAAGATGTACTACAAGTATTATAAAAAAGCAATATATTATTGTACAAAATAATCAGCTCCATAAGCCCAACGACGCCAACAGACATTAAATCCTCTAAAACCTGCAAGCCCACAAAAATACATTGAAACCTGTCTTGTGATGCGGCTGCTGTGGAAAAAGCCATGTATCTTATGCTTGTCCGCCAAATGGATCTCACTGGCAGGCTGATGAGAAGGGCTGCCGAGGGGGATCTCAAAAATTGGATCACAGTTTTCCTGGATCGTCGGGAGTCTTTTATTCTGCTGTTTACTCCTGGAAGGAATTGGAGGGTTTGTTTTTTAAGAATGTTCCAGGAATTTCATTCCATTTGCACAAGTGCCCATTACTGCCAGTGCTCAGTGGTCCTGATTCATTTTAGTACAAATGTGCAGAAGTGTCAGTTTGCATGACTGTGCACTAGTGCAAATTTGCACAAGTATTTGTGTGACACCCCCGAAAAAAGTTTTAAAAGAATGCTTAAATTTTTCAAATCACATGAGATTTACGTGATTTGAAAAAGCTGGGCTGCTGTGGAATCTGCAGGTCAAATTCACCAAAAAACGAATTTGTCCAACTCCCCAGTGAGTTTCTCCAGCATGTAGTTCTGCACAACGCTGTGCTTCTCTCACTTCCGTTCTTCCTCCAGCCCATCCTGCCATGAGATTCGGGCTTCTCATTAATATCCTCTTTCTCTACTACATCGTGAACTTTCCACTCCACCTTTTCAACTCACCTGCCTCTCTTTTACTCCTCCTTTGGATTCCTTCTGAGGGGGAATAAATTATCACAATGCTGAGCCATATTCCTAGTGCTGCATGGGCCGTTGCCCTCCCATACTGGCGGTGGCAGTTAGCCATCAGGACTAGCAGCATCAATCTCCTCCTCCTCCTCCAAGAATGTGTTCAACCCCCTTTAAAGCCAACCAGTTTGGTGGCCACCGCTCCCTCTCGAATTCCATGGCTTACTTGTGCTGTGAGAAGAATTCTTCCCTTTCTGTGCTGGGCATCTCGTTCCAAGCAGCTTCCTGGGATGCCCCACCGGATTCTAGCATTCGGGACAAGAAAAAAGCCTCCCTCTCCATTTCCTTTGCACCAAGCACCATTTTGCACACCGCCTGCTCCTGACTTGCTTTCTAAGCTAAGCAAGGCCCCAGCAACCTTACAATTTTTCTCCACCCTGGTACCTTCCGGTGTTTGGGAGCACAGCCTTTGAATTTCCTTGGGAATTACTGGGGCAGGGCAGGGCAGGGCAGGGCGGGGCAGGGCAGGGCATCCTTGCACAAAAACCCTGCCTTGTTTTATTGAGCCACGCAGAGGCACTTCGAATGCCTTGCTCCGGCCAGCTGGGGCCAAGGGGGCGAGTGACATGGCAGCAGCTCTGGTGTGGCCCCCGATCCCTAACCCCTTGCAGCAGATGGCCCAGACTCCACCCTCACCCCTTCAGGCAGAGCTGGGGAAACGCCTGCCCAAATCCCCGGAGAGCCAGTGGGTGCAGTGGGGCTTATTCCTGAGGAGGCAGGTGTAGGGTTGCCCAGCTATGCTTCTCATCTTTGAGGCTGGGAAAGGGGCTCCCCTGAAGCGCACCTGCTTTGCTGGCAGAATGAGTCTGAAGCCGCACCCCTGAGAGCACCTCCAAGCAGGGCTGGAAAATGCGGCCTGGAGCCCTGGAGAAGCATCGCTGCCAGCCAGAGCTGCCAGCACTGGCTGGACCAAGCCTCCGAGGCAGAAAGCAGTGCTTTTGCCTTGCAGCCGTGGGGCTGGCCAGGAAAGCCTGTTTCCAGGCTGCAGTGTGGCAACTTCTGCGACGCGCCCTCCGGCAGCCCCCCACCCAGCGGGCGGCCAGCGCCAGATGAGACATCCTTTCAATATTTAAAGAGCACCACAGGATGGGAGGCACCAGCTGGCTCGGCCGTGCAGGCAGGGACAGGGGGGCGGGGGAGGCTCGCTGGCAGGGGCCACTCGGATGCACTTTCCTAATGAAGCTTTTCCTTGGGGAAGGGAGCACAGCATTCTCCTTCTGCTGCAGCCTCCCCGGAAAACCGAAGAGGGGAAGGGCACTGCGGCTCGTGGGCAGGTCTCCAGAAGGCTCACCTTGGCAGCCTTCTGCCTTGCTCAGCACTCCTGACTTCTGGGAACCTGCAGCCCTCGGCGGCGGTCCCATCAGCCAGGGCGGGCGGAGAAGCCAGCCGTGCTGGGATGCCTCAGCCACCCACCCATCCCCCCTCCCCTCCCCTCCCCTCCCCTCCCCTCCCTGGGCTTTGCGGGGCATGCACCGATTTTGCGAACTCCGGTCTGCCTGGTTTTCGGCAGATCTTGCCAGGCTTCCCTCACCCTGCTTTCCTCACGTGGGCAGGATCAGATTTTTAGGGACACATGCAAATTTTGTTTCACTCACACTAATGCACAAACCAGCAGGTTTGTGCATTTGTGCAAATCCCCCTCTTGCATGTAGAAAGTGAGCACATTGGCAGGAAGCAGCGCAAAGCCCTTCCGACTGAAGCCATGGTTTGTGTTTCTCTGAGCAGGGAGTAAAAAGCTTCCTGCAGAACCGCTTCGGCTCTGGGAAAGTAGTAAGTACAAATCAGAATTTGGCAGGAGGTATTTTTTCTTAGCTGGTGCCATGGAATGGATGTGTTTGCCTGAGAACACGTCCATGGACACACTTGGGGCGGATCGTTAATACACTCTTAGCTTTGAGGGTACTGCTTGTGAGACCCCCCTTCTGTTTCTGTATACTGCAGAGCAAAATGTTCAGCTGCAGAACTGTGAGAGGACAGGGAAAGGAGAAGGACTCACAGGGCGGGCGGGCAGGCAAATTCTGCTCCCCTGGGCATGGAGAAGAGGCGGCTTGCAAGCCAAATCTGGCTTGGAAGCCCTGGGACAATTGTCACCCTTGTCCGAGTGGTCCCTGGCAAAAGGATGGTTCAACCTGCCCCCTTCGTGCCCCTTTTGTTGAGGAAGGAATGAGTAATGGGCGACAAAATGCACCCCCTTTCCAGTGTGTTCGGCTTTGTCCCATTGCTGGCCCCACCTTGGATGCCGAAAGGTTAAGTGCGATGGAATAGCAGCTTCTGTAATTATCTTCCTTGCTCAGTTGCACAGTATTAATTAGCAGCAGGCTGGCAAAAAACAACAACAACGCCACTGTGGTCTTGGGGGCGGCAATGAGTCGAAGAGAAGCGGGATAAGTTTCACTGACTCTTTTTTGATCAGAATCGTTGTGCATGAATTAGAGGAGAGACCTGGAAAGAGGATCCCTCTTTTCTGCATGGGTGCTGAAATCCTTCACGTTTGATCTTTTAAAGTATTATTTTCATGTTGCGGGGGAGAGGACATAGGTGGTCAGATCCAGTTGCTGACCCCTTAGGCAAGGGGCAAAGGTAAAACTACAGGAGAAAGCTGATGGTGGGAGGGGCCCTGAGCACAGAGCAGGTGCCCTTAGGCCCACTGATTTATTTATTTCCCGGTTTATATCCTGCCTTTTTCCTACAGAGGGCTCAAGGCAGCTCACATCATTCTCCACCTCCATCATATCCCCACAACAACAACCCTGTGAGGTAGGTTGGGCTGAGAGTCTGACTGTCACCCAGTTGGCTCCATGGCCGAGTGGGGACTCGAACCCGGATCGCCTGAGTCCCAGTCCCGTGCTCTTAACCACTACGCCACACTGGCTCTCATTTCTGATTTTTACCCATCACTCACAGTCCTAGCCCACGGAGTGGCCACGCCCACTTCCAGCCCATTTTCTAAGCCTGCCTCGAGAGAGAGGCCACTTTGGATCCCCTGCAAAAAAGACCGAACTTCAAGAGTGCCCATCAATGGCACCTTCTCAAACTGGGGGGAGGTGTCAAATAGGTGCCACAGGCATCTGTCCTGGGACCGGTACTCTTCAAAATTGTTATTAATGACTTAGATGAGGAAGCACAAGTAAAAATAATTAAATTTGCAGACGACACAAAGCTGGATGGAAAGCAAATGCCCGGGAATACCGAGGGAAGATACAGGGAGTTCTTGATAGGTTAGAACGCTGGGCAGAGAACAACAGAATGAAATCGACTAGGGACAAATGCCGAGTCCTCCACTTTGGCACAAGAAACCTAACGCATCACTACAAGATGGAAAATACTTGGCTCAACCATACTGCACAGGAGAAGGACCTCGGGGTTGCTGTAGATCACAAGCGAAATAGTAGCTAACAATGTAATGCAGCTGCAAACAGAGCAGATGCTATTTGAGGCTGAATTAAGAGAAGCATCACTTCCGAAACGCGTGAAGTACTAGTTGCACTAGCACCAGTCAGACCTCACCTGGAGTCCTGTGCCCAGTTCTGGGCAACTCAGCTTAAAAAAGACACAGAAAAGCTAGAAACGATCCAGAGGAGGGGAACAAGGATGGTTCAGGGACTGGAAGCAAAGCCCTATAAGGAAAGATTGAGGGAACTGGACATGCTGAGCCTCAGGAAGAGAAGACTGAGGGGAGAAAGGATAACACACGACAAGTACCTGAAAGGCTGTCACAAAGAGGAAGGACAAGTTCTCTTCTTGACCATCCCAGCCTGCAGAAGACGGAATAAGGGACTCAAGTTACAGGAAGCCAGGTTTAGATGGACACCAGGAAGAACTTCCTCACTGTCAGAGCAGTACGACAATGGAGCCTCTTACCTGGGGAGGTGGGGGGCTCTCCCACACCGGAGACATTCAAAAGAAACTGGACAGGCATCTGAGTGGGTTGGTGTAACTGGGTATCCCACACCAGCAGGGGCTGGACCTGAGGGCCTTCTGGCCCCTTCCAGCTCTACAGTTCTAGGATTCTATGAACTGTTTGTCCCTGGACTTTGGCTGGTTCATCTGGGTCAGGAGGAAAAAAGAGCGAGAGAGAGAGAGAGAGAGAGAGAGAGAGAGAGAGAGCGCGAGCGAGCGAGCAAAAGAGACAGGGAGACAGCAAATGGCAGAAAAGGAGAGAGAAACAGGGTGGCAGGAAGGGGGGGAGAGAGAGGAGTGGCCCACTCATTTTGTCATCAAGTCCCCTGGCAGACTGCAGCCTCTGACGGAAAAGGGGCCCTTCACTCCCCGAACTGTAAGGCACGGAGTGGGCCTTTCTCTCCCTTGCACTTTCTGTGCTGGGGCTCCCTTGAGTCAAATCTTAGGGTCCCTGGAAAATAGCCTCCTAAAAGAGGGGTAACAATGCAAAATTAGGGGGGAAATGTAGTTTTGTGCTGTGCGCGTTGGCACAGCTCAGCTAGCGTCCCACCAGGGGGCTTCTGTGGGACGCCGGGTGGCAGGATTCGGTCGGGGTTGCAGCCTCCCACCAGCACAACAGGGGGAGCCCTTTGGGCCGCAGGGGGCCTTGTGCTAGACTGTCTCCCAGTCTAGCCTGGCCTACCTCACTGGGCTCTGCTGAAGATAAGATGCAGACAGGGAGGATGATGGGTGCTATCCAGCTTCAGCTCCTTAGATGAAGGGGGAAGCAGCACAGAAATGCCACTGTGTGCGTTAGCCACGGATGGGCGAATGTACAGGTTTTGCTTTCCCCCACATGGAGTATTTTTTCCAGTCTTAAGTCCTTTCCATCCCATTGCTGAAGACATGTGTGAAAGCTGGCAAATATTTATGCACAAGAAAACGGTTCATCCAGTCCTCACTAGAGATCGTACCTAATCCACTTAGCACCCTCCTGCTGTTGACAAACCCTTCAAAGGCACTGCTGCCGGAACGGGTGTTCAGCTCCCCATTTGCCACCCCTCCTTCCCTGGCCTTCATGAAATATCGATGGGAAGGAGCGGGGTGGCGAGGGTGTTCCTGAGCAGCAGATGAGTGCATGCGGCCAAAACTGGCCCCAGCTGCCCTCTTGAGAGGACATGAATTTTGCACTGGCCTGTAGAACTAATCTAAGCGCATGCAGCAATTTTGCTGAAGTATTGCTGGATGAATACGATTAATTTTCCACAGCTTTCCTGAGTGCTTGTACAGCACCAGTGGCCAAGAGTATATGAACTGGGGAGTTTCTGGTTTCAATCTTTCCTTGGCCACAAGCTTGCTCGGTGGCAAAAGCCCCCATTTCTCAGGCTCAGTTGCACTGACTGGAATATGGGCATAATAATAGTGGTTTGCCTTAGAGATCCGTTTGCTAGGGCTATCTTAATTGTGTGTGGGCCCTGAAAATGGGCAACACACTCACAAATGCTTGGAATGGTATGGAAAGGTTTTTACTGAAAAGCCCTAAAATGAATTATACCATCGAATCATACCTACATATTCTTCCAATCGCTGCTGAGCTGGTAAAATTGTATTGGCAGGAAAAATAATAAAAATGGTAGTTTACCGCTAGGGAGTGGTAAATGCATCACGTTTAGCTGGAAAGCAAATTCAGTTTAACCCACTGGCCATTCTGTCGTGCTTGGCTGCAGGATTTTCTGACCAAAGGCCAGAAAATCTGGGGAGAGGTTGTTACTGGCATGGCACTGTGAGGGCAGCCCGGTGGGGAGTCGTGGGGGGGGGGGATGGCCCCCACCTCCTCCAAAGTAGCCCACCCCTTTCTAATTAAACAAGTGCACATCAGTGCAAACTGTATGCAGTGCCATAAATCCGGAAGCGCCTTCCACTTCGGCATCATGCACGGATATTGTAACACCTTTCTACTCATGCTTCTCATGTTGCTGCTGTTTTCCTTCCCATCGTCTTCCCATTGACAGAATTGGAAATGTACAGGAATTTCTTTCTGTTGGCCAGTGCAGGGTGCCTGGATCATTAGGATGTGAATTAAATTTTAAGCATGATATATAAAATTACAATAAGAACAATAATGCTTTTTTATTTAAACTTTTAGTTTTAAATTGCTTTTAATTTTTTTTAAAAATTAAATTTTTGGTGGATTTAAGTTAAATTTATTTAATACTTCTATATTTTGTTATGGATTTTTAAAATCTTAATTTAATTTTGGCTAATTTATGGGTTGTGTGTGTGAGTGTATTTTATTTGAGGTGTTCTATTATTTTATAGTTTTATCTTTTATCGGACTGATTCTTGCGTTGTTGTAATTGATGCATGTTTTTATGTTCTAGTTTTGTTAGCTGCCCAGAGAACCTGTGGGTTTTGGGGTGGCATAGAAATAGAATCCAATAAACAAATAAATAAAGCATAAAAACAGCAGTTGGTATTATCAGTTTGGCCTATAACAACACTAAACAGTATTGCCTTTTTTTTAAGAAGCAAAGGCCTAAAAAGCCCCGAGGATACAAAGACTATGGCAAAGGCGCCTGCTGAGCTTCACTGGGAGGGTATTCCACAGAGCAGGCGCACGCGCTGGCAGGTCCTGCCGCTTGCCTGGCTCGGCGCAGGCCTTCAGAGCGCTTCGCCCAGTGCTTTCTTTTCGCCAGGGGCAAAGGAGCTTTTCCTTCCCAAACTGCTCTCAGCCAAAGGCCTGACTAAGAGACTCCAAGCTCAAACCAAGCCAGAAACCAGCCCTGCGCTTGGGCGCCTCCGGCTCGCCTCCTCCCCTCCTTCCTCCTCTCCGGCGTGCTAGTTTTGTCTGTGCGCACAGGGCTGCAATGGCCTCCCTTCCGCTCCGCGAGAAAAGCGTCCGCCTTCGCAGGCTCCGCGTAAAACGAGTTAGCGGCTCTTGCGCGTTGTCCTGCCTTTCACCAGTGGCGCCCGCGGAAGGGGGCGCAGCTGCGAGGCGGCCTGCGCCGCGAGGGGTCGTTGCCGGGGCCGCGCGGATCCGGCCTGCGCCTCCGGTCGCCTTTGCGCTCGAAGGCCCCGCGAGGGACCCGCGGGTCTTGCAATCCACGGAAAGCGCCGGCTCGCTTGCTCTCGGCTCTCCTTCGTGTGCCGCCGCGGGGGGGGGGGGGGGCGCGGGGCAGGGCTGGGCATCTTCCAAAGGACAAAGAGATGGGCATGGCGAATCAACTGAAGTGGGGGTCACGAAGGCATAACGCGGGCGACCTGCAAACTGCCAGGAGGTGGGAGGATACGTGAATGCACTGGGAGATGGAGCTATGGCCCGATGTTTGGTTGGCGTGTTAACCCATTCTGCGCTTGGTCGCTTTCCTAATTAAAAGAAAGGCGATGCTGCACCATGTTTCCCCCTGAAGGAAAATAGCAAAATCAGGTGCTGGTGGTGTTAATTAGGAAACATGGACGGGGTGAGAGTGGAGATGGTGCCGAAGTTCATTCAGTTTGCATTAAAATCTCCTAATTGCTCAACGGTGTGCTTTCCAACCAACACACAAAATGCAATTATCCTTCAAAATTCATGCCTCTCCCTGATTTTTGCAATGGGATTCTCCAATCCAAACTAAACATACAAAAATGCATTCAGGAAAAATGCAGACGTAAACACATGAAAATAATGCTCCAAAGAGCATTCCATTAGGAAAATCACTTGCAAACATGCATTGATTGCGTGAAATTTTGTACGAACATGCATATATTAGAAGAAATGGCCATATTTGCACATTTCCATGAAAAGTTTTTAAAGGTTTCTAATTTCAGGATGGACCGAACTTAATATTGGAAAAATGAGGAATGGAGAGACACTGAAAGAGGAAGATTTGTAAGGGACCGTGGCTGCTAGTGGCATTCAGATCAGACTCTTCTGCACATCATATCTCACACAACCCTTAGGATTACGTCTTGTTTGACATTCGCTATGTGCAGAAACATCTTCTGACTGGATTGTCCTATTGTATGGGTTTTCTGGGAGGGTGTGGGGTGAGAAATCTTTTGAAAACCAGTTCACTTTAAATGCAGCTTCTGGACAGAAGAAATTTGGCTGCTGCTCCCAGTCCATGGCGATAGCTTAGATGCACCAGCTAATTCACCCAAACAAGGTCCAACTTCATAGCTGCATTCCTGAAAGACCCGCCCCACAGCCTGCAGTGGCTCCGTAACATGAATCAGACTCTCCACAAAGCTTCAGGTTACTTCCCGTGGGGTAAAAGAGGATGCGCATCACCAGTAAGAGGGCAAAAGGGGGCACAGATTTGCCACATGTCACACATGCCAGTTTAAATGCATATATGCCAATTTAGGCAGGCCCGCTTTCATTTCAATAATTGCGGCCAGTGATTTGTGCAGCTGTTTGTGGGCTACCGAGAGTCGACTGAGGACTTTAAGGCCTCAGTTTCTCTCCCTCCTTCTGGTTCCTTATCTTAAACGCGGGTGTGGGGGGGGACCATGCTACAAACAGAGGCTAGGGAGGGTCTTCCATGCCAAGCAGGGATCATGGCCACCCTACCCATGAGGAAAGGCAGACCAGGGTTTGTTGTGTGCATTCGTTACTTAGGGGGGGGGGGGGGGGGGGGGGGGGGCGGTGTGCTTGGCTTTGCACAGACAGATTAATGCAATGTGGGGGTTTGTGGAGGGCTCCCCTTGCAAGACAAGAGCTGCCGCTTCCCCCCCCCCCAACATTAAAAGACACATGGGGATGAGCAGCGCATGACACATACCAATTCGGGGATGATGCTCTTCCATTGCAGTCTCCACTACAGGGGACCCCTCTTTGCGCCCCATTCAGTTTTTCTTCTACTTTTAAGCAAATCTGACTAACCCACTTTTCAATTTTAAGTTCCCGGTATTGTTTTTTGGACACTGAGCCCACATGTTCCTCTTGTAGGGCTTGATGCTTCTCCCCTCCCGGGCTTGGATCCAGGAGAGAGGGAAGCCCCCCCCCCAAGGAGGGCAGTCCTTTTTTTTTTAATCCCCCCCCCCCATGAATCCAGCCCTGTCTCTTCCCCAAGTCAACACCTTTTCTCACCAAAGGTCTGTTGCTCCGAACCAAACAAGCTCTTGCACTTTACGCAGAGAACACAAGCGTGTCATTCACGTGTTATGTGAAGGACTATCCTATTTACCTGGTGTCTAACAAGCTAAGAGGGAGTTGTACAGCTTGGTTCCAAGACTGGAGCACCTCCCCTCAGGCACCCACCCAAACGCCTTCAGGTGGTCCTGGCTCTGTCAAGCCAAGCAGACCTTTTTGAGGATCTCAGTGCATAGGCAGACTATCAAGACATATGTTGTCCTTCACCTGTCCTCGTCCGAAATCATTTAGGACTTCCACTAGAACCAGCACTTTGAAATAAGGTGTACTATTTATCCACATGTGATCAATGGCTTGTAGTATTGCAGTATTCATCCAGCTGAAGTCAGGGCTTTTAAAATAGTTTGTTCTTCACAATTTTCTTGAGTCCCAGAAGGTCTTTTGACACCAGTGGATTCACTCCCCAGTCAATGAGTATAGGATTTCAGGAGTACTGCTTCCCCCCAGTACTAAAAGAATCTCTTTGGAGGAGCATGCTGTGGATTCCACCTCCCCGACCCCCCCTGTGGTCTTTTGAGAATTACGGGTTGTCTGTGACCTCTCTTCTTTCATCGTGATATAATGCTCTAATGTCTGAAAAGCATTAGGGGAAATTTGAAAGCGTGAGCATCTGACCAGCAAAGATATATTGGCAAGTGGAGTTTCCTTGGCAACAATGGACTTGCCAAAACTTACTGCAGGAATATAGTTCTGCGCACTTTGAGGCATGGATCACGCTGCCAGTGGAATATTAGCAGCATTAGCGGGATGCAGTATAATTATGGGAATGGCTGTTCGTATAGAGGAGCTGCTTTTGATAATTCATGATGCTGGTTTCCCTCGATTCTCTTGCAAAATATACCGGTTGACCTTTTCATCTGTCTACATACTGTTGCGAATAATGCCAGACTCAGATATTTACAATATGGAAGGTCAGGGCAAACTCAGAACATACTTGCTTTTCTTGAGTGGATTTGACAGCTCCTTTTGAGAGAGAGAGAGGTTTCAGTGGGAATCCAGAAAACAAGCAGTTCTGCAGTTTCCAGAATGATGGATGCCATTTCATAAATGAATGGGACTGTTATTTTTTAATGATCCACATCTGCTTTACGTGCTTTTAGAATTATTTGATATGAATGCACAGAAACTTCAGTGGGGTCCTCAGAAATGGGAATCATGCTTTTTCCTATGTAAACCCAGGTCTTGTAGGGGTGGGGCGGGCGGGGGATAAACGCTTCTTTCTGAAGCAAGGCTGTTGGATTGCTTGAAGCCTGAAATGCCTCAGTCCAGATGAACCCTTCACTCTCAGCTCGGATCACTCGTTCCCCATGAAAACACTTTACTGGAATGAGACAATTTTATCCTTGGATTTTATTTTACGCACACAACACCAGAATGGCCATCAATAGATGTAGGTTTTAGCCTGACCCTCCCTGGGTCTATCAGTGGAGGAAATATAATCACTGCAGTGATATATTTGGTAGCAAAATGGTTTCTTTAATATTTCATTGAGTCTGTTTGCTAATATGTTCCAACAGGGCTGGATGCGGTTTCTCTCCCAGAGCTGCTTTGCTGCCTTGCCAAAGATGCATCTTTCTTGACCTCCTGCCAGTCTGAAATTTGAACAGAATGGATATGCGAACATCGTTCTAGCGAGATAACAGGGTCTCTAGAAAAACAACTTGGGGAAAGAATTTGTGCGCCCACCTGGTTTGGCCCGGTTTGTGGGATAGTGGCTCTCAGACGCTATCCATGGTGCTGAAAGCCGCCCACCTAATCTCCGTACCCTTCAAATGCCTTCCAGGTCTTGTGAAATACCTCCCAGCTACTCAAGTAGGATAAATGGCACATGCAGCTCACTTAATAAGTCCCACTGAGAGTTCTTGCGATACCACATCCATCTGTTCACTTCCTGGATTCTTTGTTCTTTTCAAAACACCATTGGAATATTTGGGGTTTGTTTTATTTTGAGTCTGACGGTGACCAAAGAAGGCTCTCTTAGAAAATATATGCAAAGCTTCAGCCTGCAAGTATAAAATCTATTCCCTGGTCTGGGTTTTAGTGAGCTACTCAGACACTGACCCTAATACCAGCCCTAATAATAAATCTGCCTGTAATGGGCTTAGGAAGTTTGCTGCTATTTGATCGATAACCCAGAAGCTGGTGCGGATTGCATCTACCAAGAGCCACCCAAAGAGCTCTGCAGTTTGCAAGAATAATGATTTATAGGTGCAATTTTGTGGCTGCTGCAAAATAAACATTCAGGATAGAAAATTAAAACGTTGGCCCTTTTTTGCACAGTGGGGTCTTCTGAGGTTCAAAATAAGGGTAAATAGAGATCTTTGGCCATTAATTGGATCATTGACAATATATTATCCCAGAAACCTGGAAGGGTAAATGAGGAATGGCCTGTAACAATTTGCAATCTGTACATCTGCATGAGTACCGGGGCTGAGCTGGGTATTTAAAATCTCATTGGCTGCGATCCCACCTGACTGGCAGGCACCTGCTTGGTGGAGACACTTGCTGGCAATCCATCATGGGGTGGGGGGGGCACAGAAATGAATGGAGTTGTCATGTGAGGGCGGCTTAATTTTTCTTCAGAATTCCATATATATTAGGAGAAAAGGCACCTGCTCCAGCTCACCTTTCTCTTGCCATACCAGGAAGCAAACAGGCACGGCAGCAGCAGTCACTGTCCTTCAAGTTTGGGTGCAACAAAACAGAGAACTGTTTTGGATCAATAATATTATCAAGTAATTGATTTTTTATTATTATGAAACATCCCGCAAAACCCATCCTCACATGAAAAGGGCAGGGGATGTGCAATTGGGGGAGCCGACAGGATGCAAAATGCACACTGTGAGAAGACTCCATTTAAGGTGGGCCAAATAGATGCTTTTCACAACAGCAGTTATTAGTGATAAACATCCTAGACTTTCTTGATTAATTATCACCTGCAGTGGGACTGAAAGCCATTCTCTTTATTCAAGCAAACAGCTGAACTACTTGATAAGTTGTCAGTCGCGCTGGAGTCCTCCTCTGCAGTTCCTTCGTTAGAGAAATGCCTCTGTCACGTCATCTGTGGGTCACTGCTCCAGAGAGCTTACAATATCACTTAGGGTGGAGGGGGATGCCACAGAAAGAGGGGATACAGCTGAGGAGGTGCAGCCTCATGCACTTTGGCTTCAACCATAAAGGCAGGTGTTTCGCCTATATCATCGCTCGTCACTCCCTGCACTCCCCAAATGCCCACAGCGGGCAACTAGTCCATCTTTGCAAGGAAGCCTGATCTGCTGGAGTCAGCACGGTGCCCTCACCTTGCCAGCTCAAAAACCTCGTTTCCATCACAGCGGATGAAGCTGCCTACGCAGTAGGACAGTCTTCTCCAACCTGGTGGCCTTCAGAGGCATTTGGACCACAACTCCCAGGTTCCCCATCCAGCAGGGCCATTGACTGGGAATTCTGGGTGCTGCAGGCCAAATGTGTCGGAAAGACACAAGGCTGGGGAAGGCTGTTGTGGGGCTTTGCACAGCTCACTGAGGTCTTTAGAGGACCTCCTCTTGGTGTTCCCCATGCACTGATGCTCTGGCTGAAGTCCTCCGGGAAAGGAGGCTGTCAAGAGCAGTTCCATTTCTCTGGAGGTCAGGCAGACACCAGCGCAGTGTTGTTTCCAGCCTCTGCCAAAACCATCTTAGCTCTGCAAAGCTTTTCTCACAGACCACCATTTTAATGCATTGCTTTTATGCTTTTATCTGTTTATTATTTTATTGCTCATCGATCTGCCTGGATAAACAAGTGCTGTAAAGAAAGGGAAAAAATAGTCAGGTATGTCATGATGCTTATGTGAATTCATTTCCATGTGATGTTCTGCATGAAAATGATGTCCGAGTATATAGTGTGTGTATGTGCGGGCAGCTGTGAATTTGGAAGACTGGGGCATCCTAGTTCTCAGGAACTGGGAAGGATAAACATTTGAGACATGATCTCTGAATTGGCTGATGTGATGCTGAGGGTCAATGCAGGACTGTTTCAAGAGTTGCCCTTGCATTCACACAGCGGAGGTAATCTGTGCTAATCTCCAGAGAGAGGCAGAGCACACTGCACGAGAACAGCCGAGGGAGGAGGTGACTGAAGAGGATTCAGAATTTCCACAAGCTGGAACAGGCTGGGATCTCAGGGCAACTTTAAAGCCCTGCACAACTGTTCTGGGTCAACACAACCGGGCTTTGAGGGGTGAACATGGGGGCAAAGAGTCCCTCTGCCACTAAGCTTGGGGGAGTTAGGAATGTCAAGTCAGAATTCAACGTGTGTTCTGCCAACTGATTCCAGCCAAAGGGAGGAACTGCAAGGAAACTAGCCTTCTATGGAGAGGTACCCCTTAGGAAAAGCCAGGCTATTCCTAAATCTGAACAGCCAGTGGACTTGTCCTTGCTGAATACAGACTCCTGTTGCTTCTTTTCAGCACTGGCCTTTGATTGTGTTCTCTGTGTTAACAAGTGTTATAACTCCTGGGAATCCCTTTCGGCGTTGGAACCAAAAATGATAGCAGAACCTAGTAAATTCAGTGGGTGGGTGGGGTAGTGTTGTAAATAAAGAAAAAATGAGCAGATAATTTGATTGATTTGGTTCTAATTTATTACATTTGCATGCCACCCCATAGCCATTGGACTCTCTGGGTGGTTTACGACAAAGCAAGATACAAAATAAATATGATATAATCAAAAGTTTACAATAGCAAAAACCAAACTTGATATAAATACAGTATTATAATCATAACAAATGCAAGTTTGAATACAGTATTTGCAACATAGCAATGCGAAACCAACAAGGTTACTCAAGACAATGATGTGGTGCATAATATTAAAGAATGGAATGCAGCTATATTCCCTCCCTGCTCAAACCCCCAGACCCAAAGCACAAATTAACTAAGCAAACAGGTCAGGACAGGCCGGCTTCAACCTGCTCCCTTTCCTACAACGCAGCAGACTAGCCCAAACAGGACCCGAATGGTTCCAGAAATAAAGCCGATCTTTTGTAGAGTTTTTTCTTCCCTCGCTCCCTCTCCCCCAACCCCCCTCTCTCTGTGTGAATGTGCGTGTGAAGAAACTGAGTGTCTCACTTTAAAAAACCAAAGTCATCCCTTTAAAATCTACGAAAGCATCTGTTTTTCAAGAACAAAACAGCAAAGGTTAACTGTATCTCCTTAAAGGCCAGGATAAATGTCCCTTTGCTTCATCCGACCAAGCATTCTTTCTTTCTTTCAAATGTTATCACTTGGAGCTATTTTATTTTCCGCCATCCAATCCATTCTCAAAACTGCAGACTGAATCAAGTTGCATGGCTGGATGTCAGGGGCAGAAAACAGCTCAGGTTGCATTTGAACCAAGAGCAGAAAACATGGCAGATGCAAAGTGAAAAAATTCCACTGCAGGTTGCTTTTTCATTTTTTCAAAGTGAAATAGAGTCCTCCAGGCACTGCGGGAATATCCTGAAGATTATTGGTTTTTCCAGTGCAGTCAAAGGAGGGAAACTCAGCTCATTAACTAATGTTACATTCTTCACAAAGAGGGCTTGGAACGCAGAGCTGAATCATGCCCTTCTGTCCCTCCGGGCGCCCCTCTGCAATGGAGAACTTGCTGTTATTAATCAGTTTTCCATGCAATTTGCTTTCTAGAATTGTTCATGGGCCTGATTGAAATTCATGATTTCCAGGCCCGCTGGGATGGGGCTAATGAAATAGGAGCTGTAATTGACCGTTGTGTGCATTGAATGCAAAGGCATCAGCAGGAAAGATGCTGGCTCAGAAATCAATTCAAGTGGACAGTACCTGGGGTGCCCAGCTGGTCTTCTAGCTGTTGGCCTGGTTGGGGGATGCCAGAGTCCAGACTGGCCCTTGGCTGAGCAACCTGATGGAAAGAAACGCCGCATCTTTGGTGCCTCTTTTCGGACATCAGAGGGATCTCGTGTGTGTTGCACAGAACATGTCAGGGCCAGGCTGGCCAGGGCAGTAGATGGCTGCACTGCAACCGGATCTAGGCTATGTGTCCTTGGGCTGCCACAAAGCCAACAGCTGCGAGGTGGAAATGCCCGCCAAGACGTGCCTCTTTCTTATGGCAAGTCAGTCATTCAAGCGGAGGCTCTTCCTCCGTATTTAGGTTGGCCTGGGCAATCCAGGTGAATTGTGCTCCCTCTGTCTGCCTCTCGCAAAGGGGAGATACAGCCAGTGCGTGAAGCAGGACTGGGAGGGTGGGGGGGGGGGTCACTGGTTTAGCATTTTGATGCAAATGCATCATTTCACACATCTGCATCAAGAAAAAGGTTTCTTTTTGGTCCCCGAAGGAGGAGACTAACATTCCCAAAATGCATTGGGGCATTAATAAAACCATTTTCCTTGGCAGTTGGGACTTTAAAACAGTTTTGTCCGTGTCATTTTCTCTTTCTCATGTGTGCTTTCCCCTCCCATTTGATTATCACACTTTTGAATCAATAAGTGAACTGAAAGCCACTTATCCTTACAAATCAGCATTTTTCAGAATTTAGCTCTCCTTTTTTTAAAGCAGTGTGTACAAAAATGTATATATCAGGGGAAGTGCACACAATGTGTGCTGATTAGTGAAAACGGCATTAAAATGCTTAGCCTTAGAAAGTGCTGCCAAGAATGTGTGTCTAAGTCAAAATTGCCCACAAAAACACAAGTATTGGAGGAGAGGTACACACAGCAATGTATTAGTTTTATGCAATATTTAAAATCCTCTTAATGTGTGGAATGAACCAAAACTTTGGTTGGAAAATTGAATTGAAAGAAGCTGAAAACGACAGACTCATCCGCCCCAGTGCACAGACCCTGCAAATGAAGCCAAGTCCCAGCCACAGACCCCATAATTCCAGGTTTAAGCCCTGCCCCACCCCCCTGACCAAGTTGCTTTATCCTCAGTCCAAGATAAAATTAATCCTAAACATCTGAAACAGCATTTCTCCACATTCATAGCCAGCATTTGCTCAACTGCAGTTTCCCTGGGGGATTCTCATTTAGTTAACTTTGAAAAACCCAAACACTCCCCCTGCCTCAAGTACACAGATAGCTAAATGGTAATGATCACAGAATCCTAGTGTTGGAAGCAACCTTGAAGCTCATCTAGTCCAACCCCCATCCTGGTTCTGGCCAAGTTCTGCGATGCAGAATGGAGTTGCGGCTCTGTTACATGGTTAGGATGCTCCACAGAAACCAAATCAACTGTGTGATTTTCGGCGGGGGACAGGTGGGCACAGCAGGCTGGCTTCTTGGAGGTGCCGAGGGCCAGAGTCGCAGCTTCCTCTTTGTCACCTTTGATGTCTCACCTACCCCAGCCAGCCACACCACAAGCAGGCCTGGGCTTCTTTCTGCTGATCTGGGAACTGTTGCAAAGAAATTGTGCATCGGAAAGAAAGGTGTAAGTGATCAGCTGCTTTCATTTGAACTTCTGGAAGAAGTTACAGGTTCTGTGGAACAATTTTCTGTCTCCATCACTGAGATACTTCATCCTTTACGATCCTTCATAAGTTTGCCCTGCAGGTTGATTCAGCTTTGGAACCGTAGTTGGAGTAGATCTCTCTCATTCTCTCTCCCTCTCCTCCTCACACCCCCAAGTGTAGAATTTACCTGTGGCAGCTGAGAGAAATACTTGTTGAAGATTGTGTGGCTTAGTTTCTTTTTCACAAACCCATCGATAATGGGTGCATTTTTTCCCCTTACATCCTCCCGGCTGATTGATTGTCTCTTGTCTGTGGTTTGGTCTGGATTTCTGCTGTGATGGATGGGTTGTTTGGTTCATTGAATGGTCTTCCTAAAAGATGTAATCATCCCTTTAAACATGAGAGGAAAAATGGAAGGGGTTAGGGTTAGCCATGGGTTGGTGGAAGGACCCTGCCTCTCTTTTGTTTTGTATTTTATTTTGTTTTATTTTTAATTTTATGGATTGAATTTATTATGGAATTTTAGGAAACCAACAAAAATAGTTTTGCTTTTCACTTTCAAGGTCAATGCTATTATTTCTGGGCACAGCCGTAGTGGAATCTGCCCAGATGTTAGTACATACAGTTGAGGCTACCTCTGAGATAACAGCATATTTTGACTTATGTGAACAGTTGCACTTGTTTTTTTTAAAACTATCACTCAGATTTATAGCACCCAGAGAGTTTCAGCTATTGGGCCATGAAGAAATGAAAGAAATCAATTACTAAATAACGCTAGTTCTTTAAAATGCCTGATAGTTCAGTGATGGACCAAAGTCAGGCAAAATTATGCTGATACATTCAGATGAAGAATTCATTCTTCCACACTCAAACTAATTAGCACATCTTCAGCTTCGGAAAATGTTGGCATCTAAAAACTGAGGGATTGCTTAATTAGCCTTCTTCCTTTCTTACTGAAGTCATGCTAAGGGTACAAGGATAACTTAACGCTGCAATGCCCTGACTGCTGCAGATGAATCCGGTTAGTGGGCAGCCCTGTGACTGTGTGGGAAAGGCGTTGCAAACGATGCAAATGATTCTGTTTTGAGAGCACGTTTGAAGCTGCCAAGGAGCTGCCTCCGTCTCCTGGAAAGGGAGCACCACCAAACCGCCTTTGTCAACCCCTCGGAGTTCAGGAAAGTTGATTTTAATGAATGGATAACATTGGTAAGCAGGATGCCCTGGAATGAAAACCCAACGGGAGAAGGAGTTTAAGGTGTGGAGTGGTAGCCAGGGGTTTAAGACAAATAGCTAGTACCTAAGAAGGCAGAAACAAAATCCAACATGCAGGCTGGTCAAAAAAATAACAGAACGAAATGTAATGGAGGGCAAATAATAAATAGGCTGGGCAAAACAAAACAAAACAACAACAACAGAATGACATGCAATGGAGACAAGCGCAGAGTTCTTTATTTAGGAAAAAGATATAAGATGCAAAGTTACAGGATGGAAATACCTGGCTTGGCAACAGAAGCTGAGCGCAAGCTGAATGTGAGCCAGCCGTGTGATGCAGCTGCCAAAATGGCAAGGGCTGTTTTAGGTTGAATCAATTGAAGTGTAGTTCAAACCCACAGCGGGGTGGACTCAGGAGCCAGCAAGCTTGGCCGGCCTGAGCCAGAGAAGTGCCTGAGGTTCAGAAGGCTTTAGGAACAGCTGGGGGTGGGGAGAAGCTCACAGTCAGGGGGAAGTGGGGGACGAGCAGAAGGGGACGCAGCTAGGAAGGACTTTGAAGCCACAGCTGAGCATGGAGTCGCTTTGATCATGTTCTTATTTCTCTTTTTCATGGGGGGGGGCACTCAAAGCCAGGAAGGGTTCCGAGGCTGCCCCTTGCCCCTCCAACACTCCTTCAGACCTTACTCAAGCCGCCTTCTGCTTTGTGAGATCCATGTTTCTTTTCACAGACAAACTGATGTTCTTATAGATGGATTATTTTTTAAATGAGATTTTTTAAATGAATTTTTTTTCATTCGAGAGATAAATTCTGCTCCCTCCCAGGCAAAATTCCACGTCCCACAGCATGATGGCAGAAACACTGAATATGCACTAATGATCTGCTCAGACCCTATCGCCCTCCAGATATCTGGGGCCACTGCACCCATCAGCCCAGCAAGACAGGTCTTTGTCCAGGGATGATGGAAACTGTACTCCAAAACAGGGTTTCAGGTTGTTTGTCCTTAATGTAAGAGATACACTGCATGCATCTTTCCAGCATAACAGCGACCCGGTGAAGGCTTTTTCTCTGCATTTCGAGTCATTTCATTGCCATTTCTCTTTCTTTCCCAGGGTGTGACCTTCAGAAGCAGAATGAATCAGGAAAGCAAACAACCTGCCAAGCCACAGTAGCTCCTGTTTACACAGAGTTGCTGATCCTCCATGAACCGACTGTTGACGTCCCTGCCTGGCTGAAGGGGACAAAAGGGATGGAAAAGCAGTGCTGAGATCAAAGCTATTATGCAATGCTTTGCGGGGGAGGATACAACTGAAATTAAAAGCACCACCATATCTGCACAGAATTCTGGGATTCCTTGTGCATCACATGTCTCTAAAGAAACAGTTACGCTTGCATGATTGACTGGACAAATTGGGCAGATTTTTTAATTAATGCTTTAACACGATACTTTACCATAGAAACACACCCGGTGAGAAATAAATCGGCGTGTGTACCTAGAAACCAACATGGATGATGGACATAGAAACAGGGTGAATCAGATTTCCAGTGACTACCAGTACCAAGATGGCGGCTATGAAGGCTATGGCCCTACCAATGGCTACGACCAAGATGCAGAGGATCATGGCCAAGAGGAAGACGCTCAAAGTGATGCCACCGAAGGCCATGATGAAGATGACGAAGTCTATGAGGGGGAGTACCAGGGCATCCCCCATCCTGACGACCTCAAGGCCAAGAAGAAGAAGAAATCTCCGAGGATGTCGGATGAGTATAGAGATGAGGCCGAACTCATGGCAGAGAAGATGGAAGACGAGGAGCAGCTGGCTCACCAGTACGAGAATATCATTGAGGAATGCAGCCACGGGCGTTTCCAGTGGCTGCTCTTCTTTGTCCTGGGCTTGGCGCTGATGGCAGATGGCGTGGAGGTGTTCGTGGTTGGGTTTGTCCTGCCCAGCGCCGAAAAGGACATGTGCTTGTCAAGCTCCAACAAGGGGATGCTAGGTGAGCTCCGTTTCTCTTCCCGAGCAAGGAGGGAGGGACAGCCCTTCCTGACCAGGTGCTCTTGGGTGTGTTGGAGTTGGACTACAGCTCCCATCAGCCCCATGCCACGTACCAAGCTGGGTACCAGGTTAGGGAACTCTTTTGTATTATTATTAAATTTATCCATATCCTGCCTGTTTCCAGAGAGCAAGATTCTAGGCAGCTCATTTTGCAGGCAATTTGGAATCTGACACATCTAGGAATATTTTTCACTCCCTGCTTTCAAACCTTAATCCTGCACCTCCACCAGAATCCAAACAGAACGAGCAAAGCCCCGTGGGTTGTTTCTCTGAACTTCCACTTACGTAAAGCTCAGGCTTTAAGTACACATTTGCTGAAATGAGAATTTCCTTTCTCTGTGTTTGCGAATCATCCAAACACACCCTACATGCGATCCCGAACCTGAGCAGGAGCGTGTGTCCTCCAAAACGTTTGTAAATTATGCAACACGCATTTGATACACGCACTTTAAAAAATGCCCATTTGTCTTCCTAATGCTCATTTGAATGCTGTGTTCTATGGAAGACAAGTGTGCCTCTGCCCTTGTTCTTTTAAAAAAGCCCATTTTCAGTGTGAGCGAAACAAAATTAAAGTAGTGTAAACCCCGGAAATGTAGGGAGCCAAGCTTCAAGTCAGCATCTCAAGAATCTTGGCTGTGCAAAAGGCACTTTCTGCCGGCCCTTGCTCTTTCGGGCACTGCCAGGGCTGGTAGCAAGGACGAGCTATGAGCCGGAACAACCTCCTCTCGTGACTGTGTTGCATCTTTCAGCCTCAGGTTTCGTGTCTATTACTAGTGTCCGAACGTCAGTGCGAAGTGATGGTCAGAAGGCTGAACTGAGACTCAGGCGATCTGGGTTCGAGTCCCCGCTCAGGCTCCGAGGTCCCTGCGTGACTGGCCCAGTCACTGTCTCTCAGCCCAGCCTACCCCACAGGGCTGTTGTTGTGAGGATAAAATGGAGAGGCGGTCCCTGTAAGCCACTTAGAGTTCCTCACTGAGGAAAAACAGTGGAATATAAATGCAATGCCGTCATAATACCTTTCCAAGTGGTCTGTGAGGATTATTGAGATAATACATTTGAAGCATTTCCAGCAGTTAGGGCTGGTCTATCGAACTAAACTGTTTTCCGCAGTTCTAACAAGCAGCTGTACAATCGTGTGGAGAAAGAAGGAGCAACACTGATGTCTGAAGAGCAGTTTCTGGCAAGTCTGGGGAATTGGGAAACGCTTCCTTCCCTGCTGAGCAAAGTTATCTTGGGTAATGTTCCCCCATGCTCCCTCCTTATCATGACTGGACAGCTCAGCTCAGCAAAAGGCATAGCTTACAGACTCCTTCATGAAAACCATATAGGAAGCAATGCATCAGGGCCAGGAATACATCAAGAAAGCAGATGGCCGTATTACAAATAGATTTTTTTCCACTCGAAAAAAAGACACACTTCTCAGTAAACATTTCCATTGTGCACGGCACACAGTTCTAGCTGCACCGTCCCTTTGATGGCTAAACATTAACATCTCTTAATGTGAAACTGGTGTTCTATCGTTACCACGGCCCCGTGAAACAAGTTGGCAGATCTAGTCATTTGGAGGAACACCCATCCTCCGAAGAAGGCTGTTTTGCAAGCAGAAGGCGTCAGCCACGGGTGCAAATGGCCCAGTGCCCTGCCTCATGCCCTGGCCAGCTGCACGTCCCTGGGAAAGCCAGAAGTGATGTGGGAACGCACCAGCCCCCCATGGCTCTTGGCAGGGCCAGTCGGTGCCTTGGGCAGGCATGGCTGGGTGCCGGACCCGGCAGGAGCCCTCTAGACTTGGGCCCCCTGAGGGGTCCTGCCCAGGGGGCCTCCAAAATTCGGAGCTGGGACTGCAGAGGAGACCTAAAAGAGGGGAGCAAATGAGGTGCAGTTTGCCACAAACCTCAAACTGGAGTCATCCCCTGAAACTGGCTGGCGGGAGATTTGGGGCAGATGAAAGAAAGGGCTTCTTCACATGGTACATAGACAGGCCTCCTCTGAAACAATGCCAAATGTGGCCCCGATTCAATCATTCGGCTAAGGAAGACATCTGAAAGTCAGGAGCCAAAATAATCCCAGCTGGGACAGACACACTGCGTTGAAAAGCGACAAAGTACCAGTGAGGGACTTTGATTTCTGAGGCTCAGCAAAGAGTGATAAAGGGAAACGGTTGGATTTCCAGTGTCTGTTACTATGAATACTAAACCTATAGACACCCGCTGCACACGCTCAGTTAAAATAACAAAAAGGATCAAGGTGTCTGAGTGAAAAATCACCCCCCCCCCCGCCGCCCTTTTACAGTTCTTTATGCACACCTGCCCTGTGGGTCTACAGGTTTCTCTAGGTCAACCTTGTGTCCACCAGGTATGTGGGACTACAATTCCCAGGTGGCCGGAGGAGGCTTTCTGCAGGCTGGGGAAAGCTCACCTAGATGGCAGCAGTAAACCTGCATGCATATTCCATTTGGACTTACCTGTCTAGAGCGTGTGCATTGGAGAATTTGGGTGCATTTGGTCTGGGGGGCTGCTATGGTCCCCCTCAATATGTTATGCTTGTGTGTGCACACGCTGAGAACTCTTACGGAGCAGAAAGGCCCACATCTCCCAGCAGGAATGGAGGGCGCCATAGCATTCGTTCTGTGTGGGCACGCTCAGAGTTGCCCTTTTAATTTGTGAGCGAGGCAAGCATCCTGGAGGGTGAGAAGAGGGGAGATATTCATGCGGGGAAGGAAAGCCGTTTCCTTCTGTGTCTGCGTGCACCAACCATTTCAGGAGGCAGGAACAGAGGAAGATGGGCCAGAGGCAAGGATCCTAGCTTGGCTCTAGGAATTCCATTGCCAGACCCGGTTTTATTTTCAGGCTTGTTGTGTTTAGAGAAGTTGCGGCTGAGCCGAAGCCCGTGCGGGAGAGCGAATGGGAAGAGCTGCACAGATGTGTGTGTGTGTTCAGTTTTTAAGGAGCTTTAGATGAACAGCTGGTAAGGAGGGTTTTCTTTGCAGAAAGCAATTTACCCAGTCCGTCATTTGTTCTTAATCTGGGAGGGGGAGCAGGGTTCAAGTAGGAGGCGGGGCCATTCCTGGTGGCCCTCGCTTTTGGGCCACTTACTCTCATTCATTTCATTTCCATACCACCCAGAGCCGATGCGCCGGCACACACGCTCCCACGCATTACTGCCCCTGTCCCAAGTTGACCTTGTTAGAAGAGTTGCAGCCCTGAGAGTCTCAGTCCCCTGAATCCAGGGGAATTCGACCTCCTTTCTCTCTCCCTCCACCTTGCCATGTTAAAGAATGACCGATCATTTCTTTCACACTCTGTAGTTACGTGATGGCTACCTAGGAATCGCCACCCCAAAAGATGGCATCAGGGTGATACATCAAGCCAACGATACATTGCTGTATCTGTTCTACTGATGCGCTCTGGCAATGCCACCCTTTGCGCCACGGTATGGGAAGTGCTGCCCCGACAAATGGGGTGCCTGCCCTCCCACCAGCCCCAGCGTGGCACATGCGCACTTCCACGGGCGCCCAGCTCTTCCTTCCCCCCCACGGGCGCCCTTGCTCGTGCTTTTGGGCTGGGCGGCCCTCAGGGAGCGGAGGGGGCAGTTCTCTGGCAGGCCTTCAAACAGAGGACTCTCCGCTGTAAAGGAGGGCCCAGGACTGCGGCCGTCTCTGCAGCACCTGAAAGGCTCACTGGCAAGGATAGTTTTCATGCATACATGCAAACGTAGAAGTGAAGACTGTACTGCTTATAGTCCTCCGTGTGAAAGGCGGTGTGCCCACAGACCTTCCACTGCGGGGCAGCATAGACGCGAGAGCAGCAGCAATAAGAACTGGTACAGCCTCGCCAAAGTGGGGACGTTCGTGCCTGCTGGTCAGATGCTCTTGGGGGCAACATCTGGGCCTGCTCACCCTTCTTCTCAGTCCTTCAGTTTCACAGAGAAGCCGGGTTCAACTGTGAGACTCTTCAAAGGCGGCAGCCCTCCAGATCGAGGATGGGGGGGAAACAGAGCATGTCGCTCTGTCACAGGTCCCGTTCCAAGGAGGGCTCGCTTGGCAGAGTGGCAGAAGCAAACTGTGCCCGTCTGCCCCAGGGAGATTTCCAGCCTGTTTTGGCAGGAGGGAGAGAAATGATGGGGACCGGAGCGGAGGGGGGAAGTGCCGGGTCACAGCCAGCGCCGGCGTTGAGTGAAGCCCGGTGGGATGGCGCAAAAGCGCCGCGAAGGGTGGGGTGGGTTGGCGGGTTCTGGGGAGAAGCCAAGGGATTACGAAAGACGTGGGCTCGTTGTCGTGTGGCAACCGCCCTGCGCAAGGGGCCAGCATTATTACCCACATCGTGCATTGCTGTCTCCATGCGGTTGTCTCCAGCCTCTGGGGACCCCGTGAAGGCAGGGCCCCCAAAATGTCCTCTCCTGCTCAGCTCTTGCGAACTCAAGGCTGCCTCTTCCTTGGTGGAGTCCGTCCACCTTGTGTTCGGCCTTCCCCCTCTTCTGCCTTCCACCTCCCCAGCAGGGTGGTCTTCTCCAGGGAGCCTGGCCTTCTCCTGGGGTGACTTGGTGTGGTGGAGAAAGCCAGTCATGCTGGCGCGAGGCTCTTGCCGACGGCTGCCCCTCGAGGGAGCTGCCGTGTCCTGAGTCAGAGCTTGGCCCACCCACCCCTGCCTTTGGCTTCTCCCCGGATCGTTTCCAGCCCTGCTTGCTGAATCGGGTGGCTTCTGCATCCCTCGGGGTCTGACCCATGCTGTCCTTCCCTTCTGCTGCCTTTGCTTAAGGCGACCTCACAGTTGAGGCAGGATTCATAAAGAGCAGGCGCGAGATATGCTGGCCATGCTTCCAGGCAGCGGGCTCCATTGCTGGGGCTCTGATAGATCTTGGTCTTGGTTTGGAAGGGCTGATGGTAGAGATCGAGGGAGGACAATGTCGAATCCTGCTAGAGGAAGTGGCGGAGAAGCACAGCAAGGTCTTCCTCTTTGATTCATGAGGGTTCGTGGCCCTGGACCTATTTCCTGGTACTCCACCCTTCTCCATGCCCCTCCTGTCCCTTCTCACCCATCCAGAAATCCCTCAATAGTTGTGAGTGTTTTCACCTGTAGGGGGCGCTGGTAGACCGATGACAGATGGTAACACTCGAAGGACTCCTTGCAGCCTCAGCCCTCTGGAGAGTCTGAAAATCTATGCAGTGATCTGTAGGCTGCCCTATTATGGGGAGAGCTGATGAACATGCTGCTAATTGGATTTCACGATTCATTTATGGAGTCTCCTCTGCGTGCATGCATGTGTGTGTGTGTGCGCACACGCGCATGTATTATTTGCAGGCACAATCAATCCATTGAATAATAATCCCCTTTGTGAAACATTGAATAATGAATCGATGAAAGGGACCAGGGCTGGCCTGCAGCCAAGGGCTCAACAAGGATAAATGCTGCACGATTCGATTCGCTGTGAAGGGTTTGCTTCTATACCGATTAGCAGAAACGACAGGATCCGTGGGCTCCTAGGCCTGACGTGCCAGCAGCTTTAAAGGCTTTTCTTGCAAAGTCAGCCAGTGTGTTTGTTTTTGCTTTTGGTAATGGAGGATGGACTTTTAATTTAGGGAAGCACTTTTGGTGGCGTTCAGAGGAGATAAATCGGTTTGCCATTGGGTAAAATAAACAAGCCAGCTGAGAAATATGATTTTTTACTGGTCTTCTGAGCTGATCGAGGACGTTGTGGAATGGTGCACAATGCGCACATGCACACACACCCATGCGCACATGCACACACACACACAACCAGGTGCACAACCATTTGCTCCTTTGGGACATTTTGTATTCTCCAAATGGCAAAATATTTAACTAGTTCTGTGAACTGAAGTCATGTCAGAACAGGGAGGGACCAGAATCAGAGCGATGGGTACATGCTGTGTGGGGCAGAGGCCTTTCTCTCCCTCTCCCTCTCCCTCTCCCTCTCCCTCTCCCTCTCCCTCACACACGCCCCAAAGGAGTCCTCCAACAAATATATTCCTGGGCCTGGGGCTGCATGTGAGGAGGCCTGGATTCATATCCCCTTTACTTCTCTCCCTCCCCTGGCTTCACAAACCTTCCTTGGATGCTTCTGTGGCAAAATAAGGGTCTGTTCACCCACTTTCAAATGTAGCATTGCAGCCCAAAGTGCACGCAACTTGCTTGGAAATGAAAAGAAAGCTGGCGATCTCAGGAAGCTTAATTCCGCACCCATCACCTCATAGAATCCTACGTAGAACTGTAGAGTTGGAAGGGGCCCTGAAGGCCCTCAGGTCCAGCCCCTGCTGGTGCAGGACACCAATTTTCAACATCCCACTCAGGTGGCTGCCCAGTTTCTTCTGAATGGCTCCAGTGTGGGAGAGCCCCACAACTCCCCAGGCAGCGGGTCCCACTGTCGCGTTGCTCTGGCCGTGAGGAAGCTCTTCCTGATGTCCAGCCTGAACCTGGGTTGCTGCAACTTGATTATTCCGTGTCCTGCACTCCGGCACTCATTTTCTGCCCTCCTTTGGCCCTGCTGTCCAGTCACAACAAATATTTTGCCTTCTCGCTCTCCAGAGTGGCCCAAGCTATTATTGGAAAAAGTTCCTTTCTTTATTTTGTCCAAGCAACTGGTCCAGACCTTGAAAGGTTCTTAACCTTTCTTTTCCACCTGAATCGTCCCACAAGGTGAGACGCAGGCCAAGTGTGAGACCTTCACAGAGACGTCCTTTAGCTTCCATGCTCTCAGCAGAGAGGCACAGACCTTCTTCCTCATCCTGCTGGTGCTTCCTGTGACCGGAACGAAGCGGTCCTTGATTCAATAGAGAGGAGACTATCAGGTTTCCAAGGAGAGCCCTTATCAAAGAGAGACTGAATGCCAGATCTGGCTTTAAACACCATGCATGTGACATTTATTCTATGATATAAAGAATGCAGAAGCATAAGAATGTAAGTTCAACAGTCATCAGCAACAGTATCAAGAGACCTCATCCACACCCACATTCATGCCACTCATACAGCCAGCAGACCCTCTCCAGGCGGTGATCCATCGGGACTGTGGGTGAGCAGTTCAGTGCTGTTCTGGAACACACGGGAGCTGGAAAGCCTGAGCATCTTATACCTTAAAGCTGCCGTCATCCGCTTAGTCCCACTGGATCGAACAGTGAACTCCTCTGAGCAGAGCTGATGCAGAATGTGCTGGTTTTCCTCACATTCCGTTCTCTCTGGATGGTACAGGGCAGGCTGATCTTGTTCTGTTCCTTTCTCCAACCACTCCCAGCCCCTCCGTTTTGCTGTGAAAAAAACTCAGTCCTGGTCAGTCCTGGAAAGCTTTTTGATTCTCCGTTTTCTTCTGGGTCGTAGGCCTTCAGGAACCCAGCATCCGTCACCAAGACATCAAGGGCCAGCCCTGCGGCCAGTGGCGGGCACCGCACACCTGTGCATGCTTGCACTGCCTAGGCTGTCACACGGTCAGTGCCGTTCCCGTCTCCACTGGGAGATTCTGGCCAGCAAGCCTCAGAGGATAGCTCAGCAGCGACTGCCCCCTCGTGTCCGGACGATCGCTGAGCTGAAACGATTTCCACACGCCGCAGTTCCTGGCAGCAGCTGGAGCTCTTCGGCACCGCTGAAATGGGAGAGGGTTGCGCGCACGTCTGCTTGTCTGTCCCCCTGTGACGTCTCACCCGATGTGAGCTGTGTGTGCTGGAACCATGCATACCTCAAAGGTGTCCTCAGGCGCACGTACCTTTTTCTGCTCCCTGAGTGCAAGGCATGGAGAAGGGGCAGCAGTTAAGGGAACTGTGGGTGAGAGGAGGCACTCGTGGTCTTGCTGAAGCCTTTGCTGATGTTGTCTTTCTGTTCTGTCCCATCTGGTCCCGTTCCATTCTGTTCATTACTTCGATTTCCTCCTCTTCTCCTTTCCCAAGGAACCCAGGCTTGCCAGCATAGTTATCTTTCACTCCATTTTTATCCTCACAACAACTTGTGAAGTAGGTTAGGCTGAGAATTTGATTGCAGGTTTCCCCGATCTGGCGCCCTCCTAATGTGCTGGACTACAACTCCCATCATCCCCAGCCAGCTTGGAGGTGGCTGGCCTATCTGGCAAGGCCATCTTGTGTGTTTCGGAGGAGATGACGCACCTGTATTTGAGCCTCAACTGCCTGCAGGATCGGTGCGTGCAAAGGGGCAAACTGCAGCCGGGCAGGAGGTTTCTTAGCACAGGGCAAGCTTTGCCGTTCAACAGAGCTCTTGCTCAGGCTGGGTGTGCAGTCCTGCAAAAGCCGCCTTTAATCCAGGCCCCTCCGTGTGCAAAGCGCCGCTCCATTAGCAGGACCCACTCCCTCCCAGAGCCGCAGGGCCCCACAGATGGTCGGAAAAGGATGCGGGTCGCCGAGCCCTGGCACACTTCTTAGCCGAGGAGCAGACTCATTGCCGGCATTTGGACGTCTCGGAATCGGCAGGTGTTTTGAGGGCATCTCTGGCCTGCCTTTGCCTCCAAGGCTCCCAAGGCGGTGTCGATGACCACGAGTCGGCCCCTGGCCCTGTGCTCCCAGGGGGCTGGAGGCCGGGGGGGGGGGGGGGGCTCCGGTCGCCTCTTGCCTCGCCGCCCGGCAACAGCCTCTGTCTCTCCCACAGGGCTGATCGTCTACATGGGCATGATGCTCGGAGCCATTCTGTGGGGCGGCCTGGCTGACAAAGCGGGCCGGAAGCAGTGCCTCCTCCTGTCGCTCAGCATCAACGCCACCTTTGCCTTCCTCTCCTCCTTCGTTCAGGGATACGGATCCTTCCTCTTCTGCCGCCTCATCTCCGGCTTCGGGTGGGTAGCGGCTCTCCTGGGCCGGGTGTCTGATCCGTGGGGCGCCGCTGAGCCAGGCAGCTGTGATCGAGCAGGCGCCATGCGCTTTGCATGCCCGGGCCAGGGGCAGTGCTCAGTTTGGATACCTGGCAGTCCCCCGGCCTGGAGAGTCCAGAACCGCAGGCCACTGTGTGGATCTGTGCCTGCACAGAAATGGTTGCGTGCGCGGGTGCTGTATCCGCATGCCTGTGGCCGTCCAAACAACCAATGGGGCTGGAGAAATCCAAACGCGGAAGCACACCCCCCATCCTGGGAGAACGGCTGATGGGGGCAGTCAGAGTGGGATGCCGGGTGAGGCTGCCCCTAATGGAAAAGACCCCCACTTTTACCCTGTGAATCAGCCCCCCAGCTCCCAGGGCTCCGTTTGCGGGAATGACCTTGGAGGAGCCCGCCTTCCGACACGCACGTGCATTTTCTGAGACAGCTGAGAGTCCCACCAGCAGGCGTCCTTCCTGCGGCTGGGCGGGCGTAGCCAAGTTGTGTGGCCAGGTGCCATCCGGCTGACCCATTTCTCTGGTCCCTCAGGGCTGAGGATGTCACTCCACGTTCTGGACATTGCAGCTACATCTGGCAAACCCAGCACTTCCGTTACTAGGACCGACCGGAAGGTCACCAGGGACTAGAAAGTTGCTTTGTTCCTCTTAAACTTGTAGAAGTGGAGGAACTTTTGATTTCCTGGTTGTTGAATTTCACAGGCATTGCCATACTCCAGGGTGAACTGTGGGTTCTTGATCGTCATACTTTTCCCCTCTGCCCCTTCTCTTCTTCAGGATTGGGGGTTCCCTCCCCATTGTCTTTGCCTACTTCTCGGAATTCCTCTCGCGGGAGAAGCGAGGGGAGCACCTGAGCTGGCTTTGCATGTTTTGGATGATCGGCGGCCTCTATGCCTCCATCATGGCCTGGAGCATCATTCCGCATTATGGTAAGCCTGGATCAGGGTCCAAGTTTTAATTCAGCTTGAGGGATTAACAGACTTTCCACTGCCCGTGTGGCCAGGCAAAGGCCCAGCAGAGTTGTGGGAAGAGCGAGCGCTTCTGTTGCTCTCGTGGTCTGGGGGCTTCTCACTGGAGGAAACCGAAGTCCAGGGTTGGCCCGACCTTCCAGCTTCCAGCCTGAATCATTTCTGCATGATGGAAATTTTGTCCATAATTTCATTCCATTTCTGCATTCAGCTGAATGTTTAAAAACAAACTGCCCTAAATATATATCTTCAAACTGGGGAGATGGTTATTGGGTTTGCATTTGCATGCAAAATTACCAGATCTGCACATCTGGAAGAGGAAACGGGGGATGCAGCCACACAGCATTTTTCTCCCTTTTCCAAACTCTGCGATGGAGTTCACAAATGTGTCACAAAAAGACCTATCACAGGGAGGGAGCAAGCACAACAAGTAGCATATATTGAAGGAAAGTATATATACAATGCATTATATTAGGGGGATTTGTTTGGGGAAATGAACATATTTAGAAATGTATGTACAAAAATGCATACATTGAGAGAAATATGTGTAAAAATATATACACATTTTCCTGCGTACTGTTTTAGGAAGATAATGAAGAATTTTTGAATGCAGAAATGAGATGGAATGAACTTAATTCGGGACAAATAACAAACTGAGCAGAATCAAACTTGGCAGAGTCATCCATCCCCGGGATTCAATGTGCATTCTCTCTCAAATGATGTCTTTAAATGCATATTCAGATACATTTGACTCTCCAAGGACCGCATCCAAATATTCAGCATGCAGCAAGCTGTGGGGAGACCCATGTGGCTACACCCACGCAGGCGGGGTGTGTCGTGTCGTGTCGTTAACCGAGATGCAACTCCTCAGGCAGCCCTAGCTGTGCCCGAGCCCAAGCCTGAGGCTAACCCATTCCCCTTTCCTGTTGCCAGGATGGGGCTTCAGCATGGGGACCAATTATCACTTCCACAGCTGGAGGGTCTTTGTGGTGGTCTGCTCCCTGCCCTGCATCGCGTCTCTGGTGGCCCTGAAGTTCATGCCGGAGAGCCCACGCTTTCTGTTGGAGGTAAGAAATGGGGAGGGTGCGCTTGTTTTACCGGTGCCGCTGTGCAGAACGGGATTAGCTGGTGGACCAGATGGACATTAGCTGTCCGTTCCTTCTCTCCAAGTGTGGGGAGAAAAACCTCTGTGCCCCGCAGCATGAAGAAAGGCACTTGAGCAGATGAGTCCTTGCCTTCAGGACGGGCGTGCTGGATTTCACCCACGCTTCTAATGGAAGCAAAATAGCCACCGCTGGGGTCTGTTGCTGGAGTTTCCCCATGCTGGTCCACCCCATCGCTGTCTGTGAGCTGCTGTGGCTCAAATGGGATACGTGCACATTGGCTTAAAGCACGCGCACTTCCCCCCAAATGTGCGTCTTTTGAGGGGCGCTTGCCCCCGAAGCGTGCATTTGGCACATTGGACCGCACGCCCGGGAAGCTCAGCCCCCCAAAAGCGCTTGTGTTGGGTGTGCAGAGGTGAACAGGAGATGCTCTGCTGGGAAATGAACGGCAAGGAAATGCGTGTGCGTCCTGAGACGCGGCTCTGCTCCGTCAGGCTGTCCTGGCGCTCCGGGGGATGTGGCATCCAAGAGGGTCACGGCATGATTGACGGAACAGGCATGGCCTGAGGTCCTGGAGGACACGCTGCTCTTGAGGTCCCTTCTTTTGGTTTTCCTAGATAGGGAAGCACGATGAAGCCTGGATGGTCCTCAAACAAGTCCATGACACCAACATGAGAGCCAAAGGCGAGCCAGAGAGAGTGTTTACGGTAAGTGCGGTTACGTCCTGGAAACATGCTTTCCCCTTCACGGTGGGACCAGGCCAAGGCTTCTCAGGGCAACTGCTTCGAAAGACTTGCACAAAGTTGCCCCCAAAAGCAAGGATGGGGGCAAGCTGACCCGAGCACTGGCTTAAATGGCGTTGCTCGAGGGCACACAAACTTCGCTGCAGCTTAGCAATGTGCGTGCTCAGCAGGGAGACTTACCAGCTCAGCTGACCCTACTGGCCTTGTGCTAGAATGCATTTACACTCGTGCAGCACAATGGATGCTCAGGCCACCTTTGACTGGGTGCTTCGTTGGTATTGGCATTCAGGAGCCAGGTTGGAATCCGTGCTTTCTTCCAAACAGGCCCGAGTCCGAGGCAGGGATGCTAAACCTCCTGTCTCTTCATGAGCTAGCGATGATGGGACTGGAGCCCAACACAACTGGGTGGCATTATGTGGCTGGAAGGCTGCTCCCAGGATCAGTTAATCAGTTTGCACATAGGCAGCTGACCCACTGGTGTTTTAGCAGTATTTTAGCCCGAACCCGCAGAGAGCTCCACCCAGAGGCATCCTCTGGCCCACTTACTTAGACACGGTGTGACCTGCTTCGGAACAGATGGCCAAACCTTGGGCCACACATGCAGTTTTGCTTTCCAGAGGATTCTAGCCATGTCACTTCTGGCTCTGGTGCCCCAGTTCTGCACTGGATCATGTCAGTGAAATGGCTTAAAACCCCACCGAGATGCCCTCAGAGATGTGAAGGGCTAAACTTTGGCTTGGTTTGACTCCCTCAGGTGGCCAGCATTAAAACTCCAAAGCAGTTGGATGAATTCATCGAAATACAGAGCTCCACAGGGACGTGGTACCAGCGTTTTCTAGTCAGAGCTACAACAATCTTTAAACAGGTAGGGTGCATGAGCTTTGCTAGCCCCGTTGCCTGTGTTCAGGCACCCTTTGATCCATCTTCTGTTCACCGATGGAATCTGATGGCGTCTTCTGCAGATGTGAATGCACTTTTGAAGCCATGCAGATCTCCCTGCAATCACATCTTAATGCTCTAATCTACGGAGAGTGGAAGAATGCACATTTTCAGCCAGTCCTTTTTTTTTGGGGGGGGGTGGTTATCATTGTTTTCCTGTGAGTAAATTTGCTACAATTTTTGGTTAAGGGATGTGGCATAGAAGTGCAAGAAAACAAACAAGCAAAATGAGCAAGTAAAGGAAAACAGGTCCACAATCTGCAAAAAACGTGCAACTCAGGAAAAGTCGGTCCAAAATCCAGACACGGGCGAAACACAGCAGTGACTGGACCCAGCTGTGCCTGGGCTGGAGCGAGGCCGTTGGGCGCCATGTTGCCTGCGAGCAAATGCACTAGCCATCAGCACGGCAGCCACTGCGCCCACCTTGCCTGGGTGAAGCCATGCCCCCGGCCCTCCTCGCACAGCCCCCGCGATGGGGCCCCTCTGGAGCCCCCCGAGGGTGGGGACTGTCCAGTTCATTCCCCCCAGGAGGGCTGTCCCAAAACGGGCAACAGCACAGCAGCAGCATCTGGCTGTGCACTACCCAGCTTCCTGGATTCAACTGCGAAGCAACGTGCCACTGGGGTGCTTTGCTTCCAACCACAAGGACGCTTTCGCTTGAGTAAAACGAAGAAATGCATTTTGAGAACAAACTCAGCCCAAGGTGCAGGCTTCTAGGAAGTCCTTGGTGTACAACTAAGCCCAGTGACTGAGTTTCTCAGTCTGCTTCATAGCGCAGACTGAAAAACTTCCTTTTTTTGTTCTAGACTGAGCTTCTGATGGAAAACTCCCATAGGAATGCATTTATGCACAAGCGAGGCTCCCCAGGCCATTCACAACAAATACAGCCATAAAATGCAAAGTGATAAAATGCGCCGTAAAAGTTTAACGCTTCCGAAACGTGCTATGAAATAAAAAGGAACGCCCAGATCCTCCCGTGGTGACAGTTCCCCATTCCTGCCCATTGGCAGCATGCTTATCTTTGGTGCGTGGTTGCCAGGAGCACGCGGCGCTCAGGAGCCGGCCTCGCCGCTGTTCGGTGACCAGTCCTTTGGGTTTCCCAGGTGATAGACAACGTGGTGTACTGCTTGACGGCCCAGCACAGGATGAACACGCTGTTCCTGGCAATCGTGTGGTTTTCCATGGCCCTAAGGTATGTGTCTCGAGCACCTCTCCCTGGGACTACCCTTCTAGAGCGTCTGGAAACGCCCCTGCCCCCAGGGGGGGCAAGAGTGCAGGGTAAAGGGGGAGTCCAGCCGCAGTTGCATCGCTTAGGGCTTCAGGGCCTCAGACCAGTGACTGGCTAAACCTGCGCTGTGCTCACCAGGATTTGCTCTCTGTGTCAGGCCTGGCCCTGCCCCTGCCTCCCGAGCAGAATCATGAAAGGCCTAAGAAGAGCCCCTGACAGAAGGCCCAGAACCCCGCCCCCCTTTAATTCTGTTTCTCCTGCAGTTACTACGGCCTTATCGTCTGGTTTCCTGACATGATTCGCTATTACCAAGAGCTGGAGTATAAGTCCCATGTGAAAATTTTTAATGGGAAAAGCGTGAAAGATATCACCTTCAATTTCACCCTGGAAAATCAAATCCACTGGAATGGGACGTATTATAATGACAGGTGAGAGATGCCGCCGAGAACCCACGCACCTGGCCTACCGCACGAGGACCGCGATCTCCTCGCCACGATCTCCTCGCTTGGTGTAGGAGAGGCAGTGTGGCGAAGTGGTGAGGGTGCTGGGCTGGGACTCAGGAGGTCGAGTTCTGGTCCTGGCTCAGCCAAGAAGCTCCCTCAGTGACGTTGGGCAGTCCCAGACTCTCTGCCTCACCCACCTCGCCCGCTGGGCTGTTGCGAGGGTAGAACAGCAAGGAGGGCCTCCTGGCGGAAAGATGGGATAACATGGGGCAAACCACGAACATCTTGCTGGTTCTTGGGGTCGTTTCTTTGGGTTTCAGCGTGTGTTTGGCAGCCCAAAGATGGCGGACATCACTGCAGGATTCCAGTTTGCAGTCTGTGCGTCGCGTAAGAATCGACGGGTGGCCCTACTGTTAGACAAGGGGGATCTTTGGAATGTGCTCAAAGCGTGGCCAACTATTAGTTAGTGGCAGGTAGACTTGGTGGACTTTGTGGCTGAATAACTTGGTTGCCCTTGGGCAACATCCACCTCGATTTGGTTGGTGGGAGGTCGGCGGGAGGGGCCCTTCTCCGGGAGCCCTCCGTGAAAGGAATTAGGAGGGTGGGTACTCGGAGGAGGGCCTTCTCTGCGGTGGTACCTAAGTTATGGAATGCGCTCCCCAGCGAGGTCCGCCTGGCACTGTCGTTATTTGTTTTTCGGCACAAGGCGAAGACCTTTTTATTTAAGCAGCATTTTAACTGTTAATATTATTGGATTTTATCTGGCCAGGGCGGCTTATTTTATACTGTATTTTTGTATTTTTAATCTAATGTTTATATTTTTTAATTTAAGATTATAATTATTTTAATTTATTGTTGTAAGCCACCCCGAGGCTTCGGCGAATGGGGCGGCATAAAAATGTTTTAATAAATAAATAAAATAAATAAACTGGAGGCTAAATATTTCAGGCCAGCCAGTGGAGAAGGCAGCCGGTCCGCCAACGGCTGCAAAGACACGATCGCTATGCCTGACAGCGAGCGTCCGTCTGGCCGTTTTGCAGGCGGAATGGCGGCCAGGCAAGTCCTTGCACTGCGCGTTCCTGCGGACGTCCAGCAGGAAGTGCATCCCAGCAGGTCTGCCTTGTGGACACCCTGCCCATGGCTGCGCAGGTGGAATTCTCCTTTCGCGCTTGTGACCCATGGGCTTTGTGAACTTGTATACTTAGTGCAAATGATTGTGTGCTTCTGTGCAAAGAATTACATACCTTCTGCAAAGAAGCTGTTAGCATTCTGAAGCATTCACAGACTGGCTCTTGGCTCAGGGCACTTCCTGGCCAGGGCCAAGTGCAGAGAGAAATCTGGTGAGTGCAAGCAACCTGGATTCCTGCCCACGGTTTGCATGCATGAATGCGCATGACTTTCATTTTCACTCTTATTCATATTTATTTGAACCATCTCTATCCTGCCTCTACAAGCTCAGGTTGCTCAGCATCCACAATTTAAAATTACATTTACTAAAAAACTTCCTTCTGTATGAAAACAACTCCCAGAGATAAAAAGGAGAATCCGATCAAGTCTGTTTAGACTGAATGGTTTCCTCAGCTCAAAATCATTTACAGTGCTTCTCTGGGGCTAGGAAGAAAGGGCATCTCATTTCATTTCATTGACATCCAATGCTCCCTGGCACTATACAATGATTAAATACTCCAAAAGCTGTTTGCATCAGGGGTGTTGCTTGGCCCTGAAAATAATCTGGGCCTCAAGCCCACAAGAGAGAACTGGACAAATCTAAGGACACCTCCGGTGTTTCAGCAGGACTATGCGACAGAGGTGGCTTCTGGCCTCCAAAGGAAAGATTTGGGGCAACAGCCTTGGTGGGACAAGGGCGAATGCCACTGCTAGTCTATATACAAAGATGTAGAGAACATGCACACACAATCACACGCAAGCAGGCCATTTCAGCTAAGCAACTTCCAGGAGGTCGTGCCATACACTCTGTGACTGCAGGAGACAAGGCCCTCCGCCCTCTTATTCGACGAAGTGCAGCAATGATTTTCCAGCACTTGGAAAGAGACCCACATTCCCCATTGAGTCCCTAGTGAATGTGATCCAGTTTGCTCCTGGGTCTTCCAGGCCTGTGGCCAGGCGAAATGTGCTGCAAAGCGGGGGAGTGTGTGGCTGTTTACCTTGTTTGAAGGGCTTTCAAGACAAAATGGCAGCGTTTGCTTTAGATATTTATAATTGGAAGGGTGGGAGGCAGAAAAAATGGGGGCAGCCATCCCAGCCTATTCCAGACCGACTGGGTTGGAAGATCCAGTGAATACTGTTGAGTGTTTCTGAATTTCACCTTGAAGCTCAGTTCATCCCCTTTTCATGCTTTTGCAGCTGTTTTAGCAGGCTTTTTTAAAACATACACTTCCTTGGCACTGGCTTAAGAAATGAGTACATTTCCAAAAAGCATATTTTTAAATGCTCATTTTTAAAGCAGTGTACCCCTTCTGATCACCAATACAAACTTAGGAAAATGGAGACATTGTGAAGGGTGGGATATAAAAGCTGTAAATCAATCAATCAATCAATCAATCAATCAATCAAACAAACATCTGAGCATTTCCTGAAAAACTGCACAATTTCAGGGATGTTAATGTGGCAAATTTGGGGCAAAACCTACTTAAAATAAATTATTGGTCGCATCCCTCCCAAAGAGGCTGCTTTTCGCCTTGGGGACACCGCCCCCTCGTGGTTATGGGAGGAAAGTATTTGAAAGGCCAATTTCTGAGTTACTTTTTGGCATTCTATTCTAAGTGATGCACTAGAGGTTAGAAAGGGCTAGACAAAATTGCATTTGCATGTATATTCTTCTGATTCATATTTTTCTTTAACATTTCCAGCAGTGAATACTTTCGGATTATGTTAGTTTATTATATTTCTATCCCATCTTTTTTCTGTCCAGTTACTCAAGGCAGATTTCATGACTCTCTCCTTCCTCTCAGTCTTATCCATCCAGCAACAACCCTGTGAGGTAGACTGGGTTGAGGGCCTATGCCTATTCCAGAGTCACTCAGTGCACTCCATGGCCAAGCGGAGACTCGAACCTAGGCCGCCTGAGTCCCAGTCCCGTACTCTTCACCACTCCACCAAACGGGCTCTCATTTGCTGATATGCAGAAACTGAATTTACAGGATGTAACATTAGTGCCCTAAAATTAACGAAGAGCTCAAGTTTAAAATCTGCGGAATCAATGGTCACCACTGAAATCCCTTCATCCCGGAAACATTCAGAAATTCAGATTTCAAAAGCTGTATTGCAGAACAACTGCAAATTGGGGGCTTACAAACACGATTTTCTGGCTCCCCCAGATGCTCTTGCTCCCGCTCCTCTTCCTCATCATGGCCACCCCTTGTTGGCTAGACAGTCTGAAAGCTGATGAGCAGGCTGCCCGGCAGATCCTGCACCCCCTCTTCACCGCCCAGATGGGGCAGGAAAGTGGTGAGGTGGGGTGGGCTGGGGAGGCCAGGCCAACAGCCTTCATTGCCTGTAGATGTAAGAACGCTTTTTAAAACGTTCTTGTTAAAAACATTGGCTGGCCTAATTAACTTCTTTTAAGGAAGTGAGGTTCAGAGCACTGGGGCTACTACCAGACCTTGCCACTGACCTTCTCCAGGTTATCCATGAACAAAGAAGGGATGGAGTATTTGAGCAATAAGCCTGACCAGGTGAGGGTTTTTTCTCCATTAATGGGGACTCTGGCTAGGTAAGGAAGTCCCAAGCAAGGCTTGTCGTCTGTTCTAGCCACAGGCTAGAAATAATGTATCTACTTGTTCCTCCGTCCAGGACCTCCATTACCTACCTTAAGGCTGAACCTTCACCTGAGAGTAACTCCCACAGAGCTCAATGGGGCTTTCTCTTGAGTAAACATGTACAACAGCTTTGTGCACTTTTCTAATGAAACAATCAGGCTATGCACTCAGATAGCTGGGATGGAGATGGTGAATCTTTTTCTGTGTTTCAGCTTCATTAAAATGAAATTCCGAGCAGTGACTTTTGAGGACTCGGTGTTTGAGGAATGCCTCTTTGAGGATGTCACTTCTACCGATACCTTCTTTAAAAACTGCACCTTCACAAACACTTTATTCTACAACACAGGTAACGTGGCAGAACAGGGCATCTGGGTTTGCAGCTTGTATCTGGGTCGATGTTTTCATTTGTGAAAAAACAGAAGAGGGAGGGAGGACCCTGGATGATGTCCTGACAGGCCAGATTCTAAGGATATCTCAGAGGAGAGACAGTAATTATGGGAGATTTCAGTCTCCTGGATATTACTTGGGAGACTCACTCGGCGGTGACAGCCAGGTCACGTCGCTTCCTAGAAGCTATAGAGGGAGGGTTTTTCACACAGAGGGTCTGAGAGGTGACGAGGGGAGGAAACATCCTTGACTTGGTCTTGACCCATAGGGAGGAGCTGATAGATGAAGTACAGATTAGGGGAGCTCTGGATGCGAGTGATCACCCCATCCTTTGCTTTGAGATCAGGGGACTGGGGACGTGCAGCAGGTCGAGCACTAGAAGCTGGGACTTCAAGAGGGCCAACTTTGGCCAACTGAAGGCCAGACTGGGGCAAGTCTCCTGGGATAGGTTACTGGAAGGTAAGCGAGTTGAGGAGGGGTGGATAGCACTCAAAAGGGAGGTTTTGGAGGCACAAGCCTTGACAATACCTCTAGTCAGTAAGGTGGGGAGGCGGAGGAAAGCACCGCCATGGATGCGAAAGGAGGTGGTTAGAGGGATTAGATGAAAGAGGAACCTCTGTAGGAAATGGGTACTGGGGCAAATAGACAAAAGTGTATACCAGGAGGAGGAGGCCCATTGCAGAAGGATTCTTCGGAAGGCTAAGGCTGATTACGAGCTGAGACTTGCCAAGAATATCAAGAGCAACAAAAAGGGCTTCTTTCAGCATGTAAATAGGAATAGGAAGGGGAGACAAGTGGTGGGACCGCTAAATAAGGAGGAAGGGGATCCAGTGACTGATATGAGGGAACAGGCACAGATGCTAAATGACTACTTTGCCTCTGTGTTCTCCCCAAAGCAGGACGGGGGATATCCGCATAGGAGATTAGATGAGGCTGGGGACTTAGGGGCACATATTAGAGTCAACCCCCTTGAAGTTGAGGGGCTCCTCAGGGCATTGGACATTACAAAGGCGCCAGGCCCTGACGGGTTACACCCGAGAGTACTTAGGGAGTTGGCAGGGGTTCTCTCACGCCCGCTGGCCTCCATTTTTGAGACCTCGTGGAGAATGGGTGAAGTTCCAGAGGACTGGAGGGTGGCGTCAGTGGTCCCAATTTTCAAAAAGGGTAGTAGAAAGGACATGGGGAATTATAGACCGGTTAGCCTTACGTCCATTGTAGGAAAAACTATGGAAAAGCTCATAATAGAGAGAGATCTAGTGGTGCAAGATAGGGAAGGGAGGCTGACAGCCACACAACACGGCTTCTGCAAAAACAAGTCCTGCCAGACAAACCTTGTGGAATTCTACGACAAGGTTTCGAGATGGCGGCTAGATGGAGGGGATGCAGTGGATGTGGTATACCTGGATTTCAGCAAGGCCTTTGACAAAGTGCCCCATGATATCCAGGTGGAGAAACTGAGGAGTTTTGGGATATACCAAAGCACTGTCCGGTGGATTAGGGCAGGGTTGACTGTCTGAAAGCAGAAGGTAACCATTAGTGGGTTATCGTCGGGATGGCGGCCAGTGACAAGCGAGGTCCCCCAGGGCTCTGTCCTGGGGCCGATCCTGTTTAATCTTTTCATTAACGACATGGAAGAAGGGGTGAACAGTCTGCTGATCAAATTCGCAGACGACACTAAAACTGGGGCAGTGGCCACAACTGAGGAGCAGGTACTCCAGATCCAGAAGGATCTGGACAGACTATGGAAGTGGGCAGGAGACAACAGGATGGCGTTCAATGTGGATAAGTGCAAGGTCTTGCACTTGGGGCATAGGAATGGGTGTCATAAGTACAGGTTAGGGGACAAGTGGCTGGAGAGCAGCACTTGTGAAAGGGACCTCGGGGTGCTGGTTGACTGCAGGCTGAACATGAGCCAGCAGTGTGATGCGGTGGTCAAGAGGGCGAACGCCACCCTTGGTTGCATAGCCAGAAGTGTGGCTTCTAGATCGAGAGAGGTATTGCTACCACTCTACACGACTCTGGTGCGTCCGCAACTGGAGTATTGTGCTCAGTTTTGGGTCCCTCATTACAGCAAGGATATAGCCAGGTTGGAGTCAGTGCAACGTAGGGCCACAAGGTTGGTGGCTGGTTTGCAGGGGATGGGGTATGAGGCGAGACTGAGGGAACTGGGTCTCTTCAGCCTGGAGAAGAGGAGACTCAGAGGGGATCTGTTGGCGACATACAGGCCTGTGAGGTGATGTCACGCGGAGGTGGGCAGAGACCTGTTCTCCCCTGCAGAGGAAGGCAGGACGCGCTCCAATGGAGCAAAACTCAGGGAACCAAGGTTCAATTTGGATGCCAGGAAGCACTTCCTGACAGTTAGGACCCCGAGGGTGTGGAATGGGCTTCCACGAGAGGTCATTGAGGCCCCTTCGGTGTGGGTGTTCAAGGAGAGGCTGGACGTCCACATGGTGGGCATGTCGTGAGCGGAGCCGGCTGGTGCCGGAGGTCGGACTTGATGGCCCAGGAGGCCCCTTCTGCCTCGCTCTGTTTCTATGAATGTGGAAAAGCTACAAATTTGCTTTTAGCATGAACATGGTATTTACTGTTAATCTGGTGCAAACAGCAAGCTATGGATAGGAAAATGAATGCAGCAGGCAGGCAATGGACAATTTGGCAGGAAAATATTAGGACTGAACAAAGAATGTTTGCTCATAGAAGGTGGGCAAAAACCACCTTACACCTTTTGCAGGGCGTCTTGCTTCATGCAAAGATATAGTCGCACTACTGCGGGCGTCAAGGAAGAAGGAAAAATGGTGACTTCCGCTAGCAGCGACCAGGGGATTCTGTTATCACTGACGCTGCGTTGCCACACCCAGCAGTAAATTTCCCTTGTGACCCCAAAGAAACAGCGTTCCCCATTTTTCCATGTTGGGATAGGTGCTAAAAATTGGGAGGTGGGGTATTTTGGCTCCGTCCTAGTGATTTGCATTCTGGAATTATTCATCCGCTGGACAGCACCCCATCTTGGATGCTTTGACTGGGGTGCCTTTTTGAAGACAGTTTACTTGGAAAGAAAAGGGGAAGCTTGAGAGCTGCTCTGCCGGTGTATTGACAGTAGGAATGGGGGCCAACAGCAATTCCGTTCACACTGTAAACAAACTGCACCTATTTTCACTCTCAAACGAATGTGTCGACTGAAACGCAGTTACCAGGCTGTGAACTTTGTGATGGAATGCTTCAATTTAAAAAAAGTGTTTATATAAGGCAAAATACATATGGTAATACATGCATTAGGAGAAATGCGTCCAAACCTGCATGTGAATTTCCACACATTTTTAAAAATAAAATTATTCTGTGTTCATATACTGGCCTTAGGAGCTGGAAAAAAGAGAAACTGAAATGGAGAGCTTCTTCTATCCCTTGTCTACATTACAGTTTTAAACTCAAAAGACCTTCTCCTGTGACTGGAACAGTAGCGCCCTCAGGTGGCCACTAAGGCTCTCTAGCAAACGCTACCAAGCCCTGATTTCCAGGATGTTTGCGCAGAAGTGCCGAAAGTTCAGCTGCCCGTAGGTGGTGCATGTTTTTCACCTGCTACGATATGCTCCTTCCCCGCCTCTCTCTCCCTCAGACCTCTACAGGGATAAGTTCATTGACTGCAGATTTCTGAATTCCAACTTTTCCCATGAGAAGAAGGGCTGCCACATGGATTTCGAGCGAGACAACGATTTCCTCATTTACCTCGTCAGCTTCTTGGGTAGCCTTTCGGTGCTGCCTGGCAACATCATCTCGGCCCTGCTGATGGACAAGATCGGAAGGATCAGGATGATCGGTGAGAGGGTGTGGGGGGCGTGGCGGTGTGAGAGCGGTCGGACACCACTGTGTGGTGGGGGCCCTCCTTGTGGTTCGAAGGAGCCGAAGCGGCATGTGGGGGGACAGCCTGGTGGTGCCTCCGGAATCAGGGAGGTGGGCTGGGATGACTGAATGCCCCACCCACACCAACCCAAGGAGGAGGGGGAACATGGATCTGCATCACAGCAATGGAAGCAGACGATAGGGGAAGCAAAACTGGATTTTGAGGAGCACTCAGAAGCAGGCTGGGCCATGGGATCCGTGGACCACAAGGGTTACTAAGGACAAAGTAAAACTACAGAGAAGTTGGATGAAATCCTTGAAAGGCTGCCACAAAGAGGAAGGTCAGGGTCTTTTCTCTTCCTAGTTATCCCTGAGTGCAGGACACAGAACAATGGGCCCAAGTTGCAGGCCACATATAATGCAACCATTAGGAGCAGAGAGAGAGAGACGCATGTGATCTGGGATGATGAAAGAAAATGACAAGGGATGTCTAGCGCTGGAGGAAAGCGTTATTAAAGGTAAAATGATCAAACATGTCTAGGGCAGTGGCTCCCAGACTTTTCCGGCCGTGGAACCTTTCCGAAGACATTTTTTCCCCATGGAACCCTACCTCTATCGCTGATTTTTACTCGCCATTGTGAACCCACAACATCCTTCCCTCTTTCATCTGCTCCTATTGCCCAAGTGCTTTGCAGAAAGGAGTAGGTTTGGAGAGAAAACATTTTAAATAGAAGGAATGAAAAAAGCAATTATATGATGATATCCCAAATGAATTCTTTCGATTGTTCCCAATACTATGCAATAGAGTCCCAGGAACCAAATGACACGATGCATTTCCTTGTTTAATGCTTGGATGCCAACCAACAATCGAATAGTTGGCCTCACATGGTTTCATTTTAAGATCTGTTTTAAATCTGATTTTTGAGATTTTTTGCGGAACCCCCAGGTCCTGCAGAACACAGTTTGGGAGCCGCTGTGCTGGGGTAAGGCTTGGTTGCTACATGTGAGCCCTTCCCCCCAAACATTTTAGGGTTCTTTGAGAGGGTCAGCCAGCCTGTGGGTGGTGGTGATCCAGCAGGCATTGCTTACTGGGAGTTTTGCAAAGTCCCTCACCAAACTGAGCTGCCCTGGGATGAGAAGAGAGGTCCTCGGGTGGACTGGTAACTTTTAAAGAAGTGAAAGTAAGGAGCAGGTGCAAACTGACATTTCTTGCAATGGAAGATATAAACTGTAGGGTCTCCCAAAAATGTTTATTCTGAGACGTTCTGTGCCCTGAAGTAGACCAACCTAGGAGGCACCATGGAATTGACTCCAGGACTAGCATCATCCTGCCTTTCCCACTTTCTCCTGCAGGGGGCTCCATGCTGATCTCCGCTGTTTGCTGCTTCTTCCTGTTCTTTGGCAACAGTGAGTCAGCCATGATTGGCTGGCAGTGTCTCTTCTGCGGTACCAGCATCGCTGCCTGGAATGCCCTGGACGTGATCACGGTGGAACTCTACCCCACCCACAAAAGGTGATGCACCCCACCCACATTTCCTCCGGGGGGGGGGGGGGACTGGATAAATAATTGCTGGGAAATCCCAATGGCTGACAATTAGGCACCTTCAGAATCGTGAAAGTTGGACGTGTGTACAGATATTAAGATTGGACTTGGACCCTGATCGGTCACTTCAGAAAATCACCCTATGCTGCCCAGACCAAGGCTGCTTCAACTCGGGGCAGAACCCACGTTCAGATTTCCATATGAAACATAGAATTAAAGGGGCTTGAACTTATTTTTCAGTCTACCATGATATTTGCAGGCATGCCAGCTCTCACACAGAGGATTATGCCTACCAAAGCTCAGAAAAATAGGCGATTTGTGTCACACGGACCTTTATATTTTGATTTCTTTAAGGAGAACTGTCTTTAAAAAACTAATTTTTAAAGCTGCTCAATTTTCAGCAGAACGGCATGGCATTTCAGAGATCATTGCCTCTTCCCAGAGGAACAATCTCACCAAGTTTCAGCCGACTAGGTTCCAGGACTCTTTGTGCAGCAGTGGCCTTGCCATTTTGAAAGGGGAAGGCACCTTTCTCTCCCGGTGCCGTGTGGACCGTTCCTCTGGTCTTCAGCAGGGCAGTTAAGGTCAGGCTACTCCAGAGGTGAATGAACTCCTGAGGTCTTAGATCTGTGGAGGTGCGACTCCTTCTGAACCCCTCTTCCTTTTCCGCAGAGCCACGGCCTTTGGAATACTCAACGGGATCTGCAAATTTGCGGCCATCCTGGGGAACTCCATCTTTGCCTCCTTCGTCGGGATAACCAACGTGGTCCCCATCCTCCTGGCTTCCTCCGCCCTGGTTGGAGGAGGCCTTCTTGCCCTGCGGCTGCCAGAAACCCGTGACCAAGTCCTCATGTGAGCCGTTCGATGAAGAAACGACACATCGGGGCAGCATCGAACCTGTGTTGAAAAGGAAAGCAAAAGTCTGCCAAAATTCCTCTGCTGATACCTCAGATTTTGGGGGCGGGAGGGGAAGAGGAAGAGGCACCCCATGAGATAATCTGAAAACCTTAGTTCTGTGGACTTGCTGTGGGGACAGAGCAGTTCCCATATCTTGGCCTGAGCTTTGCTCACTGCTTCAAAGCTGTCACTTTGGGGGTGCTGGGCAGGCGAACCCCCGTCTTTCTGCTGCACATGTGTGATTATTTAGGCACGAGGTGACAGCAGCCTCTTGGAAGCTCGGCAGAACCGCCTGACCTCTACCTTTCTGTAGCTTGCGGGGCCACTGAGAAGGGGACATGTGACTTCCCCAGGGACAGCGAGGCCTCAAGGAAGTTCACAGCTCAGGGCTTCAGGCTCGCAAAAGCCTCCCTTCTGCTGGCTGAGCATTGGTGGGATTCTCTCCCGAGGACCTGACCGAGAGTACGTGCCATGGCCGCCTGTGTTCCCAGGGAACGCTGCTCAGCATCTTCTCCATATCAGGGTTTTCCAGTTGGCTAAGGACGAGAAACATACTAATTTATTTCCCCACCCGGGCATAGATTTGAAGGGCCTCTTTTAAGTCATCTGCTCAAGTCTTTGTTGGGGCAATCCTATATGTTTCTACTCAGAGGTGAGTCCTGTTCAAGTCAAGGGGACTTACTCCCAAGCAAGCATGGATTGCCTTGCAGTTTTAGATTAATCTCTGGATAATTCTGCTTGCTGGTTTACTGACCGTGGGGTGGGGGTTGCCCTGAAAAGAAGCCTAAAAACCCAACACAGTTTTGAAAAACACCTTTCCATTTTGTTTTCTCCAAGTGATTTATGAAATGCATTGTAAATGTTCCAGCTACCCACAAGTATTTTAACTGCAGCAGCTGCTGCAGATCTGGAGAGAGAGAAAGAGCCAGAGAGAGGATGTCTGTTTTCTGTTGCTCTTGGTCTGACTAGTTTCATTTGTGTTGTTTCCTGGACACTGAAGGATTCCTGAAACCAAAAATGTACATATTCTGCAGTGTAAATAGGGACAAGGGTGTATGTGACCGAGTGAAGGATATGGTAACTGCAGGAATTGTCAATATTACAGTCATGTTAATTAATGAAAATGGTGGTGTTATATATAGTTTTCCATCCTACTGGACGTGTACAGCACAATTTGCAGTGTAGGTATTTAAATTTGTTTTTTTTTTTTCCTGCCCTGGAGAACTACAATCAACAAAAGCTGACGTTTGGTATAGATTCAGCCCACAGCTTCAGTCCAGAAGCAAAGGTTGTTTTTTGTATTTTGGGGGGGAAACACCTATAGTTTTGAGGATGTGTGAGGCCCTCCTTTGCGCATCCTACTGAAAGAATCCAGGCTTGGCTGCAAAGTTTGATGGCTAGAATAGAATAAGCCAGGCTTTGTGGTTGTGGACAAAGCACAGATCACAGCCACACTGGAAGGTCCCATCAAGGCTGGCTGGGCACCTGTAGGGAGCACTAATGTTGCTGAACTCTGTTTTGAGCTATTGTGAGGAAGAAGAAATGGAAGGCACGATTCACCTTGATGCTTCTAAGAAACCTTCACCCAAACCTGGTTCCAAAGACTTTCCTTCAGTGTTTCACTTGTATCCGGGTTCTGGCGGAAAGTTTGCTGCCAATAGTTCCATCTCTTGCAATGATCTTCTAGTTTAAATACTGCTAATAGCACCTATCAGGAAAAATGAGCCATGCACAGAAGCTGTCATTTGAAAAACTGCCTCTCACACCAAATATCTCTTAGGGCGTTGACAGACTGAGCTGAAAACCAGCTGACATATTATGCATAATCTAAGCTCGCATGAAATGTATTCTCTTCCTTCGGCGCGATGAGGTGTTAATCCCCAGCTGTTTCCTTCCCCATCTCTTTAATGATGTCAAAAAAGCCATACTGTCTGTTGCAGTCTTAGAAAAAACGGACAGGGAATTGCCAGACTTATTCCTACACCTATATGGACGCCTTCGTACTGAAGCTGCAACCCGTGTGTCAACACTTCTTCCCGCTAGCGGTCGGGTGTGTGGTCGTAATCTAACCTGTACAGAACCAGTGCCACGTCCGGTCGCTTTCACCATCACTGTTCCTGCATTTTTCTAACTGTTTCGTTAAGGCTCGTTCAGAGCCGCTTCCTAACCCCTTGTCTAATTCCTTGGAATGCGTCTGCCACTTTGAAACTCATGTCAAGCCATGAAATTGCAATAAATGCAAACCCAATGTGTCGCTCAAGGAGTCGCAGGTACATGTAGGATTCTGACAACCCTTTTTCCAAGGTGGAATGATGGCGGCGGTGGTGCGGTGCTCCCTGTTCAACTTGCACACTCCAGGATCAAATGCTGGGGATGCAAAAACTCAGGCGACTTGGCAAATGTGGCCCGCCGGGGTCTCACACAGCCTCCCCAGTGTCCCCCAGCCATCTAGGATTTGGTGAGTTTCCAGCTGCATCACTTTGGGTAATTTGCTGCCCAAGCTGCTGGTCATAAGAGAGTCAGCTCAAGGGCCCTGGTATTTCTAGCACTCCTGGCCTTGGCCTGGCCTTAACGCCAAGGCCAGCGCCAGCCCCAAAACCAACCCTGACCCTCTCCCTGGTCCTGCTTGGAATGTGGCCTGCGCGGGATACTCCAAATCTGCATTCAGCCCTCTGGCTGAACATCCCACTGCCCACTGTAATTATGTGCTGGCAGCCGTGTGCCTGGCTTTCGTCTAGGCTCCCTGGGCCAGAGCCCAGCTGGTTCAGGTTCTGGTCATCGGGCCAGTCCCTTCGGCACCAGAATCCCCAGCTTTTCCAGGGGGGAGAGAGGAAAAAATCTGTCCACCTGCAGGGCTGGGCCTTTTGCCGAGCAGAGGGCTGGGCAGTGGCGCCTACCAGGGCGGGACCCCGGGGGAGGCATGGCCTGGAACCTGCAACCTTCTTCCGTGTCACATGCCACACAGCCAAGGGGCAAGCAAGCCGTGCTGCGAAAGGAAGAATGGGGCTGTTTGCACAGCTTGATTCCCGGAAAGCCTTGTGTGAACGTCCAGCGTACTCGGCAGGGCACTGGACTCAGGGCTGCGGGAACTGGGGCAGAGTGTGGGGAGCCAGGTCCAGGGAACCTGATGGATTCTCAGCCCAAAGAGATTCCTGGCAAGCCTGTAACTACAGCTCCCATTATTCTCAAACACTGCTCCTGTCTGGTATAGCTGTTGGGATTGGGGTGCTGCTGTGCCAATGAACCAGGGGCCTGACCGGGTGAAAGAGTTTCCTGTGAGAAGGAGAATGGGCCCTCTGGTTTGGAGAGGATCGTCGCTTGGTGGCCAGGTGCCTGCTGGGCGCACCGAAGGTGCTGCGCTTGGCCCCCGATGGCTGCCAGGCGGTCCACGCAAGCAGCACCAAGCCTGGCAGGCTGACACCACGAGAGGCTGTTTCCGACGCCCCTGGAGCGAACGCAGCCCAGGGAATGCCGCTTCCGCAGACCTTGCCCACCACGAGGGGGCACCTGCTGCACGCAGAACGAGGCCCCAGTGGTGGGAACCAGGGCCTGAACATAAGTGCTTTGCTTTGCTTCTGCCTGAGCGAGGGCTGGTGTGAGCAACTTCAGCGCATGAGAACATCTGCAGCGTTCTGTGTCCGACCGGAGCAACCTGGCGATGAGAAGCAGTGTCAATGACAACAAACCCTCTCTCTTGTTTGCCCTGACACAAGACTGGCAGGCCAGTTCTTGGACTACAACTTCCACCATGCCTGATGTGAGGTGCACGGGGTTTGGAGTGCTACTTTATGCAGAGAGGTTCACGTTCTTCCACCCCTTTCTTAGGCCCAGCTTTTGAAGATACACTGTTGGTCCTCAGCTTTGAGAACTATGCAGGAGGAGCATCGGTTTGGGGCTGGTTGCCAAAGTGCTCCTGGTGTTGCAAGGATGTAAGAAGCCCTCCCTGGCCTATGATCCAGCTCAGTCTCCCCCAGCGTGATGCTCTCCAGGTGTTTTGGACCATACAGCACATCACTGCTGCTGTTAATGAGATCTAGTCTGGTGTGGAGGGGAGGGTGTTCTGGGGAACCAGGCCACCTGAGTGCTAGTTCCCACTCAGCCTTGAAACTCACAGGGTGACTTGGGGCCAGCCACAGGCCTCAGCCCAACCTACCTCACAGGGGTGTTGTTGTGAGGATAAGATTGAGAAAGGGAAAATTATGCAAGCCGCCACGAATTCCTTGGGAGGAAAAAGAGGTAGGATATAAATACAGTGGTTCCTCGGCTCACGAACACCTCAGTTCACGACCAAATCGGGTTGCGAACAGGAATTTTAGAAAAATTTTTCCTCAGGTTGTGAACTCCGCATTGAGTGACAATCACGAATGCACCTGCCTCCCCCTGCCCCCACTGCACTTGTGATCATGCCCGTCTTCCCTGTGATTAAAAAAAAATATTTACAGATTGGATTAACCTTATTTGCATTGAACCTTATGGGAAAATTTGACTTGGCTCACAACCAATTTGGGTCATGACCAGAGTTGTGGAACGGATTGAGTTTGAGAGCCAAGGTACCACTGTATAATGAAGAAAAGAGGTGGGATATCAATATAAGAAAGACGTAACAACATGAATTGGCTGTGCTGCTGGGGAAGTCCAAAATATGAGGAATGATGCAGCACGGGAAGGGTGCCCTCGCCTGTGATTTGCTTGTCTTAGAGGCCAGCCAAAGCCTCCACAGAGGAAGCCCCTGAGCAGGGCACGGAAGGAAATAAAGGGCAGACCAGTTTAATTCAGGTCCACATCAGTTTCATGCCCATTCCCTGCATAAATCCTTTCAATATCATTTCCACAAGCAATTTCATTTTTCAAAAATGCTCAAAGTAGTAGTATTTAAAGGTGCTGTCTAATGCATTTCCCCCCGAAATGGGCATTCTCCAATGCATTGTGAACACAATCCTAAAACATGTATTGAAAAGCAAGGCAAACAATGCAGCTGAGGACTGCATTGCAAAACTGGAAACGTGCAAATCTGAAGGATGATTAGTTCCCGATCCACATACTAGCCTGGGAAGGCTGGAGAAAAGGCAGCCAAAGAGCTGAAACAATTCTGCTATGCGGAAAGCAGATCTTTGGGGCTTTGAGTGTGTTTCCCACTATTGAAAAATCTCCCTAAACCACAGAGTCAGTAAGAACCTTAAGGTGAAATAGGCTGATTTTTGTGGGCCCACACTTTGCCTTTGACTCCACCCACCGCCTGAATGCGGCACCCCAAGTGCTTCTCCAGCATCTGGCTGTCAGGCTAGAAGGGTCCTTCACGCCTTGACCCAGACCTGGGGGGATGCAGCCAAGCTGGATTTTCGGAGACACAACCCGCTTCTTCCTACATTCTCAGGAGGACAGTTGAGCATCAGAGAATGAAAGATTGCGTTCTTCAAGCAGAGGTAGCGGGATGTGGGCGAAATTAATTTAGTGCACACTTTGGTTTGATCTTCCCACTCTTCAGACTTTGAAAACTCTATTCCCACTCTCCCAAATCCTCTGAGATTAACCCTTTTCCAAATTTTGCAATGAAGTTTTTTTTTTTAAGAGTGAAAAGTGTTAGTGACACCATGCACAGAATTCTGCATATCTACACTAATCTAATGTCACAGAAAATCTCTTGCCAATATATATGTGTCAGGCAAAACTACATTCAAGGATGCCTATGAATCTTTATGCAGATTTAAAGAATAAGAGACGGGATGAACCAAACTTGAAACTGGTCAAAAGAGAAGCTGGGAGAAACTGAAATGCTCTGGCTTATGCTTCCCTAGCAGAGGATGAGCAACTAGGTGAGTTTGGAGGAGAGCTTAGGCAAAATCTAAAGAGGCCGTGTGGAGCAAGGCCAGGGGAAAACAAGGGCGGGTGAGAGACCAGACGGCGAAAGAGAGGTGTGGTACAAAAGAGAGCACATTTGCAGGTCGCATGTGCCTACATCACAATGCAACACAACAGGTAACTTCAGGAGAATTAGTAAAATTTCATGCGCATGATGCATGGCTAATTGCCCAGCACTGAACATTGATTCTCAGTTTATGGTTGGGCATAATTCTTAGTGCTGGGCATAATTCATCCCTTCCCATAAACAGCAAGGTCCTCCAAACAAGACAGCATCTTAAATCACCGTAAATTTTAATTTAAATTGCAAGCGTGGAGGTGCATCATGTCTTGGCTCAGCTCATCGCTGGGCAATCCGCATCACTGTGCTGAGTACGTCCACTGGGTTTGGCCATCCTGTTTTCCCTTTGTCGAGCATCATAACTGAGCATTGCCAATGCTGTTGTGGGCTTACCAGAAAGACACAGCACCATGGACCAGCAACTCAGAACAGTAGAGCTGGAAGGGGCCACGAATGCCATCAGGCCCAGCCCCCTGCTGGTGCAGGACACCACGTTACACCTTCCCACTCAGGTGGCTGCCCAGTTTCACCTTGAATGTCTCCAGGGTGGGAGACCCCCCACCTCTCCAGGCAGCGGGTCTGGATGTCCAGCCTGAATCTGGGTTGTCGCAGCTTGAATTGACTATTACGTGTCCTGCACTCTGGAATCAGTGAGAAGAGACCTTGGCCTTCCTCTTTGTGGCAGCCTTTGAGGGACTTCTAAAGGGACATCATGTCCCCCCTCAGCCTTCCCTCCTCAAGGCTGAACATGCCCAGTTCTCTCGGCCTCTCCTCACAGGGCAGTGTTTCCAAACACTGGATCATTTTTATTGCCCTTCACTGGACCCTTTCTAATTTACCTGCATCTTTCTTAAGTCTTGGTGCCCAGAACTGGACAGATTGCAACTGAAAGGTGAGAACAGGTTCTTTTCAACCTCGTGCAGCGAGGGTTCACCCGGTGCAGCCACAGTCCATCCGATGCGGCAGCCTTTTCCCAAGAGCAGCCAGCCTGTAGACAGAGACGATCTCCCTGCCAATTCTTTGCCTGCAGTCTTTGGAATGCTGTTGTCTTGCAGGCAGATTCCTTCCAGCCGTTATGGCTCAGCAACAAAGAGTCTGGACACGTGGACCAGAACTCCAAAGTAAGCAGACTCCCCAAGACAAGGTGCTGCTGTGAAGTTTGGGAGCATGTCCTGCCAAGGAGAGCTGCAAACCTGGACATGTATTCCCAATTCCTGCATTCCGTCCTAAGATACGGTTGCTCTATTTGTGCCATCTGGCAACAGTTTACCCGGGAGGAAGGCCGAGCCCATGCATGGCCCTTAAGAACATAAGCAGATTGGGTCCACGGGTCTGGCCCAGCTTTCTGCTCCCGAGAGTGGCCAAAATATGCCTCTGGGAAGCCACAGACACGCAGGGTTTGCTGCTGGGGGTGGAGAAGGGCCCCAGCGACTAGCTGCGAGCTTAGGGTGCTTGTGAAGCGTTTGGAAGAAGAGGAATGAAATGAAGAGTACTTCCAAGGTGGGATCTGCAGACACTGTTAGGCAGGGGCCTGCTAGGGCTGAGCTCTGAATTTTCCCCTTGGAGCCTCTGCTAGGCTCTCTGCCCTGCACCGCCCCACCTGCGATAGCTCACAGGGGCCCTGCGCCTTGCTGGTCCATCGCAACCCCCTGGACTGGCTTTGGGTGGCCCTTGCTGTCCCTCCTTGAATCTTTCTGCCTAAGGGATGGTTTTCCCTGATTTCAAATGCCTCCCTCTTCCCTGCCCGTACATCCTTGTTGTAGAAATAAGGGTGTCTTTAGGAGACAGGGGCCTTTAAATTCTCTCTCTCTCTCTCTCTCTCTCTCTCTCTCTCTCTCTCTCTCTCTCACACACACACACACACACACACACACACACACACACACACACAGCAAGTGCCAGTGCGGTGTAGCGGTTAAGAGCATGGGACTGGGACTCAGGTGACCAGGGTTCGAGTCCCCACTCAGCCACGGAGCCAACTGGGTGACTTAGGGCCAGTCACAGGCTCTCAGCCCAGCCTACCTCACAGGTTGTTGTTGTGGGGATAAGATGGAGGAGGAGATGTAAGCTGCCTTGAGGCATTTGCAGGAAAAAGGCAGGATATAAATCGAAAAATAAATAAATAAATAAATAAAGTGAGAAAGAGAACGCCTGCGCGCACGCGTGTGTGTGTGTGTGTGTGTGTGTGTGTGTGAGAGAGAGAGAGAGAGAGAGAGAGAGAGAGAGAGAGAGAGAGAGAGAGCTCACATGCCCTACATCACTCAGAATAATTTTTCATGACTACATCCTACCTTTAGAGCAAATCATATGATTTGCCAGGGTGGTGCAGTGCTTAAGAGCGTGGGACTGGGACTCAGACGATCCGGGTTCTAGTTCCCGCTCGGCCATGGAGCCAACGGGGTGACTTTGGGCCAGTCAGAGTCTCAGCCCAACCTACCTTGTTGTTGTGGGGATAAGATGGAGGAGGAGATATAAGCTGCCTTGAACCCTTTGTAGGAAAAAAGCAGGCTATAAATTGAAAAATAAATAAATAAACAAACAAAATATGAGTGTGATTAGAAAACCTACCACTTTCCAGAAGTGTGCAATAGTGCTTCCATCCTCCCCCATCATGGCCAGTGTTACCTGAGGATAATGGGAGTTGTAGTCCAACATATCTAAAAGGTGCAAGATTAGGGAAGCCTGACAGAACAGGACAAAAATGCCTGTCTGGATGTTTCCTCTGTAAGCGCAGAACAACTGCCTCGCTGGGCGGGACATCAGGCTCTTTTGAGTCCGAGATTGTATGTCTGGCCCTTTCGCACATATGCAAATCAGCATATACTGATTTGTGCTTGTCTTCTTTCCTATAGTTTTGTAGGTCTCAGCCCCAGCACCCAGCATGGGTGCCTAGCGCTGCCCCTGATTGCAACGCGAGTTAAGCATTGTGAATGCGGTGCAAATACAGGTATGTCGGTACGCAGGGTCCTCCATCCGAACTACACAGCTTCCAATGGGATGGGTGACTCTTGCCTCTCCATTCAGATATATCTGCAATTGGATCATGGAGCAGTCAAGATGCAAACCTGGGCTGTCGAGGTGAGCATCGTTTTGCCTGTTAAATAAGGGTAATTGGCAGGTAGATGCTTCAATATTTGCATGAATTCTGTACATCTTGTTAGGAAATGGCCTAAAAGCTGCTTTCCAACGCTGTAATTCTACAAAATGAGTACCATTTCCATTAAATGCAAGATACATGTGATCTCTTCTTTTGACTCCTTTTCAAAGGTAATAATGCATTTTTATGATGATCTGTACTGGCAACATTTAGTCTTTCCATGCTGCAGAAGAAACCCAATTAAGCAATCCGTTAGAAATGGGGTCTTTGCACAGGCGCTGCTCCAAGCCAAAGCACAATGGATGAGCTGCGGATGTTTACTGTGGAGGACAATGCATTTAAATCACTGATTTATTGCTGCTGTGCCTGGCAGTGGGTTTGGATGCTCGAGAGTCCTGCAGTCAGTGCATTTTCCTGCTGCAATTCCCGGGTCATCTTGCTGGTGTGCCTGGGTCGCTCCCAATCTGTTGTAATGGACATCTGGCGAGGACGGGTGGGCCAATGTGCTGCTGCTTAAAGAACTGGAGCTCAGACCCACATGGCCTCCGGGCTGAAAATGAGCAGCGGTCCGAGTAGGTCCCTCTCATAATTACTTGTTCAGATAAGCCTGTCTTGCAAGACGCAAGCCAAGCCTTGCCTGGGGAGTCCCTGCACGGACTGGCGGAGAAAGCGGATGATATTGGCAGGCTAATGGTCCTCTTCCTCCATTCCATTCCAGCTTTTGTTCCTTTTAAGCTAACTCTGATGATCCCTCCTCTGCTGCAGCCAATGGGTGGTTGTTGCTCTTTCCACCCCAGATCCTGGGACAATGAGCAGCTGGAGGGGTGCAGAAATAAAAAGCAATAAAGCAACAGCAGAGAATAGGTGGCAGGAAGCTCCCCCCCCCCACACACACACACAATCTTGGCTTGTTTTCTAGGAAGCTTTCAACATCTTGGAAGTCAGAGCTTGGCTTAAAAGGGCTTGTTTTTGCATGAGAAATATAATGTGTAATTTGGGGCTTCGTGCTGCAGGAAAGATTAATGAGCAAGTGATCTGGGATGCACAAGCTGCCTCCATAGATGTGAGGATAAATACACCCCGTATCTGTACCCACCCTCAGACACATCCAAAAACAAGGGGAGCCACATTGATTTGTGTCCGCAGACCAGTTCTCCTCGGCACCAGGAGCAGGTCTCTTGAAACCCTTAGCTGGCCATTCAGGACCCCAATGCCTTGTGCTATCATGGCCATTGATATCATTGCTCAGAAAATCTGTCCTCTCCAGCAATGGTGAGACTCTCAGCTAAGCACAGAAAGAAGCCTTGGGCTGGGGAGCGGCATGAAGGGTCCCTGTGCTAAGTAATAAATAAACAGAAACTGCCAGTGCTTTGACCCCATGAACTGTGGTTTGACTACAGCATAGCTATCCTAAAAAATACTTTGGTGCATTAATGGCCAGGGGCATGGAGCCGGGGCTGGCCATCTCTCCTGATTCAACCCCCTGGACAGATTCCAGTTTTAGGCAAGTAAGCACTGGGTTTCTCCAGGTCCCTTTTGGTGGGTTCTGCCCTGGTCTTGCCTGGCCGTGAAAGTTTTTGAAATTGGTTGCTGGTGACCCCAAAGGAGCTCCCTTCCCGATGTACGCTTTGGCAAACCTTGGGATCCTGGAAAAGCATCATCGTTCCCAGCCAGCTTGGAGGAATGAAGTGGAAAAGATGGGGTTCATGTGCATCTGAGCAGGAGTGAGCTGGAAATGTGGCCGGTGGCATCTCCAGGGGTGCAGTGGGGTGGGCGGAGGGAGGAGGAGCAGCCAGGAGATCTCCGTCGCTTTGCACACCCAGCTCATCAGCGCCCCTGCGATTTTTCTGCTTGCTGCTCTGTGGCTTGATCGCAAAAAGCTGGCACAACAATGTGCAAAGAAAGGACATTTTCTCAAGGGCTGGATTGGGCAATCTTGTGAGCAAAGACCGAGCTTGAGCTGAGAGAGCTGCAGCGTCCTCACCTAAACTCAGAAGGCAATCGAATTGACCCCTGTCCTTGCCCAAAGGCTTTCAATATGTTCCTGAGTGGAAGGGTTCTGTTTCCCCTGTAGAAATGAATAAGGGAAGGTCATGTAATTTTCTTCTCGCCCCTTTGCCTCAAAGGGTCATTCCTTTCTCATGCATGCTTTGCTCGCAGTTCCAGCTGGCAAAGAGTTTCGCTCCAAGCCCATGACTGACCTTTATGTGGATGCAGGATATGCTGAATGCTCACCTGTGGCATTCCTTCAGCGACTGTGCGGTTTCTCTGCCGGCTCTCGCTTGCTGTTTCGCAGATCTCTCCCACACAAATGCCTCACCTTGCTGGCCTTGGTATGAGCATCGGTTGCTAAAACACGCTGCCGCTTTCAGCTTCGGCCTGAGGTTTCCAGCAGCTTTGTCTTTAGAATGCTGAGGCTGCCAGCCACCCAGTTTTTGAGTGCCCCCTCCCAGAATGGAGGAACACTTGCCTTCTTTCTCAGCCAGGGGCACCAGAAAGAACCTGCCTGTGCGGTTGGGCCCTTCGCTGAGAGGAGGCCGGCTGGGCCTGGCCAAAGCCCCGTCTCTTTGGTTCCTCTCAGCAGACAGCTGGATCCTTCCAGGGCCTGCCCCTAATATTATTTCAGCCCCCACCCAACACGGAAGTGCATGATTCTTTCATTTGTCGAAAACACTTTCCTAGTCATTGGCCATTTTGCAGCAACCCGCTGAGAATTGGGACAAGGGACCGCACTCGTGCCCTTTAACGTCTTTTCAAGTTTTACAGCCACATTTTGCAGCAGTGGCCAGGTATTGCATGTGTTCCAAACACAGAGGACACGGGCTGCAAAAGAGGAGGCTCGTGTTGCCAGAGTTAACGGGAGGACACATCCGGGCTGGGCGTCAATCGGACTTCCCAGGGAGATGCCCTCCGATTGCGCCAGCACCATGGAGAACTCTCTGCTCAGAGTAAATGCATTCCTAGCTCACACCGGTGCCACCAGTCAGTGATACTGGCCACGTCTTCTCCACGGAAGCCTTCCACGATCAGGGGCTGGTCCATTCGGCTGCTTCCCACAGCGGCCCTGCAGAGGCTTCTAGGATGCTCAGGACCAAAGGATGAAGGTTTGGGGCTACCCCTGTTCTTGCACCCCAACAAATGCATACTTGAGCTCATGCTAGTAAGTTCATTTATTAATACCTGTAGCCTATTTTTCCCCCTATGAGAAATCCAAGGGGGCTAACAGGATCCCCCTCCTCTCCATGCTACCTTCACAACAACCCTGGGAGGTAGGCTAGGCTGAGAGTGAAGGACTGGCCCAAAGTTTCCCAGTGAGCTTCACGATCGAGAAGGACAACAAGCTGGATTAGTCAGGGACTGGGGCAAGGCCGCACCCGCTGCACCGCACTGCAATATAGGCACCTGGAGTGTTGTGTCCAGTTCCGGGCACCAAAACTTAAGAAAGATGCAGAAGAATTAGAAAAGGTCCAGAGCGGGGGCAACAGGGTTTGGAAACACTGCCCTGTGAGGAGAGATTGGGAAGGAAAGGCTGAGGGGGGACCTCTATAAATACCAGTGGGACCAGCTGCCCAGAGAGGTGATGGGCTCTCCCACCCTGGAGACCTTCAAGGCGAAACTGGGCAGCCACCTGAGTGGGATGGAGTGGCTTGGTGTCCTGCACCAGCAGGGGGTGGACTCGATGGCCTTCAGGGCCCCTTCCGACTGCTCTTCTAGGATTCATCAACCCACATCAGTTGCCAAGAGAGGGGGAGAGAGAGATCCTATAGATCTCCAAAGTCCCTTCCATAACCCTCTCCAGGAATGTTTTCCTGCAGCGCTTCCTCATCAAAAAGCACACCATCTTTCCCTGTGGAATTGATTTCTAATGCCAAGATCAAAGATGGAAGACTAACCAGTGGAACACGGTGAAAGCTAGTGTGGCCTAGTGGTTAGATTGTTGGGTTGGACCTCAGGAGATTTGGGTTCTAGACCTCAGTCACCTATGAAACTCACTGAGTGATTTTGGATGAGTTGCTCACCCTAATCTTCCTCACAGTGTTGTTGTAATAAGGATAACACAGGGAAAAGGCAAAACCTGTGAGCTGCTTTGGATTCCTTGCAAGAGGAGAACACGTGGGGTATGGATGTAATGCAATAATAATCAGGTGCTAGAGTGGGTGGTGGCGGGACAACTCCAAGCGCTCCTGGATGAAACAGATTATCTGGACCCATTTCAGTCTGGCTTCAGACCCAGGTACGGTACTGAATGTTCCTCGGTCGCCCTGTACGATGACCTGTGGTTCTCCTGGACCTCTCAGCAGCTTTCGATACCATCGACCATGGTATCCTCCTGGATAGGCTGGCCAGGTTAGGAGTAGGAGGCGCTGCTTGGCAGTGGTTCCATTCCAGCCTGGTCAGCCGATTCCAGAAGGTGGTGCTGTGGGACTACAGCTCTGTGCCATGGCAGCTTTGCCATGGGGTTCTGAGGGGCTCTACTTTGTCCCCCATGCTCTTTAACATCTACATGAAACCACGGGGGACGTCATCAGGAAGTATGGGCTGTGGAACCATCAGTATGCTGATGATATCCAGCTCAACCTCTTGTTCACAACTTCCCCAGATGAGGCAGTGGCTGTACTGAACCGGTGCCTGGCCAAGGTAATGGGCTGGGTGAGGGCCAATCAACTGAGACTTAATCCAGATAAGACTGTGGGCATTTCGGGCTTTCAGGTAAGTAATTTTGACCCTGTCCTGGACGGGGTAGCACTCCCTCTAAAGTGCAGCTTGGAGTGCTCCTTGACCCAGAGCTGTCACTGGAGATCCAGGTGGCAGTGGTGGCAAGGAGCACCTTCCTCCAGCTTCGACTGGCCTATCAGCTGTGTCCTTACCTGGATGAGCACTGCCTAGCAACGGTGATACATGCTCTGGCAACTTCCTGGTTGGATTATTGTGACACAGTCTACGCGGGGTTGCCCTTGAAAATGGTCCGGATGCTTCAATTGGTACAAAATAGAGCTGCCAGGTTGCTGATGAGGACCAGTCGTTATTCTCATATAACGCCAGTCCTCTACCAGCTCCATGCTTCCAGCTGAAGTCAGGGCCCAATTCACAGTGCTAATTTTAACTTATAAAGCCCGAAACAGCTTGGGACCAGGATACCTGAAGGAACTCTCCTTCTTCATATGCCCTCATGGCTGTTAAGATCTGCGGGAGAGGTTCTTCTCCAAGAACCCTCCCTGAAGGAGGTAAAGAGGATGTCTACTCAGAGTAGGGCCTTCTCTGCAGTGGCACCCAGACTGTGGAATGTGCTCCACAGAGAGGTTTGCCTGGCACCAAGTTTATATTCTTTTTGGTGCCAGGAGAAAACCTTTTTATTCAAATGTTATTTTAGGAACCACTGGTTTTAAAAAGTAACAGTTGCTTTCTTTTATCTAATTTTATCTGTTTGTATTTTTACTATCTATTATTCCTGTTTACTGTTATTGTTCATGGATTGTTTTGATTGTTTTCCCATTTTAATGTTGTAAGCCATTCTGAGACGCCGTCATAAAGGATGGCATAAAAATGTTACAAATAAATAAGACAATGTTGATTGGATTCCGTGTACTGACCGAAGCCTGGATATGGCAGAATAGAAGATTTGCCCTCCTTCAGGCAGAAAATTGTCTGCAGTAAGGAAAGAAATGAAAGGAGGGGAGGGGGAAATGCAGGGTGCTAACCAAGGCCAGATGTCATCATCTGGACCTGCAGAGAAATTCCATGAATGGGGCAGGGAAATGACATGATAGCATTTGATCAGGAATCACTTTCTTTCTCCTTGTCTCTTCCGAGCTACTGTTTCACTTGCACAGACTTGGGAGGATCTCCTTTTAGCTAGGCCCCAAGCTCAGAAATCACAAGAGTCCCCCCAGTCAAGAACCCGTCTCCTAATCCACATGCCAGGCTATTTGCTGGGAATTTGCCATAATAATGTCCTACTTTGATGTTGCCACTTTTTAGCAGCACAGTTTGCCGGTCTTTTGCACAGCTCCTCATCTCAATGCTATGTTTCTTGAGTAACTATTTGGTGTGTGCAGCCATGGCCTTTAAATACAAAATGCCAAGGACAATATTTAGAATGCTATTTTCTTTCCCTCCATGCCTCGCTGTTTTCTTGCCTTCCTGGGACTCCATTTCTTGAGTTCAGGCTCAATTTTTCAGTTCGGTGCCACTTCTGTGAGCTTGCAGATTGAATTTCATGCAATAAAAAAGTCATCCATGTGCGATTAACCTCACAAGCTGACACCTTGCAATCGGCTCTGCTGCATTTTGAGGCTACCTGCTGAAACTTTTTGGCAGAGCTTTAAATTATATGAACATAAGAAGGAGTGTGACAGTTCGGTCCGTGCTCTCCAATCCCAGAGCGATGCTTAAAACTGAAAGTGTCATTTAGTTTGGAGAAGCTTGTTTTGCAACCAGGCCTTCAGTGGATAAAGATTAGTGCTGCTCTGGAAATTTCTTCCACCATTTTGACCACTGTCGTGTAATTTAATCAACATGAAATAGGCTTTGGGGGAAGACACTTCAAAGGAGAAGAATACTTCAAAGCACCCTTCTCTAGTTTGGTTGAGGGCTCCTTGTGCCAGAAGGCACCTTGTCTTTCCATCTCTCAGGTCCCTCCTCATCTCCCCACACGTCAGTTAACCCCAGGGAAAGACCAGGTGGAGCAATTCCTCCCACAGGGCTTTTCAGATCAGGAAGCACAGCCCACCTGGGGGGCTGCAGAGCAGTGGAGAGGTGTGAAAGAGGCACGGGGGAAACCAGCGGCTAGGCATGCTCAAGAAGAGCACCCTGGGGGGTGCAAATGGCGTCCATTGTGCTAAAAAGTGCTCTGCAGCAAATGCTCCCCTCCTCTCCCGTGAGGATGCGCCCCAGGTGACTGTACCTGGATCAAGGCACGGGGGAAGTGGCTCATCCTGTTGCTGGACTGGGAGCTGGAGATGGAGCATTTGGGTTGTCCACAACTGGTTCTGCACCCCTGGCTTTCCGATTTGGCACATGCAGCTGCAGGTGCTGCATCCATCTTCTCCTTGAGGTCTCCATCTGAGAGAGGTGGTGACACCACGGAGGAGGCACTGCAGGGCAGGAAAGCTCTGGGGGTCAAGGTTGCAGGCCTTGCTAGGTGTTCAGCAACACCCGCTCCTCACTGTAGCCCATAATTGGCAGTGACGTCCTCCTGGCTCCCTCACACACACACATGGGCCCACGCACCCAGCCCGTCCTCTCCTAATTGATTTTTCATCCTGAGATCAATCAGGAGTCTGTTTTAACAGCCAGAGAACAATTCGTTGCAAAGCTTCTATTTCCTGCCCCCAAATGTTAAGCAAATTTTGGTGGCTTCATTTCAAGCCTTAATTAAACACACACACACATCTTTTCCAGTTCTGCATTTTCTAAAGTTTCCTCTGTTGCTTTGGGATCAAAGTTTGGGATCGAAACCTCCCAAATTAAAACTGAATTTGCCTTCTCTGCTAGAGCTAAGCACACACATTCAGAGTAGCTGCCTGTGTTAACATCAAAGGTGGAATTGTGATTAGTCCTGGCTGATTTGAAAGTTGTGTTTCTCTTCCTTGAGAGAATGGAGTACTGTTAATTATTCATATGCAGAGTATGGAAGGGCTTTTAAAAGAATGGGCATTCTGATGTTGAATTCAGGGGAAGCTGCTGACTACTGCATCAGTAAGCATCTTCATCTGTCTGCCAGTCTCTCTCCCGACACCCTTTCTCTTCCCAGCAGATCATGACAAGAGACTTCTAACTACAACCCTTATTATGTTAAAGGTCAGTAACAAGAGAAATCCTTAAAACCCTTTAATTGTGGAGTTTGTCTTGCCCATACTGGGAATTGATTCCAGACTGAATTCCCCTCCTCCATCCCCCCAAAACAGAGTTAGCTCCACCTTCAGGGAGGTTTGCTCTGCTTCTGAACCAGACAATGGAAGCTGGACATTACTTGGCATGCTTATTTGACTTGACATTGAAGAACACAGCAGGTCCAAACCTGGCACACTTCACCCAGTTAAGCCCAACAAGGATGAGAGGTGCAAAACTCTGTTTTATTCTCAAGAATAGTTTGATTGCTTGCAAAAGGTACAATTGATCCAGAGCACATGGAACAGTCCCTTTTTATACCTTTTCTGACCAGGCAGAAGTCCATTGGTTCAAGATTCGCATTGGGATTACTGTTTGGTACATTTGGATTCAGGTGGTTCCCATGCTTACCTGGGGAGTTGGGCTGGGAGCTTTGGCAGGAAATTGCTCAATCTCTGGCAGTGAGGAATGCTTTGATTTAGGTTGATGACACTGGGGACATGACCAGGCAACGCAGACTTAATGCCAGCCAGCCAGGTATGTCTTAGAGCATCAAACTACTGGACTGATAAAGTCACATCTCCCCTTGACTCTGCCTGCTCCACTGTGTTCCCCCGCCCAGCCCAAGATGGTCTGGTCTTCACCGGCCACTTGGCTTCTTCCACAGCGTGTTGACCTTGACAATCCAGTGCCACATTCCCCTATGACAATAGGTCATATTCAAGCATGGAGACCTCCACTTTTGCACCCTATATTTTGGGAGAAGCAGGCCAATCCCACCATAATCCACTGCAGCTGTTTTTTAGAGGAACCAACCGTGGTGGTGAAGCTGTTTTGGGGCTGGACTTCAGCACCATGGACAACCCCTACAGAGCTGAAAAGATGGGTGACCACGGCTGAGAAATCCCATTGGCAGAGGAGTCACCAGCTCCCCTGCGACCACGTCTCCTACTTTGCAGAGGGCGGTACCCAACCTGAAGGAGAGGGCTGCCCCAAGCACCGGTCGCATCCACTCCCTCATCCAAGCCCCACCCAAGCTGAGCGCCACCTTCCCACGCCATGTTCAAAGGCCTCCTTCACCGGACTGGTGTGCAGATGCCCTGGGATGTTGCCCAGCCTGGGGCAGCAGTGCTTCCAGGCACCCGCGGAATCAGGCGGTAAGGGGCAATGAAACTTGCTTCTTCAGTCAGGAGAGCTTGTGACTTGCAAAGGGGTTCTGTTCACATTTGAAGTAGCAGCTCCTCTCGCATCAGAAGGTCAGGCACTTCCTTCACGTACTGCCTGCTCTCTGGACTGAAATGCTGAGCAGTGCACGAAGGCAAGGTGTGTGTGGGGTGGAGACAGAGGCCAAAGATCCAGAGGAGCTCCCTCTATCCAACTTCTTTTCTCCATGCAAGGAAAGCCGCCCTTCTGCCCCACCAGAATCTTTAACTTGAGCGTTATCCCGACAAGCCGATTTTCCTTGCACCAATCCTTTCTTGAGGGCTGAAAGGGGGTTTTCTGCTTTTTTCGTCACCAACATTCTGCTCCCAGTTTCAAGGTTACAACATCCTCGGATTCTTCTTTTCGATGTCATTACTGAATTGATTTTGCTGTACCAGCGGTGCAGTTCTAGGAATGCGTTAATTCAACATTTCTCTACAGGTTCTCAATACTTCTATCCAGCCATCTGAACACTGCATCTCCAATAATGTTTTGATCCAACAATGCAATACCATTGCTATAACTTTCTTTCTATCTTCAAGTCTGTTTCTCAAGTCTATATGGTGTTTGCTATATAGAGTATCTCTTCGGTGCAGACTGGATTAGGAAGTGGGGAGAAATTCACTCCTTTCCTAATTCAATGCAAACACGCCTAATTTCACATTTTTGAACTGAGACATGAACTGAAATACAGTTATCCTTTTGCCATTTGCACTTTTCCTAATTTTTGTGGCACAGCTCTCTAGTACCAGTTTGCATATATTAGAGAAAATAATGTTCAGATGTGCATTACATTAGGGAAACTACTTGGAAAATGTGCTTATTAGGCAAAATGCATGTATTTGGAGAAATAAATGCAAAGATGCTTGTGTAAGGTCATGTAAACTTAGAGTATGTGCATGCCCCCCCCCCCCCACACACACAATTTTGGAGTTCAGGAGGAGTCAATTTTAAGACTGGAGAACTTCTCTAAGTTTGATATGAATTGAATATCAGTTTGGGAAAGTGGGCAACTGAGAAAAAGGGTGGCTGGATGCATCCACTTCTAGCATGGTCAATAAGCCACCTAAACTTGCTGCAAGACCTTGCTTAAGACTCAGGCATTAGACATGAGTGTTGTAGACCAAGTAATCATGAAATTTGGGAAACTTTTCAATTGGATTGGAAATCTGAAGATATTAAAACCATGTTGTCACCTCCTTGCTTGAGAACTGGTACTCTAATTGTGCATATGGGATTCCCATTCAATCAGGTACACCAGTGACTGATGGACTTCGAACCTGCCTAATCTCCATTTAAATTCCTTGACCGTTTCAATACCCTGTGGCTCTGAATTCCAGGAGTTTGCACTGTACAAACCAGTAATGAATTGTGCACCCTCACAGCCTGAGTCTGCCTTTTTTCTCTTCCCTCTCCCTCCCTCACCCTTTGCCTCCTGCCTTTTTGACAGCAGGGAGTATCAGCTCCATTTTCTTGGTAAGCCACATCTGAGGCCTTTCTTAGCTGAAGAGTCAGATAAAATTCCTTCAAACAAATATGTAAAAGCAAGCCATTTGTCTGCCTGTCCCAAAATGACCCACTGGCATTCTGTTGCACTAAGTCTGCTTCAGGGCGATGAGTCTGCATCCTTTGCGAGGGGAAATTTGGTATCAGCGGTGCAGCTTGGGTTGCACCTGGGGGCTGAAGGCCAGGGGCTGCAGCCTTGGCATGGCGGACAACTGCTCACCTGGAGAATGGCAGGTGACGGCCAAACGGTGACAAGCAGGGCCGGCGTAGCACCTGGGCTGAAACCAGCATCTTGTCAGCGCTGCCAGCGGTGTCCTTATCCTCTCCTGCTAAGGTTAAATATAGCTGGGAGAGAGCCAGCCCACGCGTGGACAGAATAACAGCAGCGTTGTTTAGTGTGAGTCTATAGATCTTCCTTTCTTACAGGGAAATTGCCAATTCCCAAGTCAATGTATTTAGCATCAGGGCAGCAGAAGCAAACTCGATTTTCTTCCCATCGTCGTGATGGTGCTACGAGATCGATGCTTTTAAAATGCAGATCTGAATATGCTGCGATGATTAATGGATCCGGGTTTGCAAACGGCTTTTTCTTTGTGTTTTCTCTAACATGCAAGGAATGTAGAAGCAGTTGTCCAAGGGAGCAGGAGAGAAAATCTTCATTGATTGTTTCGTAGCTGTTGGAATACAGATGGCCATCTAAAAGGGGGCGGGGATACCCTTAAATAGGGGGCTTAAAATAAGGCTGGAAACATGCAGTCCCTGTTGCCCAACCCAAATTGTGTGTGTGTGCGCGCGCACATGCGCTGGTGCCCATGAATAGCCATTTTACCTCCTTTTGACTCTTAGTTCTCTGTAGTTACTTCCTGGGCACAAAAAGCATCAAAACCAGCTTACAAAAAAACCCGCCTTGGCCCTTTGGGCTCCCCATTGCTGCTCTGGGAACCGTCCCTTTTTCCCCTTTCGCTTTTTCTTCCACAAAGGATGGGAGGGTGGTGCCTCCCAAGCTCGCCTCTTTTGTCTGAAAAGGCCTATCTGCTCCACAGCCAAGCAAAGTCCTTGCAGGATCTCTCCTGGAATGCATTACCCCATACCTAAATTGCCCCTGTATATATTCCATGTCCACAGAAGCATCAGGCTGCTCCAGCACCCGCCAATCTCCCTTCAATTTGACTTCTGTGAAAAGGCATCTGTAATTATTTAAAGTCTTCTGTGTGGGAAATGATGCTACCAGCCAGTCCACTGTGGTCTGGCAGCAGTTGCAATCACCCACGGTTTGCAGAACCTGACAAGGCAACCTTCCTATTAGGATCCCAGATGCAGAAGTTATTCAGGGCAAAGGGAAGGAAGTGGAGTGGTCAGAGGACATTTTAGCAACAAGGCAGAATAAAACGAAATCCTGTCAAGTTTTACAAGGGGGTGAGAGTTAGAAGCGGACAGAAACCTGAGTGCAGAAGGGAAAGACTGAACTGAGATGAATGGAATGAAGCCCCGGTCAAAGAACATTCGTGGAGTGTGGGAGATTTGAGAGCAAGGAGTGACTTAGAACGAGCGTGGCACCTCGGTTTGAAGCAGTTATTATACATTGTTTTCTTCACTAAAGAAATAAGTTACTGAGCAACTGGAAACCAAAACACTTCTTGTACAAATAAAGTTTTATTTCATTTATTGTTACTCGAGAGTCATTAGGCTGTTTGAATACCAGAGTCTCATCCTCAGGACAACGAAGGAGCCTGGACACAATGCAGTGGGAGCCGTAAATTAATAACATTGGAATTTAATTCCCGATGGCGGTGTTGCATTCTGAGAGAAAGAAAGGGAACTCTCAAGATGGCAAAGACACACCAGATCCCAACAAATTAAAGGAGAGCTCCAGTGAAGGCGACCGTCGGGAGTCGGACTTTGATGATCTCCTGGTTCTTCAACCTGGAATAATTAGCTACATTTGATCCAGTCCTCATGCCATTGTTGGCCTTGCTCTTCTGGTACAGTCTGAATGCCACAGTTAATCTTTGCAGAATTTTAATCAGTGGGGAGAAGAAGACTTAATTAAAGAACCCTTTGTGCTCTGTTATGCCAACCGCCATCTGTGAGTCTTTCGGCGCCGTGCCTTATCTCGGCTCTGCAGGCTTGGAAGAGTGAGGAGGCAGGGAGAGCAAGCCTCTCGCGCTCCACTCCTCCCTTGTCCAAGATGCTGTTTTGGGAGAAAGGGGCACCCGTGGGCCGGAAAAAGTGCACAGAAGGAGGGCTTGCACCAAGGGAGCGCTGCGTCTCCGGAAGGTCTGCCCCGGGAGAGTCTGACATGTCCGTTTGTCCAACTGGGAAGTTTTCAACCAATCCTGGATGGGGTTGTGCTCCCCTTAAAGGACAAGGCTCGTAGCTTGGGGGTGCTCCAGGACCCTGAGTTGTCGCTTGCTTTGCAGGTGGCCTCGGTGGCCAGAAGCACCTTCTACCAGCTCGGGCTGGTTTTCCAGTGATGTTCCTACTTGGGCGAGCAGAGCTGGCGCTGGTACCCTCTCCTCTGGATTACTGCAAGGTGCTCTACCTGGGGCTGCCTTTGAAGGTCCAGAAGACGGTCTGGACACTTAAATGAATCCAGAACAGAGCAGCGTGGCTCTTATGAAGGACTGCCCTGGAGAACGTGTCGCACAGGTCCTGCCCCAGCCGCACTGTTCCTGCCCGGGCCCAGTTCAAAGTGCTCGTGCTAACATGCAAAGCCTCGGGACTGGGCTGCCGAAGGAGCGCCTGTCCTCATATATCCCTCCCAGACCACATAGATCTTCAGCAGAGGCCCTCCTTTGTGAACCCCCCTCCTCAGATGAAGAGCAGGAGGAATTGGCAAGAAAAAGGCCCTTAGGGGTAGGCTTAGGCTTAGAGAAATGACCGTCCCAACGGACTTTCTGCGGCCTGCGACATCCTTAGGCTGGGCCCAGAAAGTGAACTGCCCAGCAACATCCCCGCCTCATGGCATTTCCAGGACTGCTGTTGAAGCAATGAAGGAATGAATACAAACACGCATTTTTGCTATATAAAATGGCGCAGCAAGTATTTACAGTTGGTGCTTTCATACTGCTGCTTTTCCCATCTTTAGGCTGTGGTTTAAAATTTAGGACTGGTGTCGATTTTGCAATGGAAATTCTGCAGGCCATTCTGTAGTCACAATGCACTGAAAGGGGAAAAGGTGAACAAATGCAATACCTCCTGTCCAGGGGAGCGCACTGGGCAGCAGCCACGTCGATGCAGGTGGGCGCAGGGGTGTTCTGCTGGCTTGTTTTATGCCTTCGTCCAAGGAACCCAAAGAGGTGTGGACAGTCTCACCTCTGCCCCCTCCCACAGTTAAGCAGTGAGGTAAGTGCGGCTGAGAAATCGCCTGTTCCGCCAGGATGAGCTCTTGCCGGCCCCAGTCTGGCATCTGCCTCACTGACCCCCTTCCGCTCCTTTCCAGAGGCTTCTCTTGCTTGCATCTTGGATTAAAAGCTTACAGAAGGAACTAGGATTTTGCCACAGCTTCTGGAAGGGCCTGGGAATGAGAGGGGGAGCACGACCCTGTTGGCATTCCAGGATCTCTCAACAGCTAAGGCATTTTTCTGGGCGGCTGGGCTGAAAATGGAGTGGGGGGGCACTGCATTGCTGTGGTTCTGCTCTCATTGGGATGGCGACTCCAGAAGGTAGTGTAAGGGGGAACGTTGCTCAGCCCCAGAGCTTCTGCAGCAGGGGTCCTCAGGAGGCAGGTCAGACCCCCATCTGCATGAAATGGCCGGGCGGGTCACCCCACATTTTGGACCGTGTTGCTGCCAGAGCAAAGATAACACACAGCTCGAGTTCTCCTTTCTGCTTCCTGCAGGTGAAGGTGTGGATGTGATAAACCGGCAGCTGGCTCCAATGCTGGACTGGGTGGAGGCCAGTGAACTGAAGCTCAGCCAAGGCACTCAGCCTGTTCTGGATGGGGCTGCACCATCTCGAAGGAGCAGGTTCATCGCTTGGGGTGGCTCCTTGGGAGATCTTTGCCAGCGGAGACCTCAGTGGCTTGCCGTGCCTTCCACCAGCTTTGCCCAGTGGCCCAGCTTTGCCTGCCTGGAGAGGAATAGGCTGGTTTCAGTAATCTCCTCTGTGGTGATCTTTAAAGTAGACAACTGCGATGCACCCTGAATGGGCAGCCTTGAAGACTGGGAGCCGCAGTTGGTGCACAGTGAAGCAGCCAGATCAACAGCCGGAACATCTGAAGATCTCGCCAGGACCAGCCTGCTTGCATTGGCTGCCGATAAACTTCTGAGCCCGTTCAAGGTGCTGGTTTTAACCTACAAAGACCCACACGGCTTGGGGAGGCCCCTCCCGCTGCAAGCTCCCCATGTGCCGTGATGAAGGTCAGCTGGCAGCGCCGCGTCTGGGGGAGGCTTGGGGGGAGGCAGCAGGAGAAGGGCCTTTGCAGGAGCTGCCGAGGCTCCTGGCAGGGACTTTGATCTCCTTCCAGCACCAGCTTAAGACTGTCCTCCCTGACTGGGAACCTAACTGGGTTTGTAGTATACTGGGGCAGTATCTTAGCTGCTTCACAGCCCTTTTGATCTGATGTATGCGCTTGCCACTTTCTAAAATTTGGTTTCAAGTTTTGCTTTTGTTTTATACTGTAACGTTTATGATTTTATTGCTATCTGTATTTTATACTGCATTTTTATTGTTTTCCAAGTGCTTTGTGAACTGCCCAGGGAGTTTCAGCTATTGGGTGGTATAGAATTAATACAAATAACTTGTTATCGTTATTGGCGTGTAGTGCTGAGTTCACACATCATGATACGCAACCCTGTTGGTTACCAAAATCAAGTTTTTTATCTTGATGCACCCGACAAGCGCTCAGGCTCATGATGGGAACCCCCTCCTTCCTGCAAGCCACCAGAGTGGTGGGAGGCCATCTTTCCTGTGCACGGTTCCTAAACAGCCAGTGTCTCGTGAAAAAAGTGCACCATGGGTTTCTGATGACACAGCAGAGCGGCAAAGATCAAAAGCCACGTGGCTTTCATGAGAACCTGCTCATGAGGAAGAGAGGGAAAATAATGCCCGCTGCCCACACCCATTGTGGGCAAAGAGAATTTATTCCACAGAAACCTGTGTGCTTCGCTTCCAGCCCTTGGGAGGACAAACGGAAGCCCCAGCTGCCAACTGAGATTCACTTGGTGGCAACACCTGCTCTTCTGCCCTGCTTGAGTTTAGCCCTGTGCAAATAATCCCCCAGAAAGGTGGGGGCTTAGGAAAAACTTGTCTCCGCACACCCTTTCAGACACACAGACTGACATGCACATGGCTTTGCCTTGCACCTCCTGTCCTGGAAGTCGGTTGGCTTCCTCAGTTTGGGAGGGTCCTTTCTGAGTCCGCTTCCAGTGAGAGGCACGGGAAGCTCCAGAGTGAGGGCCCCAGGCCACGGCCGAAGGAAATGGGGGGGAAGCAGGGACCCCCACCGTTCCCGCTGAAGTGCCAGTCCTGCCCCATTTCTCTCCCATCCCGTACTCCTTCCATGCCTTGTCTTTTTGTAGTCCAGAATTGTGTGGCTTATATGGATCGCATGTAAGACTTTCTGGGAGCCTGTTTGATCTAAAAAGGCAATAAAATTGCTTGAAAGGAAAAACATAAATGAACCCTTGACTCTAGTCAGACTCCAGTCACGCCAAGCGTGTCTGGGATACAGTGGATGCTTGAGTACCAAGCGTGAACTAATCCAAATAAATTATCAAGGAAATTTGAGCCACTTAGAGTAGGCACAGAAATTGAAGTAGAAATGAATGTTTTTCACACATGGCATTAAAATAAGTTCAATATTGAGAAAGGAGCACAAGTGGATAGGGGATTTGAATTCAGCACGGGAAGGAATGTCTGAGGTGTGGAAGTATCACAGCAAAAAGCTTGCAAGAATTTTATGGAGAATTCCTATAAAATTCTATTTTGATGGTATTAATTATTTGATGGCAAAAGCAAGGGTTTGGACTCGGTGGCTTTCATGGCCCCTTCCAACTCTACTATTCTATGATTCTGTGAACTCTTGTCTACCTAGGATAGACCTATATCTTATATTGTGGTAATGTCCTAAGATTTTATTGGCTATCGATTCTAACTGAAACCAAAGCATAATAGAATATGAACTGCAGTCACGTTTGATTGTGATCCAGTTATGCTATATTAAAAATTTAGTTTCATTTGATGACAGAGGACAATAATTCCTTCATTGACTGCAAGAAATAGGGAAAAGTCAGTCCAAATGATGAATGGCGGTTTGGTGTCTGGAGTCTACTGCACACAATTTAATTTGCAAATACAATCAGAGAAAGGGAAGCCTGACAACATAAACAATGGATCGAAAAGTGGAGTTTATCATGCACTGGAACAGTGGAGATCAACATGATGCACAGCCCTATTCATTATGAGAGCAGAAAATCAGTTGCTTTGCATGGCTGTCCTTCCCTCGCCAGGCAAAGGTGTGGTTATTTTCCCCAGCACTGGTTTGCCGGGGTGAGGATAAAGCAGCTTTGCCTTTTAGCACACTCTTGTTTTTAGAGTGTGTAGCAAAATAATGTGAAAAACAGCTGGGTAGAAGCTGCACTAAGTGATCGCCTCCTCTGAGTTATGCCAGGTGAGGACGGGAAGGATTCTGCAACAGAATGGCATGAATTGTGTGTGCGTACGACCCACAGCATGGTTCCAAATCCAGCATATTCCCCATCGCATTTCACGGGAAGCAGTGGTCATCTGGAAGACAGCTCTGGAAAGTTCGAATATGAAAACCACTGCTCTGTCCTTTTACCTGGGGCTTCTTGCTCCCGCAAATTCTGTAGGAAGCGCTATCCAGAAAATCCAGTACACATTCTAAGCAGGGCAGCTTTTTGCTCCTGGTGGATAGCCCCCTAATGCAACGAACAAGACTGAGTCCAGTGCAGCACCCGGCCGTATTGGATTAGAGACACTGAGCAGAGGAAAGGGCTTCTCATCGAACAAAATGCCAGTAAATATTGTGAGAGCTCGGACAGGTGCTGCTTGCACAGAGCAAGAGGCTGGAGCAAAACGAACCACCACAGAGGCAAGTTATATGTGGCCATTTGCTCACCCAGTGCAATGCAGTAGGTCCTGGTGAGAAACTTTGCGCAAGGCTTGCAGGATAAAATGCAGGCTTCCTTTGCTGCGGCACCAACAAAGGAATGGTGTAAACTGGGGCAGTGCTCAGCTCCCTAAAGCTGCAGGACTCAGGCCCACAAGGACAGAAGAAAAGGGGAAAAGCAGACATTTGCACATGCTGATTTACATACGTAATTACATAAGTACGTAATTAAATTTCCTGTGCTAATTTAATATGCATTTGATTTCAGAAAAGGGGGAAAAACCCTCAGGCAGAAAGATTCAGGGGCAGTGGGAGGTAAGGCCAAGTGTGGGCCAAAATCCCACTCATCCAGGGAGGCCCCAATCCAACACTGATCATCCAGGTCCTTTATTCCAGGAGGGGCCTGCGGAGAGCAGGTGGTGCGAAGGCAGCCTTCCCAGGATTCGGGACTCCCAAGGAACCTTTCGGCCTTCGTGGGCCACTCCCTGACACCACCGTCTGCTCCAAATCCTCCACAGATCTTTTTAGCATCAGACTTTGCATCCAAAGTACAACTTACAAGATGCACCGTCGACCTGTGCCAGCAAATTATTCTATCTTCCAGACATGATTCCAGGGAAAAAGCACCAGGCCAGCAAATAGGATGCTCTCATCAAGTTTGCATCCCACTAATTGTCCTCTTGTAAGCAAGCGAGATGTTTTATTGTGTCGTCCTCTTTTTCTTCACAACAGCCTTGTGATGTGGGGTAGCCTGAGAGTCAGCAACTGGCTCACAATCACACAGGGAACTCCATGGCTGAGTGGGGACTTGAACCCGGATCTCCTCAGTCCTAGTCCAGTGCTCTAAACACTACTCTACCCTTCTGGGTACTGATATGGTTGACAAATTGTAATTTGGAAAAGAACCTTAACTGATTTTCATTTCTTTCATGTACTTTTCAGGCTGCCTTTTAGGCCTGAGATCTCACAAGGCATCATATCAAGATAAAATATAACATCACATCATTTAACAAAATACACAATCCCCAAAAAATACCACAAAAGATGCCAGTGGGAGTCAACAGTAATAGAAAGGTGATAAAACAGCAAGAACAATAAATAATAATGATCATCACAACATACTTTCATTAGTAAACAGGTTGAAAGGGAGCTGCTTCTTAAAATGTATGTTCAGTCAAATGAGATTCCTCCACAGAAGGATTTAGGTTCACCCAGGCAGAGAATTTGCAGAGAATAGAGGGAGACTTCCCAGGTTTTCAAATGGCTCCTTCTCCTTCACCATATCTTACTTCATAGGGGCAATCCTTTGTTTGAAAGCATCTTCTATTTCAAGAGTTGGGAACCTGAAGGTTGGGGGCCAAATCTGCGTCCCCTGGTTGGCCCCTTTCCTTTCCCTGGCTCTACCTCCTTTCCCAAGCATCCATCCTTTGGTGGTCCCCAGCCTTTGTGGAGCTTGGAATGTCTCTCCAAAGACTTTGCTCTTGTCAAAAAATAGATATCTGCTCCCTAGAACCACAACCCAGAACTGAAAAGCCTGAGCAGATCAAAAGGTCTTTGCCTGGGGCCAAAAAGAGGGAGGTGGGAACTAAATGAGCATCCAGAGACAGTGACTAAAGGTTCTCTTTCAGTCACTTCTCAGCCCACCATGGATGGTGGAGAAATTCCAAGAAGGGCACCCCATTCTTCTTATTCTGTTATCCCATGTGATGTCGCATCTTCAGCTGTTGATTGGTTAGGTTTAGGAACAGATGTCTGGATCTTCTCTTTTCAAACATCTGTGAACTTTCAAACACACCCTCTCTGGACAGGGCTCTGTCCAGCACTATTGGGGCTTGGCATGAAACATGCACGTTGTGACGGCCAGTTTTGTGTGCAACCCCAAACCATAATTGGGTGTCCTGTACTCAAGCATTGGGAACCTCTTGCCCACCTGCCCTCCTTCGGTGCAGCTGTTTGAAGGAGACTGAAGCCACCCTTTTAAATTAACTACAGTCCTCTGCTACATCCCAGCCTGGGGAATTGCTGGTTAGCCTAAGCTACAGTGTGTTCATCATTTGATCCTGGCTTGTTAACAAACCATAACTTAAACCAGGGGCAACCTACAGTTATAGGGTCACATGGGATCCCAGTTTCAGAATCCATCTAAGGCCATTCATTCAGATGCATCCCTCTCCTGACAAAGGTGTTCACTGTGGCTGCTTTTTAGTGGCATTTTCATCTCAATATGCTCCATGTGACTGGAGTTTCATGCTGTGGGATGTCTTGACTTGCCTCTGGAAGCACAGCCTTGCCTCTCCTCCTCCTCGCCCACCCACCACAGTGCCCCAGCCGCGAGCATCATTGCATTAGAGAGGGTTTCTACATGGAATCGCTAATCTGCAGTATCTACTTTCAGAGTTTAGATCCAAACCCTAGAAAAAGAGTTGCCCCTCTCCTGCTTCTCCACTACATAGCATAGTTTTATAGATTTATAGAGTCATAGAATAGTAAAGCTGGAAGGAGCCTGAAAGGTCACCGTATCCAAGCCCCTGCTTAATGTTGGACCCCAAGAGGGCTGTCCAGTTGCCTCTTGAATGGCTCCAGGGTGGAGAGCCCACCACCTCCCCAGACCATTGGTTCCATTGCTGTACTTCTCTGATGGTCAGTAAATTTTTCCTGATGGCTAGCCAGGATCTGGCTTCCTGTCACCTGAGCCTGTTATTCCATGTCCTACATTCTGGGGTCACTGAGAAGAGATCCTGGCCCTCCCCTGTGTGGCAGCCTTTCAGGTATTTGGAAAGTGCTAGCATGTTTCCCCTCAATCTTCTCTTCTCAACAAGCCCAGCTCCTTGGAGAACGCGTTTTCTTTTACTTTTGCCAATAATACTTCATTTTCCACACTCTGAAAAGCCTGAGCAGGTGTTGTGAGAAAAACAAAACAAAACTGGAGGGTCCTGACCCTCATATAAGAATTGGGAAACAGCTGTAAGAAAGGGTGAGAGCACAAGAAACGCTGCTGAGGTGGCCCAGGGGAACGGGTTCACTCAGGCGGGCGGACTCCCATGCCTGGGTGCTGCCCCAGGCTGGTCCTTCGGCACCCCCTGGGTAGAGGGCGCTGATCTTGCTCCCGCTGCATTTTGCGGGTTGTTGGGCCCCTTTTGCTCTGCTGTGTGCTTATTGATGGAACTGGGACTTTCCCCCTTGTGCTGAACCTGCACCTTGTAATCTACACAAAAAACTGCACTTGCATGAATTTGCATGCCTGACATTTTTGGGTGGGTGGTATTTTTTCCATTTTTTCATATTTTTCTATGGTTAAATTCGGATACAGTTCTGAAAAGTGACCAAATAGAGTCTGCAAATGTTAATGTAATATTGATTAATTCATTATTCCATGATAGTTATTCATTCCTTATATGGAAGAAAATTCTAAGCAATGTATGGAGGGTGAGATTACTGAGAATCAGGAAAACGTGTCTTTTTAGCAGCAGTGCATCAGTCTATTGCAGGAATTTCTCAATTTCAGCTGCATTTCACTGTCTTCTTGTAACACAGTGATGTCAGCTGCCTCAAGGCACTTCCTCTTGAAATGGAAAAGCCACTTCAAATCTGACAGTAAAGTTTGTTTTACAAGACATCACTGGGAACACAGAAGAAAGCAATCCAGCATGTTCTTCATATCTAGCCTTGAGTTCAGTTTTGTTGCCCAATCTGTCTTTATGCCTTTGGAAATGAGGCAAAGAGCTGCAGGAGAAAAGTAATGTAATAATCTCTTCAAATGAAGCTACGTTTCTTTTGATGTATTCCTTGCAGCCCCCCTGTTTGGCTTTCTGTTTTGTTTTTATTACCTGTGCATAGCTAAGGAACTGATAACTTTTGGAAGTGTGCAATGTCACATGACGCCATCTCCCTCCCTCCCAGCACTCGGGCATAAAGGGAAGGGGTGAGGAAGACCGGCAGCAAAAACACTGGATAACATTTGTTGTAGCTGCAAAAATCTATTATTCCTCTTTTGTCCTTGGAAAGCAACAAATCTCGATTATGCCCAGACCTGACTGATTCTTTCTCCCAAAGCTTCATGGGCGCAATGGAATGGCAGGCTGTGGTTACCATGGCAACCCCTTTCCTCTCTCTGGGAATTCAAAGGCTAAATTTATTTCAAGACGGAGATCTGAGAACAGCTGATAATATTCCAGCTGAGGTGCACTTTTAGCCACCTAAATTGACCTCGATTTACAGGGCAGAAACTGATGTAATGCGGGAGGAGAGTGTGTCTCACATGACAATTTTCCAGCATGGAGATGAGGAAAACTACTCACAGAGTTCTTTGCTCATTTTTTGTGAATGTGAGAAGGATACGTCTCGCTCTTTCAGCCTTTGTATTTTGCATTTTGCAAGTGCTACCTGTGAGCATTGCAAAACTCCTCTAGTTTGCATCTTTGTTCAAGTACCACCAAGCCAGGACATGGGAAGCTAAGCCTGGTCCTTTGCTTCGGATCAGTGCGATGTCAGAAATGACTTGGTTAAATTTGTTAGACTGGAAAATTTGCGAGAAAATCAGGCTCAGGTATGTAGAGGAGATGGCAGGATTGCTCATGCTATGATGAGAAATTTCTTTTTCAGAATCCAGGAAAATTCAAGAAAAATCCTGCCAGGTCGAGATGAGGGTCACGGGTGTCGCATGTTGGCCCAGGTGATACACACCCGAGAAACAAAGGTTGAGGCCCAGATGGATGCACCCCACAACCGGTGTTGATCTTGCACAATGTCTGAAATTGTGCTTGTGCACAGCTCCACATCGATGCAACCATTCCCTTTAACTTTCAGGTCCAAATCCAGAGGTGGTGGAAAGACGGCCTAGACCAGTAAATTAACACACACACACACACACACACACACACGTATATACACGTTATATTCTTCTCGGCATCAGGAGAAAACCTTTTCATTCTCCTGTCATTTCAGTTGATTTTAACTGGGGTTTTCTTATTTCAGTTGTCAGATGCTGGGGCGTTTTGTTTTATTATGCTCATTTTATTGCAAGCTGTCCGGAGATGCTAGTGGGGGATGGGATAGAAAAGCTTTTAATAAATAAATAAAAATAAAAGTGCCCCAGCGTCGTGATCCTGGAGCACCCAGCCTTTCTGCATCGCTAGAGGATTTTTGTGGGTGGACCATGCCGTGTGGTCGCTTGCCAAAAGTGGAGGCTGGTGCTTCGAACTGCAGCCTGAACGTGCAGGCAGCTGTTCATGGTGCTGACTCCGGAAAGGCGTCCAGCACCGTGGACAGTTCCTTCGCCGCTCCGCCTGAGGCTTCAGGGCGATGCGCCTCCAGGCCCCACAATTTGGCGAACGTGTTGATTTCCGCCAGTGCTGCTTTGCCGGAGGCGACTTGCAGTGGATCGTCTTTAAATTATGCACACGTGTAGACCATGGGTGCCCAAGTTTCAGGTTAGCGGGTGCTATGTGTATAAGCAATAAAATTTGCTCGTCAGCAGCAAAATTCTAAAAAAAGTTTCAACAGGCAAAAAGCAGGATAAAGCCAGCAGCAATGCCTGGAAGAACAGAAAAATCTTCCCTGTAAAAGAGGATATTTTAGCTACTGTACAAGGCTCCTGGGGGGGGGGGGGCATTCCACAGGTGAGGTGCCATGACCAAAAAGTCTCTCTGCCTTGCAGTCAACCACTTCCCCTCATTTGGCAGGGGCACCTAGAGGATCGGAGGATAAACTTAGTGTCCAGGAAGGGAATCTGGTTCCAAGCCATTTGGGACTCTAGAACCAGCCCTTTGCATCGGGAATGGAAATGGACAGGAAGCTATGGCACCTGCAGAAGTACTGGCATAACGTGATCACGTCGGCCATGGAAGGCTTCCGTGAGCAAATCATTCCAGAGTTGCAGGGACACCACCAAAAAGGCCTCCCCCCGGTTCAGTTACTCGAGGTCTCCCTTAGAAGCAGCATGTGAAGGATCTGGGTAGATTGTGGTCTGGAGCTGCCATCTCAAGCTGTGTGCTGCCCCAAACCGAGAAGAGGGACCTCGAACCTCTTTATTTATTTATATTGCGATTTATATCCTGCCTTTCTCCTACAAAGGACTCAAGGCAGCTTACATCATCTCTCCTCCTTCATCTTATCCCCACAACTTTAAAGCTTTAAAGTTTTTTGTCACCGTAATCCTCATCTTCACCATGTTATCTTCACAACGACCCTGTGAGGTAGGTTGGGCTGAGAGTCTGTGACTGGCCTAAAGTCACCCAGTTGGCTCCAGGGCTGAGTGGGGACTTGAACCCAGATCCTCTGAGTCCCAGTCCCATGCTCTTCACCACTACACCACACTGGCTTTAAAGTTACTTGTCACCATAATCCTCATCTTCACCTTGCTATCTTCACAACAACCCTGTAAGGCAGGCTGGGTGGAGAGTGAGGGACTGGCCCAAAGTCACACAGTCAGCTTCAGTGCTGAGTGGGGACTAGAACCTATATTTCTTGCATCCCAGTTACTACTCCAACCACTAGGCCGTGCTCTGAGGGAAGGGGGCGAAGAAGGAACCCTTCACGGCAGCTCGGCTAATGTGCCCATTCATGTCTCCTGCCTTGGCATATTTGGGCAACTTTTGGTCCGGTGTCCTCAGCTGCTCTCTCTGGCCACAGAATAACCCACTTGCCTAATGCTGCCTCGTCGTCGCTTGCCTTGCAAGGTGATTTATGTCCCTTTTCCTTGTCTCTTTCGGGCAGAGTCGAACCTCAGGTGCTGCCTGCAGCCCCTCCGAGTGGCAAACAAATGACTTTGAAAGGAGCTGTTCATCATACCTGCTTGCCTTAAGTTTGGCTCTAAAAATAGCAGGGGAGGGTGAACATGTTTGCAGATCCTCGGACCTGTGAAAACCAAATTAGGATGATATATCAGAAGATTTACAGGGGTCTTGTTTTATCTCAGTCTTTTTGTCTGCCTTAATGCGAGCAACTCTCTCTCTCTGTCTCTCTCCGTCTCTCTCTCTCTCTCTCTCTCTGTGTGTGTGTGTGTGTGTGTGTGTGTCCATGTCCAAATATTTTGGCACCCTGACTTGCACTTAACCATTATCATCACATTACATTCGCCTCCTGCCTTTTTCCACATGTGAGGATCCAGGTGTGGCTTACCTGGTCCTCTTCCACTCCAGTTTCATCCAGAACAATGCAACCTACCCGTTAGGTAGCTCAGCCTGGGAGCCAGTGACTAGCACAAAGGACTGGGACCCAATTTTCCTCCATGAAATTTCAGCTCTGCCAAGTAATTTCATGATGACCGATGGGGTGGAGGGAGGAATGGTAATTTCTGGTTTCTGGTGTTTGCTGGCGAGTCACTCTTGATATCCTAGGAAAGCAGTGCTCAAAAGTGAAGCAACTAGTCAGGGATCCATGGCAGTGGATTCAAGGAGACAAAAGGCAGGGTCTTTTCCGTGGTGGCACCCCCAATTGTGGAATGCTTTGCCATTGGAGATTTATCAGGCATCTACTTTATTGAGTTTTAGGTGCCTGATGCTTCCTTTTTGATGAACCTATAGCATTACTTAGACCATCTATGTCGATGGCCCTGGCTTACTTTTAATTTCAGTTATTAATTTTATTAATTTACATTTTGTCTGATTGTATATATTTTGTTTTATCTTGTTTATTATTACAGTTTTAACTATATTATTTTATTAAGGTTATTTTTCATATTTTTATAGTAATGGCTGCCCAGAGAGCATAATGCTAACGGGGTGCTTTAATATAAATTTAACATATAAATAAATAAATTTTGAAAACAGTTCCCTGCCTTTCCACTGGCAGCTGAAAAAGCCGGGCTGAGAAGATCCCCCGGAGAATTCTGCTTGCAGGAGTGATGGCTCTGCAGGGGGGAGAGCCAGGCTGAGCTAGTGAGAGGAGGGCTGAATTGAATGTGTTCTGGCACGTCAAGGAGAGCTCAGGAACGGGGCCAAGACGCCCCGCTACAGGCTGCCTTCCGCAGTGGAAAGGACTCTCCCGTCACACCTCCCTGCCTTCCTTGTTATGCGGCATCCTTGCTTCCAACCGTGAAAGAGGAACGCTGGTGCAAGGTGCTCGGAGTCAGGCAGCGGGCACACGTGCAGGCAAAATCTGGCAACTCAGCTGCTCTGCTGAGACTCCAGTTCCTCAGAGAAGCACATTTTGCTCTCCCTGCGACCCCCTTGCCGAGGGCAGCCTGACCACCACATTCCTCAGACAGAACTCACCAGCATGTGCATCATGGTGGAAGCCATGGAAAACAGCACTGCTGGGTCAGAGATGTCCCGATCAGAGACAGCGAAAAACTGGCTTAGACCTGCTCCAGCTGAATGTCTCCCCCAACTGCCTTCTCCCCAGCTGTCTGGGCAGGGATAAAATGGGATAAAGTGGTGCCAGTGATTGATGCCCTGGCAAACTATAAGCTAGACTACTGCAGTGAACTCTGTGGGGCTCCCCTTGGAGACGGTTCAGAAGCTGTGGAATGCAGCAGCTGGACACATAATGCCAGTTCTGGCCTGCTTGCCTTGTCTGCCTATGTGCTCCCAAGCCTGCCACATGGCTTGGCACCACAGTGCCTGCAGGAAGAACCAGCACAAGCTGGCAGGGCAAGCTACCTGTCGGGAGGGTGGCCTGTCCTCTTGCCCATCCTCAGCAATTCCTCAAGCAGCCCCAGTATAAGAGAAAGCCAATTCTGTGCTGGTTATTCCTGCCAAGCCAGGAAGGTAAGAGAAGGGTGGCGAGATGGGAGTCGGGCATCCAGATGCAAAACAGACAGGGCTACTCCACCTTGAACGGTTGCATAGAAGAGGGAGCTCAGGAGGTACAGTTTGTCATGCAAAAGTCCTCTGCAGTATTTCCATCTTCTAATAAATGAAGGTGAAGGAATGCATTAATTAAAGGTCCAAGAGTTCCATCCTCAATTGCCTGTTCTGTCTGCTGAAACTCTCTCTTCTACACCACTCCTGAAAGATGCAGTAGTGTCCCTGTTTTCTTTGGCAGCTGGTCACCCTAGTCCACGGACAGGGAACTGGAATGTGGAGAACTGTGGAATAAGACGAGGATTCCTCCAATGAATCCGTAACTGGTGAAAGAACAGAAGACAAAGAGCAGGAATCAATGGTAAATCCTCCCAGTTGTAACCAGTGGGGTCCCACTGGGATCTATATTGGGACCAGTGCAACTTATTCATAAATGATCTGGAATCGGGGTGAGCAGTGAGGTGGCCAGGTTTGCTGACCATAATTATTCAGGGATTGTAAAGAGCACCAAAAGGATCTCTCCAAACTGGGAGAGCGGGCATCAACCTGGCAAATGTAAAGCAATGCACACTGGGACAAAGACCCCAACTTCAGGAATAAGCTGATGGGACCTAAGCTAGCACTGGCCAACCAAGAAAGGGATCTTGGGGTTGTGGTGGGCAGCTCCATGAAAATTTTGATCCAATGCACGGCTGCTGTGAAGAAGGCAAACGCCATGTAAGGCGTAGCTGGAAAAGGAATTGAAAATAAAACTCGCACTCCCCTGTACAAATCTTTGGTGTGACCGTGCTTGGATTACTCCAGGCAGTTCTGGTCACTGCATCCTGGAGAGATGGCGAAGTGCAGAGAAGGGCAGCTAAGCCCACGGGCTGAAGCAATTCCCTCATGTAGAGCGGTGACAGCAGCTGGGACTGTTTAGTCTGGGGGGGCGGGGAGTAATAATCGAATTGTTTGAGATTTATGTATGGAGTGGGAAAAGTGCATCGAGACACATTTGTCCCCCTTTCGCTGGTTCCCGGCCTCATTCCATGAAGCTGATGAGTGGGAAACCCAGGACAGATAAAAGGAGAAGTCATTTCCCACAGTCCATCGATGAACTATTGCATTCTCTTCCACAAGAAGTAGGGATGACCACCCGTTTGGACGGGTCTAAAAGGGGCAGGACAAATTCATGGAGGAGAGGGCTAGTAAGGGCTACTAGTCCTGATAGCCATAGGCTGCCACCCATCAGAGGCCTGCGTATACCATTTGCTGGGGAACATGGAGGGTGCTTGTGGAATCATGTCTATCCATGGATTTCCCAGGGGAAGCTGGTTGACTACTCTGTGGATGCCAGACCTTTCATCTCATTCAGTGTGGCTCCCACATTCTTGCATTAACCCTTCTCCAGATGCTGTTAAACTGTAGTTCCCATCATGCCTCACCACCTGCCATGTTGGTTAGGATTCATGGGAGCTGAAGTCCCACATCTGCACTTGCTCACCCAGGCGGAGCACAAGATGGTGCCATTGGATTAGCCCACAATGAAGGCGTCCTGCGACGTTCAGCTGGCTCTCTTGTTCCCTCCTTGTCCTGCACGATCAGTGCCTGTCCAGCTCTCCATCTGCACACAGCAGGAAGAAAGCTATTCTCCTATCACATCCTTTTGCCTACAGCCTGCACAGAACACTGGTAAAGTGTCTATAAATTGCCATGCAAATATTACAGGGGAAAAGTAGAACATTAATTTTCAAGCAAGAGGAAGTCCAGGATGTTTGAAGTGTCGACAGCTTAGTACACCAAAAGCTGGGATTTAAGAACCAAGGCTGTGAGGTTCCAAACTGATATCAAGACAGCAGTGGCTGGGTACAGGCGTGTATATCTGTCTCTGTGTCTGTGACGGTACAAGCCTTTTTCCCAATTGCACAAAAGCAGAAGTTGCCTGTTTATCCCTCCCACTGCAGAGCAAACAGCCATTTGTGGGAGGGAAAGTACTTTGATCTGGAAAACAGCAGGGGAGAATTAAGCATACTCTTTCTAACACCTGCTTTCCAAAGGAAATTGAATGCTCACTTCTGGAAGCAGAGAAAGGGTTGCACTACCCCAGCTATCCCGGGGCTTGTACAGCCTGATCATGACAACACTCAATAGCCCTAGTTTTTAACCAACAGGACTACCGATTTAGGAACAAGGAACCACAATGCTGGTAAGAGGAAGGGTTTTATGGTTCTCGTGCCAGAGCCTGAGAAATTGCTTTGTCCCAAGCCGGGATGTGAATTGCTGCAGCTCATTTTCTCCCGGTGCCATCCAGCAACGCGTTGGGGAAAGGTGACAAGGTGCTCGCAAGTCCAGATCTACCAAGGGGCGGCGCTAGGTCCCAAAAAGATCCAGGAGAAAAGAAGCTCAAACGAATAACAGCTCACTCACAAGGGCTCCAACATCTGGGGGGAGGGGAGCCGGTGTTCCCCGGAGCTTCGACGTTCCAACCCAAGCGGGACACTCAGGAACACTGGCCTTGGGTCGCACTAACAGACTGGGGAGCATGGTGGACACAACATCAGGACGGACTCTTGTTGTGACCTTCCTTTGCTCTTTATTGCATAGTTACAATTGATATGTAAAAGCCTTCCCTGGGAAAGGGGTGGCACAGGGTATTTGATGCCTTTTAACTGCCAGTGGATATGGAGGAGCAGGCTGGCAGAAGGCCAGTGTTTGCCTATCTGGGAATGCCAGACGCTCAAATGCTGCAAGACCAACAGGGACCCCTGCGAGTCGGTGCAGCTTCAAGGCTGAGAGACTCAGCTGTATGCAGCGAAGCAGCCCAGTCTCTCCCTCCAAACGCCTCTTCCCAAGGGATGTGCTCAGGGCTGCCCTTGGGGGCAGGTGTCCAGGCCCCCCTCAGCAGGAAGGGCAGGCAGTCTCCTGGCAGCTGCTTAGCATCCTGGCAAATAATGGAGCAATTCTGTATTCCTCACTTGCCGGATTTCATCTCATTTGTACCCTGCCTGTTTAGCAAGGTATGGCATGCAAACCTCAATGATGGGGCCCCTTTAAGATCAGGAGGTCCAGATGTCATCATCCAAGGGGAGGCCATGCACTTTCTGAATTAATACATGTTGTCACCTGAAGGGGGCGATATCACACCTGAATGGTGCTTGACCCCGGCACCTTCTTCCCTGGCCCTTGGGTGTGAGGCAGAGGTCCTTCTCCAGGAGCCCTCTTTGCAGGAACTTAGGAGGATGGCTTCCCAGAGTAGGGCCTTTTCGGTGGTGGCACCCTGGCTTGGAACATGCTCCCCAGGCAGGTTCGCCTGGCGCCATTACTTTATTCTTTTCAGCATCAGGTGAAAGCCTTTTTATTTTCCTAACATTTTAATGTTTCATTGGTTTTATCTTTGATTTTATCACTGACAGTGGGATGCAGTGTGTTGTTTGTTGGTATGTTGTTTTTTGTAATCCGTCCAGAGAACGTGGTATTGGACATCATATAAAACACAGAAACAGAGAGAGTCAGAAGGGTCTCTTGGGCCATCTAGTCTGACCTCGGCTCCAGCCGGCTCTGCTCACGACATGCCCACCATGTGCATGTCCAGCCTATCTTTGAACACCCTCACCGATGGGGCCTCAACGACCTCTCGTGTTTTAATTTTAACTATTTATTTAAAAACTTTAAATAAAATAAATGAGAAAAAACTGGACATGCCTTGGACCACTATATTCATTAGATTAATATCCCACCATTTTTCTTACAAAGAACGCAAGGCGGTTTGCATCATTCTCCTCCTCCTGCTCTCTATCCCCACCACAACAGCCCTGTGAGGTAGGCTGGCCCGAGAGGCTGTGACTGGAGAACGTTGCAAAAACAGTTTGCAAGGAGAAGGCAGAGTCACTGTGGATCCAGATCAGTCCTGGAGTCGAATGCAGATCGCATCCACTGCCCCCTGTTGCCTAAAAAATGCAAATGCATGCAGATCCAGCCGCATTTGTCTTCATACAAGCTTGCTTTGCATTTCTCTCTCTCTCAGCCTCTCTCGCTGGCAGAGCCTCAGCTGAGCAGAATAAGCCTTTTCAGTTTGCTGGCACTTGGGAGTGGAAGGAAGCCATGCAACCTATCCAGCCTGATCCACCAGGCTGGGCTAGCTGCGGATGGTGTGGGAGCCCAGCCAAAACCATTCATGTGGTTATTATTTCATTTCACAGTGAGTTGAAACCTCCTCCAAATGCCTGGGAATCGGCTCCGGCTGGGCTTCAGGATCAACCCATGTTTTTATCATTTTATTCTGCAGCTGTGCAACATAATGTTTGGGCACAGGGTTGCTTGCACTCCCAGGTCTATGATTCTGAGATCTGGGTGCTGGAGATCTGGAAGCCAAGCCACTGCCCAACCTCCACTGAAGGTGGTGTGCAAGAGATGATGCACCTTGGGAATGAAAGGATGTGTCGTGGGCAGGTAAGGGAAGAGGCTTCCACCAACTCCCGTTGGCATCTCAGCTTCCCACTCTCTCCTTCCCCAGCGCTTTCTCTAGGCAGCCATCTAAATAAAAATCAGGGCCCCAGACACAGCCCTGCCAGAAGCTCGACTGCCGCACCTCGTTCGCTTGGAGAACTGCGTGCATCAAGGGTAGGGAGAGGGTAAGATTGCACCTCTGCACTGTTCAAAATCCAGCTTTAAAACTTGCATTTGTAAAGATTCTGTTTCAAATGTGTTTTTAAATGTAACTTCCTTAAAATAGTAAGCATATTGTGCCATGTTTGCATGTTTTCAAGGTGGATCACATCGGATAAAAAGCCCCCAAGCAAAGTCTAGAAATAAAGCAGCAGCAGCAAAACCGCAAGCAAGCAAGCAAACCAACCAAGAACCAACCACCTGCCTCCAAGTCCCAGAACAAGCAACAAGCATCGATCATTAAACATGAAAGCCTGGACAAACTGTGAGTCTTAGCAGGGTATTTAACGCCCAGCAGAGTTGTTGCTCCGTGAATACCCTGGACTGGTAGAAAGATGAACACAGGGGCCCTGGATCAGGTCTAGCCAGAGTGTTCCCTAGAAGCAACAGTAAAAAAACTGAGGCTGTCATGCTTCAGGCACATCATGAGAAGGCAAGACTCCCTGGAGAAGACAACTGGGTTAGGGCAGTGCTTTTTTTGTAAAAAAAAAAAAGGTGCCAGAACTCACGTTGCCGGCAGTAAGTGCGCAACCACACACACCAATCCCAAGCCGAGCAGCGTCCCAAGCGAGAGCAGCCCTCACTATCTCACTAGCAGATAGCAGACACAAAAGCAGCCCGCAGGCACTATGTTAATGATGTTTGCTGCTGATCTGCTACTATTCAAAATCACTTCGTAAAATCCATTGGGAAAAACAGTGCCGGAACGCCGTGCCGGAACGCCGTTCTGCTGCATTCTGTGACAAAAAAAAAAAAGCCCTGAGTTAGGGCAAGTCAAAGGCAGAAGACGAATGGGAAGGCCAAATATGAGATGGATGGAATCCACCAAGGAAGCCGCAGCCTTGGACTTGGAAGAGCTGGATGGAGAGGCCCTGGTCAGGCCCCTTTGGAGGTCTTTCATCCGCAGGGCCACCGTAAGTGGGAGACGACTTGATGGCACATCACAACAAAAACACGGAAGTTGCCACATGAGGGCTCCAGGTGGACTGTCCCTGGCCCTCTTTTGCGAGGCAGAGTTCTCGGTTCTTGGGCCAGGGAAGAATATGGCTGTGCGAGGCCGGGGGAAGGTGGTGTGTGGAGGGGACAAGGCTGGCCGGGGTGTTGACAAGGGGGGCTGTGTGGGGAAGGAAGGGAGGTCGCTCAAGGAAGCCAAGCAAGCTGAAACAAGCTTTACCGCAAACCTTTCTGCGCAAGGCATTTACTGCCTGCTCCGTATTCTGCACTCCTGATGAGGTATCGCTACTCGACCGCGATTCCTCCATGTCACTTCTGCTTTTAAGAGAACGATGGGTTTTGCAGCTCCCGGTGTTTTCTTTTGTGTGGGAAACCGGTACAAATGGCTCTTTGAGTGTTAAAGGTTGCCGACCCCTGGTTTAGGGCAAGTTTAGAGTTGATGCCTCAACTCCCCCAATTCTCTGTCACCCCATTTTGAATGAGATGAAATTACCAGGCCGTCTTTACAGTTATAACTCATGATAAGCAATACCTTGTTTCTCTATATTATGCAAGGCCAATTGGCAGCTTTCCCACAACTCCCAATATCCATCAGCATTGGCTATGTCTGCTAAGACTGATGGGAGTTGTAGGCCAAAACATTGGGAGGTCCAGAAGTTGTCCACACCTCCCTTAAAAAATGAAATATTATGCCAATAGTTCTCCTTTGCTGGCTATAGCACAAGAGAGAGGGAAAAGACCAGATTAAAAACATCTCTTCGAGAAGTGCCGCTTCATTCATTCATTCATCTGAATGGTGGGAAAGCTGCGTGTTAGCACTGTGCTGCTCTGTGTCCATTCTGACAGCTCCTACAACCTCATCTGCAAATACGCCTGCCACGTCATGTTTTTCTGCTTTCAAAGTGTTCAGAAAAAAGCAAGGGACAGAAAGCGATGGCACAGACACTGCAAGAGCAAGCCCAGAAGCGCCCCAGTGTGATGCCCACTGGGACAACGCTTTTCTTTGTCAGGAAGAGCAACTTGTTGCCAGATCGTATTTTGCCCAGGAGAGCAAAGGAAACTTGCCAGAGCGCCCCACTATTTCATCCCCATGTTTTGTTCTGGAGTAACATCAGCAGAGAAATATTTTGCCCAAATCCATGTTGATTTTTGCCTTGGGAACAGACAAAGCCCAATTTAGAGATGAGAAGCTGAGGCTGAGAGGGGGAATTGTCCCAGTGTCATGAGTGCTGGCTTTCAACCAACATCCCGGAGGTCCAAGATTAACTCTTGATGCTCCTGGGCAAACCATTTTTCCTGCATCTTTGGGACTGCTCAAGAATTGATGAAACAGATGAAAATCTCCTTACATCTAAACATTTTGGGGGAATTACCTTTCCCAGGACAGATGGCTTGTATGATTTTATCTTGCTCAGAGCTTTGGAAAACATCACCCAACCCTGGGAAAGGGTAATGACTCCTTTCTCTAGAAAATGATCCCAGTTTTCCAGCAGAAACAGCAGAGTAACAGTATCTCTATGTGCCTCCCACACTTTGAGATTATTTGTAAAAAGAAGTTCAAATGAAATTCATAAACATTTTTGTGCACTTTTCTCCTAAGACTTGCATTTTTGTTTAATATTCATATTTTGCAAGAAGGCCTGGCTTCTCTGGGGAAAGAGAAAAGTCCCTCCAAGAACCTGCCAGCTGGTGGCTTGACTAAAGCTGGCCTTCTAAGCAGGAAATTTTATTTCACAGCACCACGTCCTTGATGTTTTCTTCTTTGAATGACTTTTCCGAGCCTTCCTTTACTTGTGCCTTGAAGAAATCCCTGTATGACTCCCAGAAATGAAAGGAGGTGAACACCAGGCCAACTACACAGCTAAGACAGCTTAATTCATCCAGTCCTACCTGGGTCGTTAAAAGATGTGCCCCGCAGTCACCCACCCCACACAGAAGCCTCATCACTCTGGAATTAGATGCTTGGAGCTACACTGAATAGCCAGCACTGAGTAGCCTTTCCTACATTGCTTCTCTGAGAAGGGGATGAAAATGGTGACCTCTTCGTGCACCTTTCCATAACGGGAACCCATCAGCCAGGGGAAGAATTGCTTCCCCTTTTTGCAGGGCCAATTCTGCAGCTTTTCCTCTCTGCAGCAGGTCTGCATTTCTAACCAGGTGTAGCTTTATAGGAAATGGAACTAAATCCTGCTTCTGTGATGAGTACAGGGGTGGGGGGAGGGTAAGATGATCTCCCCTGATGCACTGGGGGGGGGGGACACCTGCACAGGTGTTCAGACACCATCCGGGCTCCCTACCCCAAGCAGCTTTAGAGGCCCTCCCTCAAGTCAGGGAGCTTTTTCATGGCTTGACAAGCATGCCGGTCGCCTCGGGTCATGCTGACGAGGGGTGGCTGAATGGCTGCAGCTCCAGCGTCACCCTGCAGTCACCTGTATGGGCACTGAGGGTCAGTTAAACACCCTTTCTCTCCATCGTGTTTCCAGATCCAGGTTTGCCCCAGTTGGCGTTTTTCGCTGCTTGAAATGTGCTGCAATGTTGCTTTGCATGCATGACATTTGTTGCATTTTACTGTTTTGTTTTTAGGCGTTGTTGTAAACCACCCAGAGAGTTCTGGCCATGGGGTGGTACAGGAATGAAATATCGAATAACTAGAATAAGGAAGCATGCAGATGTGAGTCATGCTTTCCAGAGTCTATTTCCTGCCCGCAGCCGAAGTAACGCCGGCCACAAAACCAGCCACCCTGTTGCAGGAGGAAATTTCATGAGATCAGGGTTCTTCCGCACATCTTGCATCTTGCAGAGGCATCTCCTCTGAGAATGTAAAAATAAAAATGGAATGGAGGCTCTCTCCCCACACTGTTTGGGACATTCCCCCATATTAATTTCCTTCCATTGACTTAAAAGGTCATGTTTGAATGCATGAATCAAGAATACACCAAGGAGGCTGTTCATGGCTCTTTGGCAATCGTTTCCCACATTGTGAGCCTTCCCCAATCGTGTGCCTTCCAGAAACATTTGGACTGCGACACCCAGAATTCCCAGCCAATGGCCCTGCTGGATGGAGATTCTGGGAGTTGTGGTCTGAATGCCTCTGAAGGCCTCCAGGTTGGGGAAGACTGGCCTACGGTGCACCAGGCGCAGGCTAGACACCACAAAGAACTTCCTCACGGGCAGAGCAATGCGACCGTGGAACCAGCTGCTGAGCGAGGCGGTGGGCCCCACACTGGAGACATTCAAGGAGCAGCTAGACCACTGCCTGAGTGGGACTGTGCGACTGGCATCCTGCCCCAGCAGGGAGTTGCACCCGGTGGCCTCCTTGGCACCTTCTGACTCCACTATCATGCAACGCAGATGCAGGATTAAGCTAATTAAAACGGAGGCTGGCATTCCTTAGTCTGAAATGTGTCTTTGGGTTACTTAACCCATTGACGTTTTAGCATGTTGCAATGCCTGCTCTTGTTGTTTACCTGTACAACTGGCCTTCCTGTTGTTTTGCTTTTCTGGTCCCTTGAATCCAGGAAATGGTCTGGATTTTAAACAGCCTGGTAGCTGGATCCACAAATACATTCCACGCAGGCACATCACCAGACATTTTTCCTGATCACTGACCTTCTGGCTCAAAATGTCACAACAGGCTTTGATAGAAACTCTATTTGTTGGAAAGCAAGGGCAGCCATGGGGAGGGTGGGTGGATGCTTTTTACTGCCTTATTTTTTTCAGGTACTGGGAAATGGAGTTTTTGGTTACAAGGGCTGAACTGGGATGTGTGAGATCTGGGTTTAAGTCCCCAGATTTGGGCTGGTCATTGCCTTCCACCTATGCCATGCAGGGCCATTGAAATGAAGAAAGCTGTCGCTCCCCGGCAAGCCTCGGCAGGCAAATATATTTTTGCCTTTTCAGTCCATGCACAGCAACACTGAGGACTGGAAAGACTGTCCAACGCTCCACGTGAACGGTGTGCTCAGAAGACACGGAGCAAAAGCCAACGACTGATGCCTCCTGGATTTTTCTGCAGATGAGCTGATGATGAAAGCATTCCCTCGACAAAGGACTATGACCAAATAGTCATTATGAGTTTTATTTATAAAATAATGTATGTGCCAGCTCCACAGGATCTCCATTGTGGTTCACAATATTAAAGCAAATTTGAGTAAACAAAACCCAGAACATTAAAACAGTGCAACGAAATAAGAAGTAAAATGAATCAGAAGCTTCACTAAAAGAAAATCACATCCAGCTGCTTCCATATCTTCAATGAAGGATTCGATCTGATGTTCCACAATCAGGATGCTACCACCAAAAACGCCCCGTCCTGCATCCCAGCCAATCAAGTCTTTCTTGGTGGTGAAACACAGAGTCTCCAAAACATAATGCAATCAACAGACAGGCTTCTGTGTGTGGAGGCTGCAATTTTAATATCCCAGTCCTGGCCTCTGGAGATAATGGATAACTAGTCCCTGGGTATGGACTGGAAACCCATGGAAAAATAATGCAAGCAGAGTGATATGCTCAAAAATGAGCACAAGGTTATTTTGGCTGCAGCAAGCGCATCAGCTGGAGTTTATGAGCACCTTCCAAGGGCAGCTAGCCTGTGTAGGGCATGCTAGTCATTCAAACATTATTTTTAATTTCGTTTCTATACTGCCCAGCAGGAAAACAGGATGCTGAATTATTTCAGTGTTCTTGGAATCTGCAAAAGGGCACCGCTTTTCAAGGATCGTAGGTGGGGCAGAGAGAAGAGGGTGAACGTGTTTGCATAATGCGCCCATCCGGCACCAACTGCTTTCAGTTGCTTTTGGAAATGAACATTCTGTTGTTTGCTTTTCCCTTTTGATCTCTTATTAGGCAGAGATACATTTACCTTCTGTCAGCAAGCTTTCATGTGAAAGGAAAGAAAAGAATTTGGGTCTGAGAGATCAGGGTAGGATTTTTGCTCAGGCACAGTGGTCTTTCAGGCAAGCCAGGTCTCAGTTCTCCGTCTGTAAAGTGGGTGCAGCTCTTGGACGAATGAATACGAGTTGCCACACATTCTTAGCACAGTTGCAGGTGTACTTCGAAGCGCTCTCTTTCCAAAAGCACCATCTGGGGAGATAGTGAGTTTGAACACAACATCCTGGAGAGAAGGCTGCTAAGCAGCGCTTCCTTGAAAGATAATTGCATGGATCTTCAGTGGTGGGGAAGGCAGGCCTTGGACAAGCTGAAGGAAATTGGAACTGGATGTCTGCAAGAGGCTGGAAGGGAAGTGCGTGGTTACTGCAAGCCAGCTTAACCCCGTTGCTGGGAAGTATGGACACTGCTGCTCATGGGATCCTGTGGGTGGTTGTCCAGGGTGTGAAGAGGGCCTAGATGGACCTTAGCCCACATTGCCAGGGATTCTCTTCTATTTTTAAGTTCATCTTGTCCAGGAATTAAGGAGGTCCAGCTCCACCCCACAGAATGGACCTGGCTCAAGGCATTGTTGGGGTGGCACCAACCATCCAACCCCCCTGGGGCTGGCTTTCTTCCCCACTGATGCCCCCCCCCCGTGCTTTTGCTGAGCAAGGACCCTGTCTGCCCCCTTCTCTGCCTCCCCTCTTGGGGAGCACCAAGGAAAAGGGGCTCCTTGTCCTCCCCCCATCTCCCCCCCAGCCCTCTCGCCTTGGCCCTTCTTTTGGTCCAGCAGCAACTGTGTTCAGTGTCGGAAGGATCCCGGGTGTGGGGCAAGCTGAACAAAGCAGAGAAATCCGCGAACACCCGTGCATGCGTCAGCTCGTGAGTGTTCCACGGTCTCTTCGCGCGTGTCTTCCAGGGGGGCCGTCTCCGCGGACACCCCCATGTGGAAGAGGGATGGATGCGCGGAGCGCATCGATTTCAGAAAAAAGCCTCAGGCGAGGCGCGTGAAAGGCGCGGCAGCAGGAGCAGCGCACGGGGGCAAACCGGCAGCTACCCAATATTACTCCTCTGAGCCCCTGAACCTTTCTTTCGGCAAGAGCGCCTGGGCAGCGGAGCGGGCGGCAGGTGGCTAAGGGGGCGCAGGTTCAGCCCCGCGCCCGCCTCCCTGCCTCGCCTCGCCCGGGCCCCGGGGCCTCCTCCCTTCCGTGGCCAGGACCGGCGGTGCGCCTCCACCCGTTCGCTCCGCGCGGGAGGCCCCGGCCCGCGGGCGCCGCGGCGGTGCTGCCCGAGCTCGGCGCGGAGCCGCCCCCGCCGCGGCCCGCCCCCGGGACCGCCCCTCCGCCTCCTCTCGCGGAGCCGAGGGCGCGCCGGCGGCGCCGGCGACGGGAGGAGGGCCCCGGGCCGGGGCGGGCGAGG